>NC_072835.1:8343500-8668000 GCF_027744805.1 Dunckerocampus dactyliophorus
TCAGTCACGTCCACCTTTCCTTTCCTCTATATAAGCAGTGTGTCGGCAGGAGACGCTCCCAGTCAGTCGAGTGGAGCGCTCATAAAAGTCACACAGCAACACTTACAGATTTTGGAACCCGGTACACACATACGGTGCTCCGCATTATAAGGCGCCCGGCCCATTTGGGACAAAATTTAAGACTTTTAAGTGCGCCTTATGGTCGTGAAAATACAATACTTGCTGTCTTTTTTTTTCCTAACTACTGTTTAGGACTCACGTCAACGTGGGCGACACATAACTTAAGCAGAAAGTAGTCGTTGCTTGCACATTTACTAGGATGGGCGAACACTTTTTTAACTGACGGTAATTTCTTGAAATTGTTTGTGCATATTTTTCTTTTGATTCTTAGATTTTACTGGTACAGGTTAATACTGCCGTGTGTTTATTTTAGAGTACTACAATAAATACCAGAACGAATGTCACCACGAACTTTATGTCGAGGGATTACTGCGTTTATTTGTTTATACTGTATCATAAACAAACCCATTTTTCAAAGAAATTACCCTTTAAGTCTCAAATTGTATGTGGAAAAAGTGGTCGACCGCAGCTTTGGGAAGAAGAACACTTCTTGATCTGTTTGTGGACATAGACGTGTAAGCGGGTCGACTTAAAGAGGCTCCACTGTATAATGACATATGGAACTCTTTAACTGTACACTAGTTTGGTAGAATATGTTATTTAATACTATGTGGACCTGAGTTTATAGGGATTTTGTAATCGTTGATGTGTTTTATGTATTTATGCACGTGTGTGTGTTCAGGCATAACAGAGGAGAACCTGAACAAGTTGATCCAACATGCTCAGATCCCTCCTGAAGACAGCGAGATCATCAGCAACATGGCTCACCTGGGCGTCCCCATTGTCACAGACGTAACTCTTCAACTCTCCTTGTCCTGCCAGTCCATTGAGATCACATACTCTACTTTGAGTAGGCCTATAGGAACCAAAGATGCAACTGCATCTATTTTCATGTTTTAGAGACATTAGACCTTGAAGATATACTTGTAGCATAGTACAAAAAGTTCAAAACAGAGTGATTACATTATGCATTACATTATATTACACTACAGGTGGTCCTCATTTTGTGGTTACGAACGCACTCCCATAAATGAATGCTTTTACAAACACAAAACGCGACCTAGTCGCTACACTGAGGAAGAAAAAAATTCACTTTTGTTCTTTTTACTTAACTTTAGTTTAGTTAGTTAGTTTAGTTAACTTTTTAGTTAACTTTAACTAACATTCATTATGTCTCCCAAGCATGAGGCAGAATGTAGGAAAGTGAAAGTGAAATTAGACATCAAATCAACATTAGCCGCTCAACATCGCGACCATCATCAAGGATAAACCATTTCTGGTTTCATGTTTATTTAATACAAACAAGTATTTGATCCCCATGATGATTTTGTAAGTTTACCTGCTTGCTGGTTCTTGAACATGTGAAAGGATCTTCTCCAATGAAATGGACAGTGATAACTAGGCAGTGTAGTGGGCTCATTGAAACTTCCTCCTCCCAATAAGCATGCCTCTCCCCCCTTCTAGTGTGCAAGACAACCACAGGGATAAAAGTAACGAGTACTCTCTTTTTTATTTCATTAAATTGTTGTATTTAATCTTATATTACTATTATATTTTATAAAGTATGTCTTCGGTGTGTTCTGTGTACAATGTTTGTGACTTAGGTATTCATTTAGGTGTGAGTAAAACTCGACTTACAGTGAAAAAGTGTTTGCCACTTTCCTGATTTCTTAATTTTTTTTTACATGTTTGTCACACTTAAATGTTTCAGATCATCAAACAAATTTAAATATTAGTCAATGACAACACAACTGAACACAAAATGCAGTATTTTCCCAAATGTCTTGGGGATCATCAAGATGTTTTCTGGAAAAATTGAGACGAGCCTTAATGTTCTTTTTGTTCAGCAGTGGTTTTTGTCTTGGAACTCGTTTTTGCCCGGTGCCTTTTTTATGGTGGAGTCATGAACACTGACCTTGTTGGGTCTTTTGTGACCTCTTGTGACCTCGTCGCTGTGCTCTTACACTCCTGGGAAGGTTCACCACTGTTCCATGTTTTCGCCATTTGTGGATAATGGCTCTCACTGTGGTTCTCTGGAGTCCCAAAGCTTTAGAAATGGCTTCATAACCTTTTCCAGACTGATAGATCTCAATTAATTTCAGTTAAGTTATGTTTTAACAGGGGGGACAATCACTTTTTCACACAGGGCCAGGTTGGTTTGGATTTTCTTTTAATCCCTTATATTAAAGTTTCATTTAAAAACTGCATTTTGTGTTGAGTTGTGTTGTTGCTGACTAATATTTGAATTGGTTTGATGATCTGAAACATTTAAGTGTGACAAACATGCAAAAAAATAAGAAATCAGGTAGGGGGCAAACTGTTTCACACCACTGTACGTCACAGTCGTAGGAATGGCACTCATTTGCATCCCGAGGACCACCTGTATAGGAAACACAAATATGGATGATGTAGCAGATTGTATGGCGTGAGGTCACTTTTGCACCAGGTATGAGCTGGTTAAAAATAATACTGTAAAAGTTTCAACCCTCTCACACATTTTTTTTTTCAGTCAACTCTGCGCCGAGGGAAGAAAATGGACAGGAAGGAGCGAGTGAGCGAGCAGACTTATCAACTGTCCCGCTGGACACCATTAGTCAAGGACATCATGGAGGTGTGTCACTTGTTTTGCTCCCACCTGTAACAAATGCTTTGGCAGTGGTGTGATCTCCCCTGACAAAATCTCCACCTCACCCACAGGCACTTCAGTGTCTATGTCGCTAATATTTGTTTATTTCTCGTTGCAATGATTGACAGAAGCACCAACCAACAGGCTCATTGTTACGCATTTTCCTTCATGAGGTGCTTTGCATTGAGTCTTTATGGTGTAAAGTGGACACGTCAACAAAGTAGTTCCGGCTAGTTGGTGAGGTCACAAAAGTAAAGAGTTTTGCTTTTCATAACAAATGAGTTATGAGAAAATGTGTTCGAAAGAGTAATTAGTACATTTGCATCACAGAACCATTTTCCATGAAAGAGTGGCAGCTCCACTGGCAGCATGAACCAGACTCGGACTTGTCAACAAAAAGACAACTAGAGACTGCAGACCAGTCAACATTATTGAAGACGAGAGTCTTCAGGATCTCATACAGATAGCCATTGGTGACCCATTATATAGAACACCTTCATAAAGTCTATGGAAATGAAAAGGCAACAAATGTGAAGCAGCTTGCCAACGCTACGTTTATTGCACTCACAGGGGACCACTTGACAGCGGCAAGTATCCATAACTACCTCTGGTTTGATTGGGTGAAATGTCACCAGAAAAGGGGTGCTCACACTTTTTCAGCCTGTGAGCTACTTTTAGAATGACCAAGTCCCAAAGATCTACCTCCTACTATAAACATAGAAAATATATATATATTTCTAAATATGAGTATTTATGTACATTGCACATACTGTAAATATCACAGTTGCACACACTTTTGCAGCATGCAAGTTACAAGTTGACATTCTATCTCTTACTATGAAGCATGCAACATATACTGTATATAAAATCTAATGGGAAAACTTTGAAACTGTACTGTACTAAATATTAATGATTAGTATTTCACATTCACAGTTTCTGAGTTTACAGGTAATCAAAGGAGTTAATATCATTGAGTAATTCACAATTCAATTCAATATGGCAATAAAGATAGTTACATGTAATTCCTCAATAATCATGTACATAAACTGAGTACCGGTAATACAGTATGTCAGTCAAGATAGCTTCGCAGTGTTCATTAGACATACAGTTCATGTATTAGCAGTTGCTTTCAAACATTACAAATACAGTGTTCTCTTGTTTACCGCATGCTAAAACAATGTTTGTTTTTGTTCCTCTGCAGGATGCCATTGATGACAAACTCGACACAAAGCACTACCCCTACATCTCCACCCGCTCTTCAGCCTCTTTCAGCACCACTGCTGTCAGGTACACACACACACACACACATTAACTCATTCAATACCAAAGAGTTATTTATATGTTTTTTTAAACCCAAATGCTCGCTCCCAAAGATGTATTTATACGTTTTTTGCGCGAGAGGCAAAATAGAAGAGGTCACTTATCAAGCAGTTTTAAGCCATAAAACGGCCACAATGTGGCAGAAGTGCATTTGATAAGAGCTTGGCATGGATCATTTGCATGTATTAACATGCTCAACAGCAAGGAGGAAGTGAGAGAGCGTGGAGGAGTGTAGCGTGCAGAAAGTTACGCATTTTAGGGAAAATTTAACGCATGCACACAGTTTAGTTCCAAATGTGAAAACTGTATATATTATATATATATATATATATATATATAATATATAAATATATTGTTACCTTAATTTAAAACAACCTTTTTTTGTGTTGTCTATGTTGTGGTGCAGTTGTTTAGATATTTGAGCTGCCACAAAAGCAAAAAAATTGTGACGCTTTTCTCCCTTTATTTTGTTGAGAACTGATATTTTCCTGAAAGTTACCAATGTTCTACTTCTGATTACTAAAGAGCAGAAAAAGGTAGAAACAAATGAACAAATGATGAAAGATGAGAGTCTAATGTTTCTTTTGGCTGCTTCCATATTTATATAACCATAGAACACCATATACTATGTGCCTTCAGTCAAAATCAGTCAAAATCGTCTAAAATGGCCGGTATTAGAGGGAATGTATTTTGGAAAATGTCTGGAATTGCATGAGTTAAACTCCATTCGGTTACAAAAATGGTGATGTCAGATCAATAGCAATTTCGGACGGGAGATGAGCCTTGCCGATCAATATTTGAGAAGTCGTTAGGTGCTTATGAGCTTTGGAAATATTCCACAGCAGTGGCAGGGGTGTCACATCATTTTATGTGCCTTTTTTATCTTTTTATTTGTTAATATTAAGTAAGAATATTGAAATCAGGATTGGTTCATCTACCAATACGTGAAAATTAACAACATATGCTAAATAATATATTTCGACATATTTAATTACTTGCAGTAGAAGATAATACATGAGTAGAATTACATGAAGGACGACATTAGATGTTTACCAACAACCAATAGAAGCCATCCATTACTACTACCTGGTATATTCAATAAAAATGGGAATACACTTCAGAGAAAGCTTTGGCAGACATTGAATCATTGGCAACTAATGTTTGTGTCCCTGTGCTCCACTAATTCCTTGTATCCGTGTGTGAAAGGAAGCTTCTGGTTGTTATTGATTAGCAATGGAATCAATCTGCTTCATTTGCCACTTGTCATCCACATATGAAGGTTCAGAGTGACTATGACATTGCATGTTGACAGAGTGGTTAGAAAAATACAGTAATCCCTTGTTTATCCTGGTTAATTGGTTAATTTAACGGGTTCCACTATACTGGATATCATGAAAGCATTTCTAAACCTATAATATTCCCACTGAAAGCATATGGAGTTGTGTACAGATGTGAATGGGAAAGGACATTATTAACAAGGAAAGAGCAGTCATAGAAATGTAATAACAAGACTCTGTTGTCCTTCCCGGCAGTGCTCGGTATGGACACTGGCACAAGAACAAGACACCTGGAGAATACCGCACAGGCCCACGTGTCATGGTCTTTGTCATCGGTGGGGTGTCCTTCAGCGAGATGCGCTGCGCGTATGAGGTCACACAGGCCAATGGGAAGTGGGAAGCCATCATTGGTGAGTAGTGCAAATGGGGAGGGGAGGGGCTGAGAGCAAGCAGGTTATGGACATGACTGTGTGACATTAAACCAGACAGATTCTGACACAAAATAAGTAAAACAAAGGCTTGTTAGTGATGCTACTAATAATCCTGAATGGAAAAAATATCAATTAAAGGTTCTACCCTTTGAATAGAAAACAAAAAGGTCTGCTAGGACTGCCTCCTTGGCATGGACAGACCACTAAGTCCTCTATTTAGAACCCCCCTTCTACCCCCCCAATGGTCACTGTTACCTGGGGCATGTAGCAAAGACAACTAGAAAGTTCTTAAACTTGCCATAATGTCGCTGTACAACCAGTTGCTGTTCATTGTTATTCCCAGCCTCCATGACCGACACTTAGCGCGTGCAGGTGGTCCTCAGGTTGCGTATGACTTCCGTTCCTCGAAGAAAAATTAACTCCTAAGTCACTCAAACTGTACACAGAACACATGAAGGCATTTAAATACAGTAATAAAAAGAACAACTTACTGTGGTTTATGGGGAGGAGGAAGGAGAAGAGTCTGAGGTAGAGGGTACAGGATCACTTCCTGAATCAACATAAGGCACAGTAGGATACAGTGTTGATTCTGGTCTTCCAACCAGAGCACAACACCACTACGATGCTTAGTTATCACTGTCGCTTTCATAGGAGCAGATCCTTTTACATGGTCAAGGATACAATCTTGTTCCTTAATGATAGACGTCATAGATGAACGTCTCAGACCAAACGTTCAACCAATATTAGTGGACATTTCTGCAGTCTCAGAGCTTCTGATGATTGATTTCTACTTCCACGGTGATGTCTTTTCACCACAGACGCCTTGCCTCGCTGCGTCTCAGAAGCTGCTGTATGCATCTTTGCAGCGCGTATTTGTCCAGTGTTTACAGACCGAAATTAAGTAATTAGTTAATTTATGGGGGTGCATACATCACCACAAAACAGCAAAAGTCGGAACGACGTAACCTGAGGACCACACTAGGCCATTTGTACTGATTTCGTGATTCCCTTCGAGGTTCCCTCTCCTGGCTCCCACTGGCCTGCGCTCACAGAGAGCATGCCATTTGCCTGACTTTGTGTCTTATTTCGAGTTGTTCTGATTATTTTCTATTGTGCAAGATGGCAGCTGCTCCTAATTACTTGCAAGAGGAGAGGTCGCATTATTTCAATGACACAGCATCATTACGCACACATCCACTCTGGGGTCAGTGCCCAGTCCCTTTGTCTTCCTGTTGCTAGGCAGAGTTTCTATTTGAATAGCAATGACCCCCAGCCCCAACCCCCCTTCTTACTGTACAGCCTTACTTGCTGTGGGTTTGACGTTTGCATTATTTTGAGTCTTTGTATCAATTCTCGTTCAGAACTGGTGAAAAACGTCCACATTTTAGTCATCCTAGGACACGTGTGTGTGTGCATGTAATCGTGCTGTGCCCTGGCCCACCTCTTCCACTCACACAAAGCCAAATGTGCTGGACATTGTCATAGGCAAATATGTACTGTAAATAGAGATTGCATTTAACAATGCCCAATAAAACTCATTCTTGTTGCCATAAAAGCATTCAAGCTTTAAATTTGATATACTGTAACACTCCCATACCAGTGTCCTTGTTTTGGAACCAATTCTTTATTTTAAGGTTAGTAATAGAGGAGCAAAGAACTTTTGAGTCTGAGTTCTGAATTAATTTGGTGGAAAACCACTGGGGATGACAACATGACTAATGTGGAACAATTAAAATTAACATTTTTAATTACAATTAAAATGGATGTATGTTCAAGTTTTCCCTCCATTTACGGTTGAGCCCCACATTTTTCAGTCACTTTCCACACCTACCAGCAAGTATTTGATACGCCCATAAAAATGTCTATTTTTAACACCCGGCTCTCTCCTACCCCTCCTGCCAGCTTGACATTAACGTTCTCCTTCAATTTCAAATCAACATTTGCAATAAAAGTGACTTGTAATTGTTCACTAGCAACAGAAGCTAACAAGCTAAATGCTAAATAGACAATCCATGTTTAAGATGGAAATATGCCTCACACACTATAAACACATTGTAAAGTATAAAATGTATAGGTACCCACCACTAATGAATGATAATGTAAGATGATCAATAAAACAGACTCATTTGAATCATAGGTTAGCGCGGCAACCACACTTACATCTACAATCGGGCTAGCTGCAGGCTGCTGGGTCGTCCCGGCTAGCTGTTGGAGAAGGTTTTTCTCCAAGCCACGTCTACAGTGCTTGCCTGTTGTAATTCCAGTAACTATACTCAACAAAAATATAAACGCAACACTTCTGTTTTTGCTCCCATTTTTTATGAGATGAACTAAAAGATCTAAAACTTTTTCCACATATACAATATCACCATTTCTCTCAAATATTGTTCACAAATCTGTGATTAGTCATGATTAGTGCACAGGTGTGTGCCTTGGACTGCCCACAATAAAAGGCCAATCTGAAATGTGCAGTTTTATTACACAGCACAAAGCCACAGATGTCCCAAGATTTAAGGGAGCGTGCAATTGGCATGCTGACAGCAGGAACGTCAACCAGAGCTGTTGCTCGTGTATTGAATGGTCATTTCTCTACAATAAGCCTTTTCCAAAGGCACTTCAGAGAATTTGGCAGTCCATCCAACCAGCCTCATAACCGCAGACCAGGTGTAACCACACCAGGCCAGGACCTCCACGTCCAGCATGTTCACCTCCAAGATCGTCTGAGACCAGCCACTTGGACAGATGCTGAACCAAAGAATTTCTGCACAAACTGTCAGAAACCGTCTCAGGGAAGCTCATCTGCATGCTCGTCGTCCTCATCGGGGTCTCGACCTGACTCTAGTTCGTCGTCGTAACCGACTTGAGTGGGCAAATGCTCACATTCAATGGCGTCTGGGACGTTGGAGAGGTGTTCTCTTCACGGATGAATCTCGGTTTACACTGTTCAGGGCAGATGGCAGACAATAAAAGAAAACTGCACATTTCAGAGTGGCCTTTTATTGTGGGCAGTCTAAGGCACACCTGTGCACTAATCATGGTGTCTAATCAGCATCTTGATATGGCACACCTGTGAGGTGGGATAGATTATCTCAGCAAAGGAGAAGTGCTCCCTATCACAGATTTAGACAGATTTGTGAACAATATTTGAGAGAAATGGTGATATTGTGTATGTGGAAAAAGTTTTAGATCTTTGAGTTCATCTCATAAAAAATGGGAGCAAAAACAAAAGTGTTGCGTTTGTATTTTTGTTGAGTGTACTTACCATCGTATATTAATTGCAAGTTTTGAGCCCTATTTGTTATATATGTTTCACTTTTGCGCCTCACGGCAATGATGGTGAATTCAAGGACCGCCAAACGACTGATGAAAAACCATTATCAGTGAAGCATAAAGAGAAACATGTAAAAATTGTGGGCTTTCTTCAACAGTGCTACATGTATGCTATATGTTTTACCTTTATCATCACGTATTTATAATATACTACCGATTTACAGTGAAAAGAACAACCTATTTTCGGAGAAAACCATTTCTAAAAAAATTGCTGTGCAAATTTGTGGGGTTGTGAATGCGGAATCACAAAAGTGTGGGGATCCACTGTAATTAAAATGATTTCAGCTTAACTCAATAAAATGACTCTGTGAGATAATTATTTTGACCTTTTGTAAGTTAATATACTTGCTGTGCTTGTACTCTTTAAATGGACATTTACTCAAGTATTGAAAGGGCTATTTGAACACGTTCGATCATATGTTGGCTTTGAATATCTTTTACATCACTTTGCATGCTAGTGTACTTTAAAGTTTACAATAATAAATTTAAATGTAATTCTATTTTAATCTGAATAAGCACCAAAATAGTATGCAGTATTTAAAACTGGCCCTGATGTGATGTACTTACAATCTATAGTAAATATACTTGAACTATACTCAAGCTTACTGAATAAATGGAAAATAGGCAAATCTGAATAAATATTAAAATAGCATGCTTACAAGAATGCCACTTGTATTTCCAACACAGAGTAAATAAGAATTTATACTTAACACTGTACTCAAATATATTTAAAATAAATACCGTAAATGTTTAGTTGTTTTTCAAAAGAATGGCGATGATATTGTGCAGCGTTAGCCCAGGATGCAAGCACAAAAGTCTTTATTTCAAGAAAAGATGAGCTCGCACGGCCGTGGCACAACACACAAAAAGGCAAAGTAACAAAATAACACAGAAAAGCTAGGAGGCACAGCTAGGTTTAACGTAAAACTCACCATGGGAGGTGGAAACAGGAACATGCCCAAAACAGGAGAATACGTCCAGGGAACAAGAAAAGTGGTAGGACCCTAATTACCAATAGCAAACAGGTGCGTACCTAGCTCCCTCAAACAGGAGTAAAGGTGCCAAACGGTAAACTGCAAAAACAAAATAAAAGCACATAACAGGAAATAATTACAGAACAGGGAAATGCCAAAACAAGGCCTACCTTTAGGACATGACAATGAATTGTGTATTAATGTGTGTTGTGTCTTCTCCCCCTGGACTGTTGTTGATTTGATGTTTAAATGCTTCTTTGTGCTGCTGTCTTCTAAGTTTTGCTCTGCTTCAGCTCTTGTTGTCTTTCAAAACAACTGTTGTCTTTAAATTGCAGCCTTGCCATGTCTTTTTCTGTCCCTCTGCATCCCGACTGTTTTGTGCAACATGTGACCGTGTGTGTGTGTGTGAGTGTGTGTGTGAATCTGCAAATGAGTGTGTCTGTGAGTGTTGCCCTTTGGTTTGTTTTTGTTTTTGTGTTTGGAGAGAGTGGAGGAGGCCCGTGGCGTGGTGGTGTTGAGAGATGAGTGGTGAAGCCACCTCTGTTCCTCCTACAGGTTCCACCCACATGCTCACCCCCACCAAATTCTTATCGGACCTGCAGCACCCCGACTTCCGAGAGTCCACTAGGGTGTCCTTTGAGGACGCAGAGGCCTCAGACGAGTGAGGCAGAGACAGAGTGGGAGGGAGGGAGAGAGAAATCACACAGAAAAAAGTAAAGGCAGCCGCTCAAGAAGCCCTTTCTGAACTATCACAGCACAAGGGCTTCATTGTCCTTCTTTGAACCACTAGTGTTTTATGTACCTCCACTGCCTCCTCCTCCTCCTTGTCACCCTCAGGGATGGGTACCTCACAACCTTTTCCCTCTGCATGCAGTGCTCTATCATTGTCCATTGGAGCCTGAAACTCTCCCAAAAGCAACTCAGTCCAAACACTGACAGACTTGTGGTGTTAAAAGTCATAGCTAGTCTAAATTCTCACCGTCACCATGAACGAGCTATTACTATATTATTATTATTATTATATATAACACTTTCAAACATTCATATGTTGTTTATCTAGTGGCTATTTTGTTGTTGGCGAATTTTAATAAAGTTCTATAAGTCATAAGGACAAAAAATATGAGCTCCTAATTATAATAGTACCCCCACATATACAGTAGCACTACTGCCTTGACCCTTCGTAAGCTACAGTGGAACCCGTTTATGTCGACAATCCATCAACAGTCATGGAAAAAATGATTAGACCAGCCTTGTTTCTTCGGTTTATTGATCCATTGTAATGCCTGGTACAACTAAAGGTACATTTGTTTGGACAAATATAATGATGATCACAAATATAGCTCATAAGAGTTTAATTTAAGAGCTGATATCTAGAAACTTGCATGGTTTTCTTGATAATAACCAAAATCACTTAAATTCTGACATGAATAGCTATAGCATTGTACTGACAAAAATATTTACTCCTATGGGCTATTTGTGTTGTCATTGTTCTATTTGTCCAAACAAAGGTACCTTTAGTTGTATGAGGCATTAAAATGAACAAGAAACTGAAGAAACAAGGGCGGTCTAATCATTTTTTCCATGACTGTATGTCCACCAGCTAATCAAGTCCTGATCCATTGTGCGATTCTTATTACCAAAAAGTACCCCGTTAAGACAACAAATAGTGAGACAGCGCTTACTGTCATGAACTTTTATAAGTCTTTATATTATCTATAACTTTGTATTACATTTTATCTTAATTGTTCACTAAACTACTTAATATTGTACCCTTATGAAGGGTGTACACTGTGGACAATGCAACTGCACCGCACGGACTATGCAGGTATCGAAGTAGACGCTTGCAAACTAATATATATGCAAAACAATTCTATGTTCTACTAAGTTACAACCCACAAGGCATGCTGGGAAGCCCACATGCACCCTTCTTCAATATGAAGTTACCCAGCATGCTTTTCGGATTAGAAATTAGTCTAAAGTATTGTTTTGTATGTATATTAGTGTGTAAGTGTTTAGTCTGTACAGTCTGCACAAATGATGGTGAATTAGAGTAAAATGATAAAAGCCTACAAAAAGATGTGCTAAAGAGCACCCATGCCTGAGTGGGTTGTACCCCCCCATCCCAACTGCCTCCTCACACCATCTCTGCCGGGTGGATTAAATCACCCCCAATGGTAAAGAAGGCTCACTTCAGATTTAATCTACCCCAAGATCCATCGTTATTGTTGCCACTTTTTACTGTCTGCTTGTGTTCTAATGATCCCGTCGCAACGACAATCACCTTGATTTCTTTCAGGACAAGGTTGGAGTTCATAGAAGGATTCTCTCCTTTCTCTCCCTTGTTCTTGTCTGTGCCTCACTTTTGTTTGTGTACTCTTGTCACAGCCTCACCATCACATGCTCACATTGCAACAGGTCGTCAGCAGGGGGCGTTATTGCATACTGTGTTACGATCATGCTAGGAAATGCAAACATTTCCTGTAGTGTGTGTGTGAGACGCCTCTCTGCTGACAGTCTGGCAGTGTAGCATTAGTCCACTTGATATGCTTTAGCAACCTACTAACTAATGTACACTAAATGTTCCCCGTACTCTAGTATCCCCAAATGCATTTGAAGGCTCAATTCGCACACTTTGATACTTACACTTAGTATTTTGAGTGCATAAGTGCAAAAATGCAGTGCATTTTTCGATCTTGAACTCCAAAATGGCGAGTGCGCAGTGATGGACACTTACATCACTCGAGTCACTATTTTGATGACTTTGGACTCGTCTTGACAGTATCATCACAAACTTGCAACTCGACTTGGAATTTGACATCAATGACTCGGGATTTGAATCGGACTTTACTGTGATGACTTAAAAATACTTGAGATTTTCAGTTAGTGTGTTGAGTAAAATTTAGACAACAAATCTTTGCACAGAATCTGCCTCATTGAATGCATCTATGAGCGTCCAATCAGGTTTAAGAACAAACAAGGGTGTGCACTGACTAAATCCTGAATGCTTTGTCAAGCACTTATTTTCTGACTTGTTAAAAAATTACGCAATTAAAAATGCACTCACTGTATTTGTCAAATTTAATAGATTGTTGCATTGTTACATTGTTAAAATGGCATTTTTGTTTTGGTAAACACTAAACACTGCTTATGACATGTCAGGACTCGAAAATTTCAAGCCTGTGATTTGAGATTTGACTCGACCAGTCTTGTCTTGACTTGAGACATGACTTGAGATTAAAGATTTGACACTTGCAAAACACTGACTTTCTCCCACCTCTGGTATTCGATTCGAGACACAGTCTACAGGTGGTCCTCAGTGTACAACCTTCCATTTTACGTCATTTCGTGGTTGCGAATGCTCTCCTACAAATGAATGAAAAACTTAATTTTGGTCCGTAAACACAAGATTCGCTGGAGTATGCAAGTATGCAGTGTGTGCTGCAGTAAGGCTAACCCATCCATCCATCTATGTTTTATTCTATGATATGCGGGAGTCTATCCCAGCTGACTTCGGGCGAGAGGCAGGTACACCTTGGACCGGTCGCCAGCTAATTGCAGGGCACATACAGTATAGATAAACAACCACTTACATTTACACTCACAATCATACCTATGGGCAATTTAGAGTCCAGTCTCTTATTAACTTAACATGCATATTTTTAGAATGCGGGAGGAAACCGCAGTACCCCGGGGAAAAGCCACGCACGCACCGATAGAACATGCAAACTCCACACAGAGATGCCCAAACGGTGATTCGAACCAGATCTTCCCGATCTCCTGACTGTGTGGCCAACATGCTAACGACTAGGCCACCGTGCGGCCCAGGGTGGATAACATCGCTTATTCATTTTTTGCAGTTCACTATGTCTCCCAAGCAGCAGCGCGCCAAAGAAAAGGAAAGCCATCACCATGAAAGTGAAAATGAGCGTACCCCTAATATTGGCTCAACTAGCACGACCATCATTAAGGATAAAGATTACTGAATGCTAATGAGTTCTAGAGGGGTCATGGGTTTCGTGCGATGTTACAAGGACATCTGGGAGAAGAGGAGCTTGTCCTATCCAATATTTTAAGAAAGTACAAAGGCCAGAAAAACAACCACAGGGATAAATGTAGGAGGGTTTTTTTTTTATCACAATTTAATATCATTCTTGTGTTTAATCTTGTTATTATTTTATACGTACTTCATGTGTCCAGTGTGAATGACTTAAGAGTTAATTTATTCGGTATAACTTCTGATTTACATCACAGTATAGGACCGGGACTTGTTTGTAACCTGAGGACCACCTGTATGTAAACAATCTTCTTCACATGCATCACAGTGAACACAATAACTTTTTCAGTTGTCAAACTCTCAAGTGTTATTAACAAATATTCCTTTGCCAAGTCACACTACAACATTTTTTCCCCAAACGACCACCGTATGCATAACTTCCATGGCACAGGTCACAGAAGCTAATTTTCAGGTCTCTGTCAGGACTATTATATCACTGACATATCACTAATATATATCATTCTCATCCCTAACCTAGATGCTAGAGCGATATCATTTCCAAACCAACTTGAGTTGATGTTTTTCAGCAGTATGTCTGCTCCGGCACATACTGACTTTGCATTCAACACGCCGAATGAAGCAAATATTTCTTTTTGTCATGCTGTTTGGGTCTTTAGATTTAGTCTCATTCAGCAGTTTAGTGTTCAGAAGCTCAGTGTGTCACAACGTTGTGTTTCTGAGGCACAAAGCTCCGTGTTTGAAGGAGGCGTGGCCAGTGCAAATAAACCCCACCCCTCCACTTTGACCAAGATTGTTTTGGCTGTACAGTAATCCTTCGTTTATTGCGGTGAATTGGCTCCAGACCCGACCGTGATAAGTGAATTTCCACGAAGTAGGATTCCTTCTCTATAAATGGAATATTTTCGTAGTGATGGAATAGAAAACCTGTTACATTTTTTACAGTAGAGCACTCTGGACATTAAATAACAAACCTACAGTCACTTTTACACTACTACATTATTACCCAATGTAGTAGACATAATAACAGAAAATAAGACATTTAAGACATAAATAAAACTTGTGCTTGTGTGTGTTGCTGTTGATGTGTTGAGGGAGCTGAGTGGGGGGCGAACAGGAAGTGACATCGGGAGTTCAGAGTTGAGTTTTCGGTTGGAATGGGAACCGTAGCCCGTGTTTTTATTAGGGATGATTGTGCTAGCTGTGAGATAATTGAATGGCTGAAATAAAAGCTTGTTGTTCTGCCGTTTGTGTGTCTCACCAAACATTACAGTAACATTAGTGACACCTAGTGACCAATGTAGAGTACTACATATCATCAGAACGTCTATGAATGTGTCTTCTGAATGCCTTATATTTGTATTTTACTTCATTTAGCCATTTTAAAGTTCGGAAATGCCTAATTTAGACATTTCCTTAAATATGGGTATTTTTGACTAATATAGACCATATTCAAAAAACGAAACCGCATGTTTTATTATTTCATATATTTCATAAAAACCATGATTGAGTGACGCCGTGAAATTGGAAGCGCAAAGTGGCGAGGGATTACTGTATTTGGAAACTGGACAAATAAATCTGAGTAAAGTAGAAACAAGAAACATGCAGCTTTGCAGCAGAAACCAACACATTAATATTGTTGATGGTGTAACACAGGGGTGTCCAAAGAGTGGGAATTTTGGCCCACAACTGTTTTTTTAGTGTCCCTTGGCATATTCTGAAAATTAAATTGATTAATTACTAGCAAGATATATTATTTTCTATTTATACTAACTACGTACAGCCAAAATATAAACACAACACTTTTGTTTGCACCCATCTTTCATGAGCTGAACTCCATCCTAAACCTTTGTCTCTATATTGTTCACAAATCTGTCTAAATCTCCGAACACTTCTCCTGTGCCGAGATAATCCCGCCGCCTCACAGGTGTGCCATGTCAACATGCTAATTAGACAGCATGATGATTGCACAGGTGTGCCTTAGGATGGCCACAATAAAAGGCCACTCCAAAAAGTGGTGTTATACTGTGATGTACTTTTGTGTTTGCGGCCCTCTGTGGTAAACGTTTGGACACCCCTGTTGGAAGGAGTAAATCAAATTGTGCCGTTTGTACAAATCCAATCCAAGAAAGTGGTAATCCGGCTGAATCAAATGTGGCTCAATATTTGTTTTACTCCACTCAAGCACCTTTAAAGTCAAAAAAAGAAAGTGTGAAATGTGTCTTCAGCTATCTTGATCGCTCATCGCTCAGCTGACGCGTTGGATTTCTTTCATTCCCCAAGATGATGTCTGCTTGGGCCATTTTGAGACATGATAGGCCGCGTGGTTACTATAAGAACTAGCAAATTGTAAATAATTTTGGTGGTACACGGGCTTGCAGGACGCAGAATAGCTTCTCTTCCATTACCATGGTGACCCCAGAGTCCCTTGTTTAGTCGTCTTAGCAAGTTGGAGCAGCGTGGACGCTCAATACAACATCACAGACATCACAGTAGCGTCTAGCGGGTTAAATCGCCTCATACGGCCGTTGATTTTCATTTCCCACAGTGCTTTAAAACATGAAATTGATGTTTAATTATTCCTTTCTTGTGACAGTAAGTTCAAGTACAGTGGAACCTCTCAGGTCGAACACAACGGGACAAGCAAACGGTCCCAGACCAGCAGTTAACTGTCAGTGGGACTCAGGTCTTTCTTCTGCGCCCGTGAGTCAGTGAAACTTGAGTCTTCATCCAGTATCCGGAATCAGTGAAACTCGAGTCTTCGCCGGGAACTCGTGAGTCAGTGAAACCCAAGTCGTCGTGGAGCACCCGTGAGTCAGTGAAACCTGAGTCTTCACCGATCACCCGCGCGTCAGCTCAACCCGAGTCTTTGTCGCGCACCCGCGAGTCAGTGAAACGCCCAGCCTTAGTGAAGGACTTTGTTTTGCTCCTCGCCTCAAAGAGTTGATTCGAGGCAAGGAGCAGATCTGTTGCTTTTTCCACGGGGCAGATATATTTCTACAATGCAGCCAGAGTAACACTTGCACAATGAATGACATTGAGTTAACGTAGACGAGTACACACGAGTCCAGAGCCAGTAAAAAAACCAAAACACAACGCGTTCATGCCCTTAGTTGACATAACACACCCTCGATGGGGTCGTTTTTTTATGAATGTGTATCACAAAAAAGACTTTTGGTTGATTTCTTGTACGACGTCCAGGGTGCACGACATCAGAGGTTCCACTGTACCTTTAAGAATAACTCACACGACCGACCTTTAGGAAGTAGTTGTTGTAAGATGAAGAAAAAAGGGTATGTTGAGTTTTTTAATGGCCCTCTGCATATTTAAAAAGTAAAATTCCTAATTCATCATGAATGAGATATATTAGATAGTACGCTATTGTGCTTTGTGAGCTGAGTTTGGACACATAAAGCATCACGTAGTACGGTTAAGGTCGCCATTTTGTAGCATTCGTTCTTGAAACATGCGTGCTAATTTAAGACGACACCTGACGTCTTTCTATCTTCACGCTGGACACGCTCGAAGTGGTCCTGATCGCAAGAGCTGAAAACACATGTTCCTCCCGTGCCCGTGCCGCTTACGTGCATCTAATGCTGTGCTTTTGTGTGTTTGTGTGGTCTATGTGTGTGTGTCTTCAGGATCCACCCACATCTTCACCCCCACCAGCCTGCTGGAGCAGCTCAAGGCCATGAACAAACCAGACGAGGAAGTGACAAGTTAAAAAACAACAAAAACCCCCTCCAGCGAGTCACATCCCTCTCCCCCTCGACGTTGTTTATTGTGTATGCATCTTGCTTGAGAATAACTACATTTAAAAAAGACGACAAAAAATACATGTTGAAGGTAAAGTATTCTCATCTTTAACGGATGCAAGAAAATACCCGAACAGATTGAACGGAGGGGACATACCAAAATCTCACACGTGTATGCTATAAAACCTGCTAGAATATGTCAAAGTAGATCTGTCCTTGTCCATCAGCTTAGTGAAGGCGGGTGGAGGGTTGAAATGTTGTAAAATATATCAATCGACATGCAATATATATAAATATATATTTCAGTGGAGACGAGTCGCCCCCGCCGCTGCCCGTTTGAGATGTTTGTACTAAGTAGCATGCTTGGACTTGTGTGGACTGTTTACTGTGTTTGTATCCAGTGTGGATGTTGGCTTTTTTGGCTTGTTTGATTTTGGTTATTTATTTTTAGGAGCTAGCTTTTTCCTAAGAAGTTGTTTTCGGATACTCTACTGAAAGCGTTCTGTTTTACGACATGCGGAATACTCCTCTCCAAACCACGAGTCAAGCATCAACGTTCCACAGCTCAATCTATGCAAGTTCACCACGCCGATGCTTTTCAAGGTCACATCCACTCCAATACCGATATCCTAAAAACACATATTTTTCCGTGCATTTTGGCCTCTTGTGCAAATCCAAGCCCTTAAAACTCCGGCTTTAGTGTTTGTTCGGATCATGAACAGAACGTGACGTTATTGACTTATCGGTTTCATTTTGGGCTTAACATTAAAAAACCCCCACTGATGATGTTTTCTGGGCGCCACGTCGTTGCACATCTGATATCACACGATATTGATGAACAGGTGCGTCCTCACGTGTGACCAAGTGAGTTGTGGGTGCTTTTTCAAGCGTCTGATTGGCCAAAATGCACATGACAGCCGGTGAATGTGTTTTTAATACACTGGAGCGGAGGAAATGTGTGTTTTTAAAATACCCGTGTTTGCGTGGACGTAGCCTAATGCTTACTTTTTGTTACGGAGCCTCCTTGTGCTCACAAACGGAAGCCTTGGGATTGAATACAGTGGAACCCGCTTAAGTCGGTACCGGTAATGTCAACGACCCGTCTGTGGTCCACTGTCTTTTTCTCATTACTAAAAAATTGTGACGTACACGGTCGACCGCTGCTGTCGACATAAAATCTGAGGCCCAAAGGGGTCATATCTACGAAAAATGGTTCCGTTTCATACTTGTCAACCCTCCCATTTTCACCGTATATTGTCCGTCTTTATTTATTAATAGTTTCCCCCCGTAAAAAAAGGGAAAAAAAATCCTCTCCGGTTCTGCCCGGTCTGCTCCCTCACGCTCGGGCAACATCAGCATAGCAACACATCCCGTAGCCCGTAAAGTCAGACCTTCCAATTAAAAGACGGACGGCAGTAAAACAACGTGGTTGCACCGCAGTAGGTCGGGTCGGGTCTTTAGACCGGCACAACCCCCTCTTCAGTCGAATACATTGTTAAAAATAAGCATCACATGACTGTACGTGCATTCATCAAAGGGTATGACCATGGTTATCAACATTCAAGTTCCTTTGGACTAAATCCAGTCAGTTATTTCCTCAACAACCACCTAGCATGATATCATGCATGTCATAGTTACTGTATGTCACACGGGTATCAGTCAAGTCCATTTTGTATCAGAGATCTGAAAGACATGCATTTTTAGCATAAGAATTGTCCTACTCTTTGATGAATGCATGCACGGTCATGTGAAATAAGCCCGAGTCGACAGAACGCCCCTACGCCCGGGTGGAAGACCAAAATGTTCCTTATTTTCCGGAAAATTCCGGGCGGTAGCGACATAACCACTGTGGTAACTACCTGTAGACAGATAGCCAACCACTTTAGTCGACGTGTTGTGGTATTGTTGACATCGTCACTGCAGGAAACATCTGTGCACGTTTGAAAACGTTCTAGTCATTTTAGTCAAGCGCAACCGAAGGATGTGGAAGCAATGGTTCCGGTTACCGGTTACGCAGTCGACGCCCGCTTACGTTGATGTCATTCAGCCATTGTCATGTCATGTCATTCGGGTTTAAGGCCAAGTAGCAGACTTGGACGTTTTGGCAAACACTTTCAAGAGAATCATCCCTCCTCTGACAGGTTCTCACTTGACGGACAACGCCTTGTTTTAAAGTGAGTAATATGTAGATGAGGGCCAGTTGTATTTCAGTATTGTATCCTGTCTTATGGCTTAGTAGTGACGTTGCACTGAGTAGTGTTGTGTATTTGTTGCCGTTTAGCGTCTCACTGTTGACCGTGACGTAGCGCTCGCTTTCCTTTATGAATTGATGCCGATATGCAGCCGCTGTGTTTGTGACGTGTGTAGCCGTTAGTGGTCAGTAGGAAACAAGCAAAAAATAGAAATATATGGTTTCTTTACCTGATTTTCCTCTGGTGCAATGTGAACCCCCGCCCCCCATGGTGAATGGCTTTGCAAGAGTAAAAAAAAAAAAAATCCCTCCACCTTTGTTCTGCCACCCGCCCCCCCAAAAGTGGAATATTGCACTATAACGCATTTTCTGTGCTGCAGACGCTTACTTGTGTACTTTATTTTCTGTTGTATAGGATTACCTGTCAGATCCATCGATTTATTTTCAAATGCTTTATCTTAAAAAAGAAGTATCGGCACATTAGTCTGTCCTTCAACTTATTGGGAATGTATGTTTGCAAGTGTTGAAGCACAAACAATACTTCCATGTGTACCTTATATGTGCTAAGACTGTCCAATAAATTGGCTTCCACTACATTTTTTCAGACTTCACTTTTTTTTGCGCTTTTTACCAAATGAGTCTTTGCCAACGCTGTTACGCAACACACTATCGTAGCGAATGGTGAAACATTTTTCACACACAGCTCACTCCTCCCCCGACAAACCCTCCCGCTGACTCGAGGTGGATGTTCTTCTCCAATTTTGGATCAACATTTGCAATAAAAGTGACTTGTAATTATCAGCTTGTTGGATTCAGCTCCAGACCCCTCCCATGAGGTGTTGTGAGCGAGGCGCTGTGTCACTGCGCCAGAAGAGTAGTTCTTCGTTGTAGTAACAATGTCACTGCAAAACTCCCACAACAGTGCAGTTCTCCTTTGACCCTGTGGGGTCCCTTTAATTTCCCACCCTTCCGGGTCCCTAGAAGACAAAAAAAAGTCTACTCCCAAGAACTGCTATTAAAACAGAATAGATTCATATTTTGTCTCATTTTTTTGCTTAGATCTTTCAATCGAGTTGTAATAAAACATACCAAACATGTAAATATTGTTATTATTTTAACCCAATAATGCCAAATGGATCCAATGATGTCACAAAAATACAAACAAAATGAATGAATTTCCATATGATAAATGTTAGGGGGCTGGGGCTCAAATCAGGCTTAACTATACATAGGATTAGTAGTCATATTTATTTTGATTTTTTTTGTTTTTGTTTGCAGGGTCACTCCATATTTCCCCACCCTTTCGGGTCCCAAGAGGACAAAAAAGTCCCATTGACTTCCATTATAAGCACCATTTTTTAACACATTGGAATTAGACCATAGAAACATGCATTTTCTCATAGGTCGGTGATAAGTGTTCCCTAAGTGACTGCGGTGGATTTAGCTTAATGACATAACGGTCCGTGACGACTATGATGGCCATGAAACGTTTGCAAAAAACATTATCAGCATGAAAAGCAAAGCAGATATGTAAGGAAGTACAAACAAGCCCACTAACATTCATTACATGGAAAATAACTCAGTCTATGTATATTTCTAAGCAAAAACAGTGGCACCATTAAATTAAATGGGCATTTAAAGGGTTAAAATAATACAAATATTTCCATGTTTAGTATTTTTTTTATTAGAACCCAAGTTGATGAAGATATTTCAGAAGAAAAGTAGAAAAAATAGTGATCTGTTATGTTTTTATAGCAGCGCTACTAGACTGTTTCTGCCCCTCAAGAGACCCATAAAGGTGGGGAAATTTGACCTACGTACAAATTAAAAATTTGAATTTTATGATTTTTCACAAAAAAAAAACATCCTAGGAAAAATCACGCCATATGGCGTAACACAACCAAAGTTACAAGCAAAAGACAAGCAAAAATGGACCTGGCAAGACAAAAGAAGTCCTTGGAGAACCCAGAGGGTTAAACAAAACATCCTAACTTTGCATTATCAATGACAAAACACATTAGTAAAATATCTAAATCTATTTTATTAATTTTGACAGAAACACACTTTACATGGTCGTTAACAGTGAATGAGTGCTACGTCTTGGCAGTTGGAAAATTCAGCCGATCGCAGCCGAGATGCTGCAGTGTAAACACGGACGGACGTGATCAACATGTCCTTTTATGAAAATGGTGAACAAAACACACATAATGGACACACCCATACAAACACATACAAATGCCTATTTTGATACTTTTAAGCCCTAAAATATGCCTTTCACAGTAATTAAACACACGGGTACACAGTATTGTACTTACAAAATATATGGTCTTGTCAAAGCATCTTCCTGCTGGAAAATGTTGACTGAATTGACTTCTGCTGGATTTACAGGTGCAGCATTGTTTTCCTGGACGTAGCGCCATCACTCCACCTTTCTATTCATTATTAACTAATTATTTACATTCATTATTAACTAATTATTTACAACTCGAAGCAGAGAAACGAAACACAGTACAGTACAGTACAGTACAGTACAGTACAGTAATCCCTCGTCACTTTGCACTTAGAATTTCACGGCATCACTCTTGTATCACAGCTTTTCAAAAATGTACTCATAAATCATGCTGTGTCATGGTTGAATACAGCCTATTATTAACTAAAAAAATGCATATTTTGCCTAAATTAAGCATTTTTAAGCACATAAATTGCTAAATGAACTCAAATACCAATACAAGGCATTCAGAAGAAGCACTGAAAGACGTTGTGATGATATGTAATATTCTACACTGGTCACTAGGTGTGAGTTGTGTTACTGTAATGACCGGGGAGACACACAAGCACCAGACTCAAACAGGCTTTTATTGCAGGTTTGAATGATCTCACAACAGGCCCAACAGTCCCTAACCCAGGCTGTTGTTGCGGTCATAACCCACGGCAATATAAAACTCAACGCTGAATCCCCGACGTCACTTCCTGCTTCAGTTCCCTGAGCACCGCAACACATTTACAGCAACACACACGCGCATAAGTCTTATTTATGTCTTAAATGGCTTATTTTGTTGTGTTATTTCAGGCCTAGAGGGCTTCAATAATGTTACAAACCCTATTTTGAAGGTGTAGAAAATGGTGAAGGAATCCTACTTGGTGGAACTTCACTTATCACGGTTGAGTCTGGAACTAATTGATGGGGATTAACGAGGGATTACTGTACTGTCCTGCTGGCCATGCCTGCTAAAATCATATTTGGCCATCAAAGGTTTTCTCACAAATAAAAAAGCAGCAGTAAATGTTTGCAAAAGCCTCACAAGGCAGGTTCATTGCTCGAAGGCACTGAGGCTATTAGTTGGAGTTGGAGCTGGCGTGGGGGGGTTTGGACAGTCGCTCCAGAGTGCGCAGACCTGCATCCAGTTTACGCACCATGCGATTGGACCTGTCGTGTATCCTCCGCGCCTCGAGGAGGGCTTCATCCAGGGAGCGCCGCGGGACGACGTGCGATGGTCGTGACCTCTCTCTATCCTCCTTGGTACTGCACATCTTGGATGGCGCCCCCGTGTTGTTGCCGCACATGTGGACGGCTTGAGGTTGGAGGTACAGACTGAAATGATGACATCACGTTTAGTATGACAGGATGCCACGGGTCACATGACTTGTGTGTGTTCCTTACAGCAGTGGCGTGGGACACACGGGAGCTGCTGCCGCCCTGCTGGGAGACTCGGGTTTGCAGCTGGAGGTTTTAGCGGGGTTTGAGTCCCTGCAACAGTCTGAATAACAAAGTGAAACAAATAAACTGCCTGACTTCGGCCAAGAGGCGGGTACACCTGGACTGGGCGCCAGCCAATGGCAGGGCACATATAGACAAACAACCAATCACACTCACTCTTTTAATAATAACCACTAATAAAACAACCCAACCACTTATGTATTATATAAAATAATAACCTCCACACCATGTGACGTCACAGAAGCGCTGTCGTAAAAATGTGCTAAAGGAGGAAGTGACGTAGGTCTCGCGCACGCGTTGCGCAATGACACCTCCTCTTACGTCGTGTGAATAGAGGCTAGCGGGGTTAGCTTCGTTTACAATGCTAGTGCGGTTGTGCGTGTGTGACTCGGGCTAGATGAGTGTATTTTCACCGAGTTGTGTTTTACCGCTTTACTGCAAGGAGCGTTTTACATTTCCCGATGACGACGTGCACACTTCCGGCCTTCAAAATAAGAGCGCCGTTTACCCCATGTCGTCTAACTGTGTCAACAAAATAAGAGTGTGGTAAAAAGTATCTTACACATGCAGTTGGAACTTCCTTAATCACAAGCGCGGGTATTACAGTGTGTTGAAGATTTAGTAGGAATGTGTGCAGAGGCTGACATCCTATTAGAAAAGTTAGCTAGGCTACATCCACTTCTCAATTACTGGGCAAAATTGGCCACTGATGTATTGCATCCATAAATGTAAGGATTTTTGCATTTAATTATCCAACATTTTATTCACTAACTCATAAAGAATAACCCATAAAGCTATGCTGGTAAAAATAAGTGTAAAATGAGCAGAAGTGGAGCAAGAGACCATAACATGCAAAGTTTGCAAAGCAAATGCCCCTGCTAGCTTGCTGTATGCTATTAGTAGTGTGTAAAGGTGACTATGGGGTGTTATTTCATGTCTACAGGTAAAACCGTATTTAGACAAAGTCCTGAACAGGTTTTCTATGCTCTAGCTACGAAAACATTGAGTTTATTAATATTGAAATTGAAATTCACATGTCGTGGTCACGTGTGGAACCAATTAACCGCGATAAACGAGGGACGACTGTCGTGACAAATTCAAGTCTTTTGATGACTCTGACATGTGAAAACGTATCGCTCTTCTAAAACCACCATCACCACCACAAATAGATTGCAGTCCTGTGGCAAACACTACCTCCCGTCCTTTGTGTGTTTTTGTTGATCCTGACAACCACAATCTGATTTTGCAAGCAATAATGATGAAGTTAAGAATACCACAACACACCTCGACATTAACGCACCAAGTTTTCACAAATGACCCCTTTTGGTCTGAAATGTTCTGTCATCTGCCATCTACGAAGTAACAAGAATAACTTGGACGGGGTTGCCGACATAAACCGGAGCCACTTGAACGCGTTCAGAACTTTCCGCATTATCATTATTACTTTACAAAACAGGATGTTGGGCGCAGTAAAAAGACACCTCTCAGGCACACACATAAAAGTGGAACATTACCACCTGCAGGCACGCACCCTTGGTGAGTCAACACTCATTTTGTGTGTTTTCTACATCTTTTTCATTTCATATTTTGTTTTGGTTCGCACAATATATCAATAAATTATTCTTCGTTAAAGAAAATGGCGTGATTATGGTAAAGCCCCCTCCTACCTGGATCAGTTCTTGTCTTGGGGTCATGATGTCCGCAGTGAGGACCGTGATGACAACGGCAGCAGCAGAAGTGGGCCGCCGCTCGGTTGCCACCAGCTGATTCTGGCGGTGAAAAACACGACTAATTAACTAACTCACGCTGTGTCTCCGTGGAAGGGATGGTACTCACTTTCTGAGGAGCCGCTGTGATGTGACAAACACTGAGAACAAGGAGGAGGTCCCCCCGTCTCGATATCAGCTTTCTCAGGCTCAGCATGATCCTGCTCTGCAGCACACAGTCCAGATTCTTACCGGATATTAAAAATGAACTGTTCATCAGACTTATTGGCTAAATTGGTGTGAGATGCGTAGAAGGAGAGGGAGTCCTACTTATATGGTGGACGTGTGGAACGCTCGTGTGGGAGGGCTGGCTGTCAGGTACTGCAATTGACGTCTGAGTGGATCTTGACACCAGAAGCTGACAAGCAGCGTTTTCAGGCTCTGATGCAGTTGCTGAAAAATAAATAAAACAATAATCATAAAATATGATAAAAATATAGTAGTACAAATCATGCAGGCTTCATACAGTGGAAGTCGCTTAAGTCGGCTGGCAACCCGTCTATGTCGACCAACACATCAAGTGACCAAACACCACGACCACCACAAGACACTTTTATTTTTTATGTCAAAGCTTTATTGTCAGCATAGCTCAGGCATAAACAAAATGACCACAGCAGCTGTTAGATAAGAGTATAAAACATCATCCATCCATTTTCCTCCGCTTATCTGGATCTGGGTCGTGGGAGCAGCAGTGTCAGAAGTCCCACATAATCCCTCCAGCGTGTTCTAGGTCCGCCCCTGGGCCTCCTCCCGGCTGGGCAATGCCTGGATCACCTCACCAGGGAGGCATCCGGACTAGATGTCCGAGCCACCTCAACTGGCTCCTCTCCATGTGAAGGAGCAGCGGCTCCTCCCGGATGACCGAGCTCCTCACCCTGTCTCTTATCTACACCCATCGACAGGGGGGTCGGTGATGTCATGGTTCTCGTATTGCTTGTCTACAAGGCAACGACAAGTCGTCGTTTTCAGATTTTCCCACTCTGGAAGCCGATTTAAAAAAATACAGTTTCAGGTCACCCAGAACGCCGTTCCCGTGTGGATGAGAGGCTGAAAGGATAAAATACTTTGCCGTTTTGACCCGAAAACGTTTCCAGCCACCCTACGGAGGATTCCAGCTGCTTGTATCTGCGATCTCGTTCTTTCGGTCACCACCCAAAGCTCATGACCACAGGTGAGGGTGGAAACGTAGATCGATCGGTAAATTGAGAGCTTTGCCTTCCGGCTCAGCTCTCTCTTCACCACGACGGTCCGGTACAGCGACCGCATTACTGCAGACGCTGCAGCGATCTGCCTATTTACCTCACGCTCCAACCTTCCCTCACTCGTGAACAAGACCCCGAGATGCTTGAACTCCTCCACCTGGGCAGGACCTCATTCCCAACTAGAGGGAGCAATCCACCCTTTTCCGACTGAGAACTATGGCCTCAGATTTGGACGTGCTGAGTCTCATCCCAGAAGCTTCAGATGCAGCTGCAAACTTCCTCAGTAAACGCTGAAGGTGACGCCATCAGGACCACATCGTCTGCAAAGAGCAGAGACAAGACCCTAAGGCCCCCAAACTGGACTCCCTCGACACCTTGGCTGTACCTAGAAATTCTGTCCATGAAGCTTAAGAACAGAATCAGTCTTCGACGGCCAAATCGGGTTCTTGGGACATAAAATATCATATGAAAAAAAATCCAAAATAAACGTTACATACACAACATTACATAATGTCAACAAGCTGCCGCAGGTTCAGTAATACTTTATTATCGCCCATTCTCCTTTGACTGAAAGTCACACGGAAACGTCGACAACTGCTTATGTCAAAATCAGTCAGCCAGTCCGAGCGGCGCCGACATAAACGTGTTCCGCTGTAAATGCTTCGCTCATGTGTGTATCTACACTTAATAGGAAAAACTCATTTTGAAAAGCCCTGAGTGTTTGTCACAATGACTACTGTTAGGGAATTCAAGTGCCCATGACAACAAAACACACGTGAATTTGGTTATTTTGCTATACAATTCAATGTTATTATATATATATTATGTAAGACATCATTTTTACCCTTTTTTACATTTTTTGCTGCTGAAAACCAATCCTGTCAGAGACTGGATAGGAAGGACGAAGAGGGAACACGCGTGGAATACATTGGTTTCATATCGTTATAGTGTATTTTCTGTTGTTGTTATATATATTTTTTAGAATATGCCCGCGCATTGTGAGGCAGGCTTTGGCTGCAGCACTTGGTAAGCCTGTTCACATTTCCAAAAGACACCATTTGCCACATCAAATGCTTCAGTATTGTGTTGGGCACATTTGGAGGACAGTTATTTTGATACTGTTCCTCAGATGAAGGAAAGTTTGGGAATTAATGCATATTACTGGAGGGTGCTTCTACCATCAGCTGTCCCGACTTTCTTTCTTCCACCCAGACCGCGGAAAACACCAGCACTGATGCGGATGGAATTAAACAAAAAGTAAAACACCCAGAGGTCTGCGGAAAAGCGTGCCAAGGTAGCAGTATGTAAATCCACATTTTTTCTACTATGTACAATATACAAATGTTAGAATAATAATATGGGTTTTCATAGCAAATTTCAAGGCTAGCTAAACAGGGGCCTCTGCTCACTGGTTTGTATCTTGGAGTCTCTGCATGGATCTGTCAGTGTCAATCACTGCCAGTCAAACAACACACCTGCTGTGGCCCATTTTTTATGCCTGTTATATCAGATGAACTGCTTTGTCAACAGGCGGAGCCAAAAGTGATATAGTTCCAGCTGACAGTGCTTATTCAGTAAATGTTGAAAGACTAATGTATACAGAACATGTATGCAGTCACAATGTAGGATGTATGAATAACTACTCATCACCACAAACTCACATGAGTCAGGTCGTGGTTGTTGTTTGTGTGTCAGTCTTTTCCTGGATGCGTGTCTCACCACCTTCTCCACCTTCTCCGCCTCTTTGGTCCATCTCTTTCGGCTGCTTCCATCGATATTGAAGGATGGCGCTCCAGATCTGAGCAATGACAAGAAGACAACAAGAGGAAGTCGATGTGATGTCTGAAGACAACAGCAACCATAGAACAGTCAATTCTTGAAGATGCCGCTCTGCAATAAAGGTTCATAGATTGGATTCTTGATTCTTTGTGCTGGGCACCACAGTGAACATCTGTGCAAGTGCAAGTTGTTTACTTGTTTTACACTTGTGAGCCAATAAAAATCTGTTTTAAAATGCAAATAAAATAAGCTCACGCCTGTAAATATGAACACGTTTATTAATGTGATTTTACCTAGTACAGTATTTGTCCTTGTACTGTATAGAAAGATGATCTCTGGGGTCAAAATATTGCATTGCAGTGTGTAGCAAATAAAGGGATACAGTGCAAGGACAACCATGTTCAACCAGATAACACACATAAGTGGACATTTATATAGAGTTGATCTGCACACATTCGAGATTCAGCATTCACAGCCTTGGATTTTTGGTCAAACAAATAATTTCTCAATTTTTTTATTCAAAAATCGGCAGTTTTTTTCATTCATCATCATTCACACTAAGTTTGTAACCATTTATAAATATGTGATAAAACTGGTACAACGTACAGCATAGATATCCACAAAGCCCACAATTTTTACATTTTTATGTCTTTAAGCTTCACTGATAATGCTTTTTAATTTGATTTCACACTTTGTTCGGTGGTTTGAATGCACTGTAGTTGCTGTGAGATGCAAAAGTGAAACTTGTATACTGTATGACATCTACACCATGACTTGGATTCCATCTGTTCATGTTTCATCTATTCATTAGCGGGGAGTTTCTATACATTTCATCATTTAAAATGTTTAGTCCGTGTGTGATGATGGGAGGGTTCTGCAGCTTAATCTAATCTAATAATTACAACTCTTATTGCAAATGTTGTTCTGAAATTGGAGGAGAACATCAAAGCCATGCTAGCAGGAGGGTTTGGATAAATTATTAAATGAGGAAATAAACTGTGCCTGGAGGAAGTGCACCAACCTGAGAGGTGTTGAAGTTCGATAGTATGTGCTGTTGCGCTGAAGTAAATGATCTGCTTTGGACTCCTTCTGGTTTCTCGGGGAACTTTCCCGCCGCTCCTTTGGTCTGGCTGAAATGGTCTGCCGGGGTCGGCTTGGATCACTACGAGGAAGACAAGTTCAGAGTCATATCCAGTTGAATATGTTGTGCTGTTGACTTTTATCAAGGTGTCTCATGTCAATGGGCTAATACAGGAAAGGTCCAGGAAAGGTTGCGGTCACTGTGCTGTAATGCGGAAACACTGAAGACAATCAATCATCAGTGCAAGTGTGTCAATCCCAGCACACAAATACACACACAAAAAAATACACATCAGTCATGCAGGGAGGAAGACAAAGTACCTCTTCATGTGAAACCAAATTCAGCCACGTCTGCAATAAAATACATGTAACGGTAAGAATCTATGACTGTATCACTGCATTTACGATGTTTCAGGAGTCTGGATACTCTGCAAAGAAAAAGTTAAAAAAGGACGTGTTTGCTTGCACTATTTCAGCTGTTGTGTCACACACTCACTTGCAAGTCACTGCCTGGCTGGACCTCAGTGTTTCAAGAGTGTCGCCATGGTAATGGTGCCGAGCGGCGGAGGAGGGGCTTGGAGAGGAACAAGGGAGGGAGTCTTCATACTGGACACTTTGTATGTCCTCAGACACAGGCTGCGCTAGAGACACAAAGGGCAGCAGGTTCAATGCACAAGGAAAAGATGCAAAAATCAAAATGAAAAGAACCTGCAAACTCACTGCTTTCACTGTCAGTCCTGGTAGCATCTGTCTGACGGACCCACTGGCCTTGCTGGCTCTCATCCTGACAGGATCTTCTCAACTCGGGTTGGCAATATTTTCTGGGTTCAATTGTTGGGGGGCTGTGTGAACGCGAGGAGGCCTGAGGTGGTGCTGAGATTCGGCTTGCCTGAGGTGGTGCTGAGATTCGGCTTGCCTGAGGTGGTGCTGAGATTCGGCTTGCCTGAGGCTTCACTGACCTCACCTCCTGACGGTCTGAAACACTGCCACGCCAAGGATATTATTATTAAAAAGTAAGGCCAGACCATCTGAGGTCTCCATGGACGATGGATGCTATTAAAAAAGGACTCAAGACCATTTCTACTGGATTGTGGATTAATATGATAACCAATAAAACAGCAGATAGAACAGAAAAGCACTACCACAAAACGCACACAACACCGTCTAAATGGTGTGTGTGTCAAAGGCGTGGGGGTAGGCACAAGGTGAGATTTATGGTGCAGTAAAGTGCACACACAGCATCTGTGCTGTAGAGAAGCAAGGCTAGACGCACCTCTTTGGCACCCCCTGGTGGACAGAGCCCGGAGTTGCACTCGTATTCTGATGACTGGTCTCCGAACCAACAAACCCGCTATCCGTCCCCGGCGAGGTGATCCCATCCTGCTCAACACAAGGCATATCATTTCATCCATTTTATTGTGAAAAGCACAAATATGATTGAGGTAATCATTAGTGAGTCATTGCTGACCTGAGAGAGGGCTTTCCTGATCACAGTTTGTGGTTTGGAGCGCCTCTTCTCAGTGATGTCTCCTAGACTGCTCAGACTGCTGCTGCAGGACTTGCTGACCTCCTTCATCCTCCTGCCGTGAGCAGCATAAGTCCTGTGTAAAATACATACAATATCAGAATCACATTGGATGAGGAATTAGGAGGCCAAATGATTAAAAAAAAACACACACACACACACTCAAAAAGGAGTGGACACTTACGGATGAATGTTTTCTGCTTGTTCTTGGCATCTCTTGAGGTGAGCAGAATTCAGGCTAACATCACTTCCTTTGGTCTCATCACCACTGCTTTCCGTCATCTCTGATGGATCAAGCATGTGTCGCTTCTGGAAGCAAAGACAAAAATCTGTGATGAGCACATCAAACACACCTACAGTACATACTGTACATACCATTACCAGACTGCTAAAGAAATCATCTCCTCAGTATATACTATAGAAATTAAGGTGGGATTTGATTTAGAGTAGTGGGTGCACAGGTTGTGAAGCAGTGAGTACATTCCAAAGTGTTGGCGAAGTGTGAGCGTGGGCTATCCAGCATGCCTTGCGGCTTAAAACCCTAATATTGTTATGCATGTATATTATTCTTTATTTTGATACCACATTTTCTGTGTGGTACAGTACCATTGTGTGTTCCAAATGTGTTACTTGTGTTTTCCATCTATCCATCTTCTATCTTCGAATAAGGTCGCGGGTATGCTGGAGCCTATCCCAGCTGACTTCGGGTGAGATGCAGGGTACACCCTGGACTGGTCGCCAGCCAATGGCAGGGCACATATAGACAAACAACCAATCACACTCACATTCATACCTATGGACAATTTAGAGTCTCCAGTTAACCTAACATGCATGTTTTTGGAATGTGGGAGGAAACCGGAGTACCCGGAGAAAACCCACGCAAACTCCACACAGATATGCCCAACGGAGATTCTGTGCACAGTCCAATGAAGTCAAAAACACCAAAATAATGCTGAGTTTTGACTGACACCAAGCCAACTATACACTTTAACAATCCAAAGTTTGTTATTGTGGTTGGGGTATTGGAATCGTATTCTGCTTGACTCTAAAGAATAAAATGGATATCAATGCATATTGCCACACACATCTTGATCTAAGGAAATCATTTTAAAATGACAATGCGCCCAAAGCCATATTTCTGTGGGCAAATATAATATAAATACAGTGCAAGCTCAGTTAGCGTGTTTTTTCGAAAAAAAAAAAAAAAAACGGCAAAATTTTGCCTTGGTTTGCTTACATTTTCGGGTTAGTGTACAATATGCTGCGCATCTTGTCACGTTATTAATACACTGCGTGAGTCCAACTCTGTTCTTAATGTATTTTTTTTATCACAAAACATCCTGTTAGCATCCTTAGCTTGCTAACAAAATGGCAACCGGAACCTAAAGTCAGCTACGTCGCCCGTTTATGATGTCATCAGTGGTTGACTCTCAGTGTGTCAGCAAAAAAAGAGTTTTTATAGTTGTATATGCATAAAACAATTCAAATTGCATATAAATTAATATAAATGACAAATGAAAGGGATAAATGAACATTTAAGGGTTACTTTTACCTTCAGTGAAGACGTGATTCTTGATGTGAGTGTTCCCCAAGACACGGTGGCAGCGACACACCACATGGACGCCATTTTGTCATGAGTTATTTAGTTCCAGGTGAGAAACACTACTCAATTCAGGAAGATGGTATCCGCGTTGTGCCTTGTAAAAGTAACCTTAAATGTTCATTTATCTCTTTCATTCATCATGTGTATGTATTTATGTGTATTTATTGTTTACTGCATGTAAAAGTAATCATGTAAAACTATAAAAACATGTTTTCTTAAAGGAAAACTTAACTTTTTTTGGAATTGCAACAATCCTTATGTGAGACATGAACACACGTCTTTCTAAATAGAGAAAAACTGAGAGCACGAGGCAGCTAATAATGCATGGGAGACTTTGCGACAGCCCACAACGACAACTACTTTTTACTTTTATTGCCCCCAGGCAAAGAATAATGTTGCTGAGACACTGAATGAGGCGCTGTGAGCGAGGCGCTGTGTCACTACGGCAGAAAAGTAGTTCTTCTGTGTTAGCCCCTACAATGTCGCTGTAGCTTGGTCAATATGCAGGTCACGTTATGTAAATGGAACATTGTTGGTTTTTTTGGAGGCGTTTTTTAGAGGGCTTTATAGGCAAAATAAGGGAATCCCATTATGTGCACTGTTAGCTGCCTCGTGTTAGATGTTATTCTCTCTTTAGAACGCACACAAAAGGGAAAGACACGTGTTCATGTCTCACATAAGAATTGAGGATGATGGGCAAAATAAAAAAAAAAAAAAAGTGTTTTCCTTCAACATTTTTGCCTTTCTGGAACGGATTGATTGGATTTACATTATTTCTTATGGGAAGAATGGATTCAGTTAGTGGCCGTTTCGGTTAGAATCAGAGTTTCTGGAGCAAGTTAATGACGCTAATCAAGGTTCCACTGTATTAAAACCCATCTCATCCAATAATTTGTGAGTCTGCAAAAAAATGTACACGATAAAGAGTTTGTGCAGTCTTCATGCTGGGTGGGAAAGAAAGTGGACGTTACCTCTGAAGGCGAATCATCAAAAGATGATGATGATTTCATGGAGTGGGAAAGAAGATCACCATCACGAACCCTCTGTTCCACTTTCTCCTTCAGCTCATCCATATGCAGTCCACACTGGTAGATAAACTCCTCCAGCTCTCTGACACACACACACACACACACACGCACACACACACACACGCACACACACACATGCAAACACAGTGCAGTCAGAAGTTTACATCCACTCACCATGTCATATTCATGTTGGGTCATTTCCATTTTCTCAATACATTCTTTTTTTTTATAATAATTTATGAATGAATGAAATAAATGAAAATTGAATTTATAAAAACAAAAGAATTGGGTGTACAAGTTTAAGCTGATTTTGTATTTTCTCTAATTTACCAAAAGTCCAAATGATACATATACTTACATACATACCTACATTCACAGAACTCTTTTAATAAGCGGTGCTGAAGTTATTTAAACAAAGCCAAGCCCTATTAACATCTAAAAAGTGATCCTGATTATGAATATTCATATTAAATACATCAACTGAGAGCAAATGATATATTGATATACGATACCAGGGCTGTCCAAACTTTTTCACGTGGTGAAAAATGAAAGGATGCGAGGGCCACTTTGATATTTTGTAAAGCAACACACATCGATACAGTATGCTAAGAAGTTAGATATAGTTCAAGAAAAAACTGCATCTCAGCTTTATGATATTGGCAACAAAGCCTATTATTAGTATCAACTTCGGTCTTTGATCAACCGCCAACTCCAACCCCCAATTTTCCAAATATTTAAACTTTCTTCTTAAATAATCTTCATAAATGTTCTTTACTCCCATAATATTTGGACTTTATTCCCTTAAAATTATCACTTTTTCCCCCAGCCTAACTTTCCAAAAATGACAACTTTATTTGATCGTTTGTTTCTCATAATATTACAACTTTGAGAGAAAAATGAAGTATTTCTTTCCTTAATATTTCAACTCAATGGTAGTGAAATGACATTATTTTTCTTCATAATATTACAAGTTTGTTCTCAAAAAGTTGTGATTTTTTTCTTGTTAGAATCCGACTTTTTTTCTCTTAATATTCGGACTTTATTCTCGTAAAATTATAGCGCTTTTTCTATTTCTGTTGTTTTTTTTCTAACCATTAAAATAACCATTTAAATTAACGACAGTACTTAAATTTTCTTCTTGTAAATTTTCTTCTTGTAATGATGTATTATGTAATTATTCCCAGAAAATTTTGACTTTATTCTCATAACATAACGTTTTCTGGAACCAAATTTGCCAAAAATTACAACTTTATTTTTTACTTTTGTCTGTTTGTCATAACATGACAACTTTTATAAAAAAAAAAACATCTTCTTTCTGTGATAGTACAACTTTATGCTACTAAAATAACGTTATTTTTCCTCATAATATTACAACAAAAATTATGACTTTTTCTTGTTAGATTACAACTTTTTTCTCTTGATATTTTGACTTTATCCTTGTAAAATGACTGCAGATTTTTCCATTTTTTTTTTGTTTTTTTTTCGATTTTAGAATTTTTGAATGTGCTATGGGCCAATAAAGAAACCAGCAAATATCAAACAAAAAAAAATCAAGTATTACCTTGACTGCACTTTTAGGAATTATGCTTAGTGAATGAAGGGTGCTTTAGTAATTTAGCTTGTCATTTTCCCCATATATCCATATATCCACACAAAAATTCAGATATGGTAACACCACAGCAAAATCCAAAACACATTTTGCTTTAGTTGTATGACTTGGTGTATAGCTCATTTTATCATCCGACTTTTACTTCTTAAGTTCAATCAAAAACATCTTTAGATGCCTAGAATGAATAGGATAACAACTGTACATGATGTACAAGCTTTTAGGTCAACAATCAAATATAATATTTAATAAAAATGAAATTGTCTTACCGATTGGGGTCAAAGTGGCCGCTGTTTGCATCTTCCTGTTCTTTTTTGGCTAACAGGTAGCCCTTTTCTAAAGAGTCCAGTCCTTCATAGAGCTTTGAGAGAGCCTAAAGAGCAGCACCATTTCATCAGTGTGGTGGCCTGCCGGTTTTCCGCAACATCACAAAATTATTGGTCTTACCTTCACCTGTTGAAGAGGTTTTTTGCTCTTCAGCAGCTCCTCAAACCCTTGCAGCTGAATGAATAAAGACACCGCATTATTAAATGAAGTGAGGATTTTGTTCCAAATGTGACTTTGCCAACCTGCTGGAGGAGCTTGTCGGCCTTTGTGTAGAGTACATTGGTCACCTGTGGACCTCCTTGGCAATCTGAGCTCTTGGAGATGGAGGCAGATAATGCCGGGAGGCCACAGGAAGCTCCTGTTCAAAACACAGACATGCAAGGAAGAAATACGCGCTGAGATGCATCTTCAACAAGTGAAATGCTGGTCGTTTTGCAGGTGTTACATTTAGAACCAACACATGCCGTAACTGATTAGTAAATGTGATGAATGAGAGAAGAGGCTAATGCTAAATATGATGAATTTACTTTGTATACTGGCTCCGTTGGGCGGAGGGGAAACCGTGCTGGGCTGGGCTCTCTGAGCTTGAGGAAAGTCCAGTCTCATGATTTTTGAGGGCTCAGTATGCAATCCTGATGGCTCAAAGTGAGCAGGCCTGGGTTGCTCAGAGTGCAGTTTAACCTTGTGGAAATGGAAAGGAAAATGTGATGTTCGTCATTCACTTCAGATTGTGACATCACTATGCATCATTCATGAAAATGTTGATTTCACTGGCTAAGCTACTTCAATTTAATTCAGTATATTAGTTGTGCTGCAATCATCCTATCCTGCCCTCTTCCTGCTCGGACACTGCAAGCCACGCCCCATGTAACACAATTATGTTTGTTGTCAGCCAATAGCAGCAATTTGGCAAAGTTTAACTAGTGATGTTAGCCATCATTGGGTTCATAGCCGAGGTTCCTACAGATTTGACATTTCAGAATTCCATACTTTTCCAGCCTTTTTGTAGACGTAGTTAATAAATGTGCATCATTTCAGCTGCAATAAATAATTTGATTCAGCGATTATGCAATTAATCAAAACTTTTTTGGTCTTCGATTAATCGTTTTTTGATTTGAATATGTAAATATCCTCTGATGCCAGCTTCTCCAATGTGAATATTTTTAAATTTCCTGAGTGATTCATGAAAGCAGACTTATTATCTTTGCTGTTTTAGGCACAACAAGATATTCACACACATCAGCTGTAAATTTAGAAAACAGTGATGAACATTTTTGTCTATTTTCTGTTATATTGTACACCTGACCACTAACTGTTTGTGTTTGATTCATATTCATTTGGTCCGTCTTGGGCAGGGGTCGGCAACCTTTGGCATCAAAAGAGCCATTTTGCCTCCTCTTCCAGCAAAGAAAAATGGCCTTGAGCCGTAAAACATGACATAGCTTATATGGTTTACTGGTAATGGTAATGGTTTGATTTGATTTGAACATGCATACAAGTTACAAAGGAATACATCACACAATTCAATTCACAATTCCACATGTCCAAAAGGAGTAGGAAGAAGCAAAGCTTATTAATCCTATACCCCATCCATTCCACATCTTATACAGTACATTTATTCACTTCCTGTATACCATATGGGATACCTTATGTTTTATATTTTTGATGTGAGATTTCCAGCTCATTTTTTCATCTATTATGTCCCTGAAATGTATTTTCGTTCACCCTTTTAATGTCCACTCTGTCTATTTGTATTTGGTCGTACGTGTCCTTTCTGCTATTTCCAAATAGCATTATTTTAGTTTTACTTAAGTTCAAGGATAATCTGATTTTATCAAACCATCTTTTTAATATGGCCATTTCATCCGTTTTTTAAGGCATTTTTTTTTTAATTAGCTTGTGTGCTTTCCCCAGAACAAAAGGCAGTAGTATCATCCAATAATCAATAATACCAACTTTACAGATGTCATTGATGTACAAGTTGAACAGTTTTGGTCCCAATATTGACCCTTGGGGTACTTCACACATAATATTTTAACTTGCAGATGTGTATTCTCCTAGCTTTACATATTGCTTCCTGTTTGCTAGGTAACTTTTAACCCAATTCAAAACTAGTCCTCTGATTCCGTACCTTTCTAATTTTGTTGTTAGGATGTCGGGATTAATTGTATTAAAGGACTTTTATGAGATCCATAAATATGCAGCTGCACACTTTGTGGTCTATAGCGTTATTAATTTCCTCCATGATTTCAATCAGTACCATGGAGATTGAAACGTTTATGAAATGTTAAAAGAAAATGTTGCCAACTTTAACATAATATATACTCCTCCTGTCCTTACGCTCTCCAGTGCAACGAGTCAGCGATAACACTAGGAGCTGTACTTGTATTTTGAGCTTTCATCTACTTGTTGAAAGTACGTTTGCTCTGCTCAACAGAACAGTGGTAATGAATATCATTCCATGTTTGACTTTCCAGACCTGGAAAAGTATGCAATCAAATTCCGTACTTACCATACTTGTGCAGGAAGCCTGTATAGTGTATCATAACCACACAATGACTACAAATTGTGGGTCGCTTCTCCGAGACTGCTTTTGTGTATGTGTTTTCTGTTCTTTTAAACCACTGTTGGTAACATCTGCTCGCCGGTGGTGGTGTTCTTGTATTTTTTGGTTGAAAAGGTAGTTTGGAGCCGAAGAGGGAGAGCACCTTTAACACTATGCTAACTTGATCAACACATTTAAACGGCAGATCCGTTTTTACAGGTTAGGTCCAAAGGGCCAAAATTAAATGAGCACTGAAATTAATCCGCAATAAAGGAATGCTACAATAATAACATATTGGTAGCGCCAGCACTAACACTTACACAAATTCAGGTTCACTAGCAAACATTACTATAAGTATTATTATTAGTGTTGGTATTAGTTGGATGTTGGATGAAACGTTTTTTTCTCATAACCTTCAATGCTCCTTTATAATGTTCTGATTGATTTAACACATTTGTAGAATATGCCACTGGCAGCTCTCTTGACTGTGAGGCAGACCACCACTACCCCACCATGTTGCCACTGACTTCCATTTTTAAGACCTGACTCTCCATACATCGATTCATGTTCCATTCAAAGTGTGGTTCAAGGTGAACTAACCCTGGCTTCCAGACGTAGACGATCAATGGTGTTTGCTGCCTCGGCATATTTAGTGAGCAGTCTGTTGTAGTCCTCCTGCAGCCAGAAGATGAAGGAAAAAGGAAGGAAGAGCATTTTATATGTGTATGGATTTAACACAAAATGTACTACAGTACATGGACACATGTATTGAGAAGCGACATTTACTCAGTTGGTGAATCAGTCCGAGGTTGGGCTGAACCTTTTGTTTGAATAGTTTTTGTTTGTTTCCTCCACCATTATATTGGTGGGGGCCATTGAAGATCAAGTACATTTTATTCTCTAAAGCTACATTCTTCTCCTCTCGGCTGAAATGCTCAGAATCCACAGCCTGCTCCCCCAATCACACCTATTCTGATGCGATTAGTCAGGGTTTCAGGGTTCACAAGTGGAAATCTCAAGTTCTAGTACCTGATTGCATACAAGATTTAGGAGTGGAACAAAAATGAAACCAGGGATCACTTAAAAACATACCAACCTCAAGACATGGCACCACATCATGTAGAGTACAAGAGTACAACATTTTAAAAACGGAAAAGTTGAAAATGTAAGGTCACCTTAAACAAGCTAAATACAGTGAAACCTCGGTTAGCGTACACCCCAGTTAGCATGTTTTTTGGTTTCTGCCAAAATTTTGCCTCTTTGCGTACATTTTCCAGTTAGATGGCGCGCGTTTTGTCGTGTTATTAACACACTGTGTGAGTGCAACTGTGTTCTTAATTTTTATCAAAAAATGTCCTTGTCAGCGTTTTCTACTACGCATGTGTAAACTACGTCATCCGTTGTAACTTACGGTAGTTTCAGAACGTAAGCACCAGGCAACACGATTTGTACAATGTGCAATATACATCATTTACCCCCCAAGGTACGCTTGGATTGGAAATAGTACAAGTACTTTTCCTGTTTGCAAAAATTGCATACATTTTTTCTTCACAAAAAAAAATGCATCCATCCATCCATTTTCTATGCCGCTTCTCCTCTTTAGGGTCGCAGGGGTATGCTGGAGCCTATCCCAGCTGACTTCGGGCGACAGGCGGGGTACACCCTGGACTGGTCGCCAGCCAATGGCAGAGCACATATAGACAAACAACCATTCACACTCACATTCATACCTATGGACAATTTAGAGTCTCCAATTAACCTAACATGCATGTTTTTGGAATGTGGGTGGAAACCGGAGTGCCCGGAGAAAACCCACACAAGCACGGGGAGAACATGCAAACTCCACACAGAAATGCCCAATGGAGATTCAAACCCAAGTCTTCCCGATCTCCAGACTGTGACTGTGTGGCCAACATGCTAACCACTAGACCACCATGCGGCCCTGAATGGTATTTCTCCATTTAATTAAAAAAAATTGGTGTAGTCGTCTCTACCATCAATCTCCCAACCTGAAGGTTGCAGGTTTGATCCTCCATCTTCCTATGATCATTTCAAAGCATTCCTGGGCAAGATACTGAACCCCCAGTTTCTCCTGATGCTGCGTCATCAGTCCATCAGTAGGTAAATGTGCTAACAGTGTCAAAGCGCTTTGAGTACCTTAAAGGAACAAAAGTGCTATACAAGTCAAAGTCCATTCCATTGCCATAGTCCAAGTGGAGAAACAGTGGAGAATAACTACAACACGTTCAGGTTGTGCAAGTGTTGTGTAGTCTGATGGCTGTTGGGATGAAAGACCTGCATAGCGCTCCTTCTTACACTGTGGGTGTAACAGTCTGCTGTGTGTGCTGTCCTAATAAAATGGCGAGTGCAGAACCCATCGTGTTTCCGGTACAGATGGTGTAAATACACTAAAAGCACAACCAAGAAGTCAGCTATGCCGCCCGTCTACGATGTCATCAGTGGTTGACTCATGGTTCTTTGCTAAATGACAGTTACGCGACAAGTCTCAAAAATGTCAACACGTTTTTATAGTTTTCCAATTTTTTTTTACATGCACAAAACAATTCTAAATGCATATAAATGATGATTGAAAGGAATAAATGAACATTTAATGTAACTTTCACCTTCACTGAAGATGTGAGTGTTGCCAAAGACACTGTGGCAGTGAGATCAACACGGACACCACTTTGGTGTTTTGCCATGAGGTATTTCTTGAATTTAGTAGTGTTTCTCACCTCAAGTCTTTGATTTTCTTTTGATCACAGCTGCAAAATAACCCAAAATAGAGTCCCAACACTATTACTAATCTAATAGCGATCTAATGGTACTTATTATGTACTGCCGAAACCAAGACAGCAACAACAGCAAATTAAAAACACAAAACGAATACAGAACTAACCTCACTTTGTTTTTCAGACAGAAGATTGTAACGTGAGGTATCTGGGGTAGTCAAAACGCTCCCCAGGGGCAAAACTCCGGGGGTGGACGGGTTTCGCCCTGAATTCCTCAAGGGTCTGGATGTTGAGGGACTGTCTTCAACATTCCGTGGAAGTCAGGAACAGCACCTCTGGATTAGCAGACCGGGGTTGTGGTCCCGCTTTTCAAGGGTGACCGGAGGTTGTGTTCCAACTATAAGGGGATCAGCCTCCCTGGGAAAGTCTATTCCAGGGTGCTGGAGAGAAGGGTACGACCGTTAGTCGAACCTCGGTTACAGGAGGTGCAATGTGGTTTTCGGCCTGGTCGCGGAACACTGAACCAGCTCTACACCCTTGCAAGGGTACTGGAGGGTACTTGGGAGTTTGCCCAACCGGTCTACATGTGCTTTGTGGACTTGGAAGAGGCATTCGACCAGGTCCCTCTCCGTTTGATGTGGGTACAGGTACCAAGCAGTGTGCTAGCTTGATTTAACTTGAGGTTGTACACCAAACGTCATCAAACCTTTTTTATTTCATCAAACTCATTCAAAGTAGTTATTTACAAATACATTTTTAAGTGTATTTTTTTTTTATCATTGCACCTGAAAGTTTGGTTGTTTGGGGACCACGGGGTGAGAGTATGTTTTGGTTAGAGTTGGACCTTCTGAGATGGACTAATGACGCTAACCAAGGTTCCATTGTAGTCTTATCTTATTATGGTTGTGCGTTTACAATTCCAAATACCAAGCAATACCTGCAGCTGCTCAGCCAGGATATGGGCCTTGTGTTGGCATCTGAACTCCTGCGGCACCGTGGCACTGGGAGCACCAGTCGATGTTCTTTTACTATAGTCCGACAAAGCCTGAGATCCGTCGGCCGTGTTCAGCAGGACTTCTTTCACAATGTCAGCAGGAGATTTAAAGACAACAGGCGTCAAGGACTTTGGAGGATTCTTGGACGACCATCTGCTCTTGGGTGGCTTGTAATCCCCTTTGGGGAAAGAGACCCTAGGCTTCACCTTCGACAAATCTGGTACATAGTGGTTCTGGTTGCCTTTTCTGGAATAACAATACAGTTAAAAGTTATTTCTTTTAGGCAATACACAAAATGTAAAGAAATGGAACAAATGTAACACCTTGATTCATTAGCTCTTTTTGGAGAGTAGTGGCGGTCCTCCTTTGGAGGGTCAAAAGAAGCTTGAAGTCTCCTTTCCCCCAGTGGGGATGTGGGCTTTTTAGGAGCCTCATTTAAATGCTCATTACTGACACTGCTGTGCTCATTTGTCAGTAGCGGTTCAGAAGAGTCAGCTGCTTCTTCCAAATCTCCTTGGTCTCCTTTTTGTTGATGGTGAGGACTGGACCCGCAGCTCATGGTGCTGTTTGTGTCTGGATGACTATCTGTAAAGCCCATATTTGGAATGTTTCCATGAAAAATGCCTGGACCAGCAGCCATTTCCTCAGTGGTAAAAGGGCACAGGCGAGAGGTAATGGGACATGAGAAGGCTTGGTACGTTGGACATGGTGGTTTGCAGTCTCCATTAGCTTCTACGAATAAAAATGGTGAAGGAAAACATTGGCTCTCTGACTCGTCTTTATTGTCCACTGGTCCCTTTTGGAAACCTCTCTCCCCCTCTCCTGCACCATATATCTCCCTTTGAGTCATGTCCATGTAGGTGTCTGTCTCAGACAGGTGCTCTGTCCTGTGCCCTTCGTTTGTCATGTCCTTTTCCTCATCTCCATCATCACTTTGTTCTTTTAAGATACAAAGGTCATCCGCATCTGAAGAAATTGACAAATTTGGGAGAGGAAAATGCATGAAACAGTACTAGTATGTAGAGAACTGTGCATAAGTCTTAGGCCATCACTAGCTCTGTTGTTTCCAATACATTTCTTCATCATCCTCCATGGCCCAGGAAGTAGGCTGCTAATGAATGAACTGAACACAAATAAGACACTACCCAATGCTGCCTCTTGATTGCTCCTCCAGTGTTCTCAGCGCACAGCAGATCTAAGCAATAAAATCCCACCAGAAAATGTAAATGCACTAAAGACACTAAAATGTATTTTGTACCATTTTGCAATGCAACTCAGTAAGTGACAGGCAACAGCAATGACGAACACTGTCCAGCCAATGATGATATCCTGCTGGCATGCAGCCAATCAATTCATTAACAGCGCATTATGTAGCACCTGCCGCTGTTTTGCAGGTTAGCTTGTAGCTAATGAGGCAGCGGAGTTAAGAGAGCTAAATGCTGCTGGCGAAATGGGCAGTACCAGTTTTAGGCCCGAGTGTTGCCGAAGAGTCTGCAATATGGTTGTTATTTTCATTTGACATTTTTTCTTACATTTATATAATATATAGACACAAGTAAACATATACAAATATGGCATCGATTTAAAGTCAATTACCAGAATGAAAAAGTGCCACAGCAGGCTGTTGCAAAACAGAAAGTAAATAAGGAAATTAAAGCATACAGTACATAATTAACAAAATAAATGGTCAACAAGAAAAGAAATGGAAAATGAAATGATAAACTAAGTGTTTCCTATAAGACTCAGACCATGAATTGGATGAGACAGTTCTACAGCTTTAGTATGAGGTTGACAATAAAGAAAGTTACATTGTGAAATATGCCTTGCTGTTCTTTTGAACCCACTCATCTACAAAATACCACAGCATGGAAGTCAGACTCGTTTGAGTTGTCAGGTTTTGGACAGGTGTGATACTACAGTGTGTACAACGTCTGATGGCTCTCACAGAGGTCAGAGGAATGCTCAAATCGTTTGTGTGTAAGCTCTGAAAAATTGGGGGAAATATTGCTACTCGCTTGTGGCGACAACCCGTCTATGTTAACCAACTCAACGTCGACGTACATGGTCGACTGCTTTTGTCGACATAAGAACAATCAAAATATAAGAACATGCACAAATAGAGGCAAACAACGTCAACAAACAGCCATAGGTTAAAAAATCCTTTATTCCCGCCCATTTTACGTATGTCTCTGGCCAAAGTCACAATTAAATGTGCAAGCAATAAGCAATAGCTAGTTTTGGTTTTGGATTCCACACAACCACTTATGTTGACATTTGTCAGCCAATCCGAGGGGCATCGACATAAACAGCTACTGTTGTATATAAATGCCCCCCGCCCACTTTTTTTTTTAACCAATCAGGCTTGGTGTAGGTCTTATCATGTCATGTGTAGTTACTGTATGTGCATTCATGATATCGTAGTTAAAACAAGAACACTAATTGTGTCTCAAGACTTATGCACATATGGAATATTAGGAAACAGGTTTTCTCTGTACCATCAACTAAAGCTTTTATAGTTATGATTGTTTCGATTAAGACAAGTCAGAAGGTTAAAGTATTGTGATAAAATGACTCACAGCTTGACAGTAGGTCTGCATCATCCAAATGTTCGTAGAAGATGTAACTCAGCTCCTCAACTGGTATCTCTACCTCACACCCCGCAAGGTCCTCTGGGCTAGGGGATCCAGGAGAGGAGCCTGGGAGACCATCGCCCTTCTGCATCTCATCCACCAGTGTCAGTCTAATGATGCCATTGCCATCCATCTGGCTAAAAAAGTCATGGTCTTCTTCTTCATCTTTGCCATCCTCGTCGTCCCATGCATCCTCAGACATTAAAGAGCTTGTGGGTGAGATGCGTGCCGGTGCAGGGGTCCAGGACAGGACCCCTGCTTTGGTGTTCTTTATTGTATCCATTCAGTTCTCAGCCTATTATGACTCAGCTTTGACCTGAGAAAATGTCTCAGGCTGGCTCTTCGAGTCACATCAGTCAGCCGGTCATAGCCCAGATGTGCAGATGAAGTGCAACGTAGGCTCTGGAACATTAGAAAACAATCATTGCGTGATGAATATCATCAACAAAATGTATTGAGTATTGAACTCTAAGGCTGAAAATGCTTTAGCACTGCTGCTGTGGCTATACAATTTTGGCTGTATAGCAATCCCTTGTTTATTGCGGTTAATTTGTTCCAGACCCGCTAATAGAATATTTTCGTAGTTAGAACCTGTTTAGGACCTTCTATACGGTTTGTATCATTATTAGAGCCCTCTAAACATAAAGTAACACCCCTATAGTCATCATCACTCGTATTACCCAATATCGCAATATCGCAGGGGTAGGGAACCTATGGCTCAGACATTTCTTAAATGTATTTACATTAATTTTTTTGTGCTGACATTTTAAAGTAAAACACATTAGAAATCACAGTATTAAAAATAACGTTCACAATATAAAACATTCTCATGCATTTTAATCCAGCCATCAGATGGCCAGAGTCAATGCCAGCTGTCCTTCCGATATTTTCCGGGTTCGACACCAAGACTTGGTTATTATTAGATAATGCGGTAGCCTACCTGGGTCATTGAGAGGTCAGGAAGTAAACTTCCCTCCTTTAATCAAACAGTCAGACAGTTAATTCTGCAGAGTAAACCCTTTTGACAAAGAAGATGGCGAAAACAAAGAAAGATGAGGAGTACTGTGCAAAACCATGCAGCACTAGAAGTTGCATTAATGCAGTGCTTCTCAAATAGTGGGGCGGGCCCCCCGTGGGGGTGGCGCGATTAACTGTTTAACTGGCAGGGAGTACTTTCAATGTTCGTGCAGACCTGCCAACATGTACATATTTATCATACTCAACATGCAATTTGACTCTTTACTACGCTTGTGTGTTTCACAGCGCTCCATTGGGTGCATTTTCCTGGTTTCAGTTTTGAGTTCAGTTTGTACAGGACAGATATATAAATAGATATTATCAGTTTCTCAATCTTTAAATCAGGGGAGTGGGGGGCTGAAAACATTTCCCGGATGGCATGACAGAAAATAATTGAGAACTGCATTAATGGTAAGAAGTATTTTATTATTATTATCATTATAGTATTATTATTGGTTGCTTCAATATAACAACATTATTAAGAAGAATAAATTCAGAGGCTTATTATATTCTAAAATTGTTGGTCGTACTTCAAAAATGCTCATATTTCGTTGTATTCCGTGTTAAAAAATATTATATGGCTCTCACAAAATTACATTTTAAAATATGAGGCTTTTATGGCTCTCGTAGCCAAAAAGGTTCTTGACTCATTCAATATAGAAAACATAATAAGACAATATAAGAAACCTAATAAGAGAAAATAAGACCTTGTGTGTGTTGCTGTTCTGGTGTTGGACAGGAAGTGACATTGGGGGTTCAGAGTTGAGTTTTAGCTTGGCGTGGGACACGGTTGCAACAGTAGCCCGTGATAGGGATTATTGTGCCTGTTGTGAGATCATTCAAACCTGCAATAAAAGCCTGTTGTTCCGGCGATTAGGTCTGGTGCTTGTGTGTCTCACCGAACATTACAGTAACATTACTGACACCATCACAACGTCTTTGAATGCATCTTCTGAATGCCTTACATTTTTATTTTACTTGATTTAGACATTGTTATGCTTGAAAATGCTTTAGGCAAAAAAACTGTGCAAAATCTGCTTAAATATGCATTTTTTTTATTTTTTTTTTACTAATAATCATTGTATTCAACTACAAAACAGCATGATTTTTTGAATTGATATATTTCTGAAAAAAATCGTGATTCGGGTGAAGCTGCAAAATTCAAACCCCGAAATGGCAAGGGAAAATTGCAGCTATTTACTGCAAATTTCACTTTCTCCCTCAATTTTATTGCAACAAACACCTGAAAACTAGGAGTGTCCCGATACAACTTTTCACTTCTGATATGATACCAATATTGCAGCAATGAATATTGGCCGATACCTATATTGACGTGATATCAACAAGATTCATACATGCTTTTATTTATTTTGTAGTGTGGAATGTTATAGCAAAGGCTTGATTAAGTGATATTACTCAAACAGAGAACAATAGTCTATAACAGTAAGTATGAGAAAAACGGTCCCATTTACTTCTTTATGCATGGGGTATAGTTTTATCCATGATCTAGTGCCAGCTAGGCACAATATAGCATGGTTGGAGGTTTTCAATGAAGCGTTTAAACCTGACATGACTCACCGCCCATAGGGCCTCGCTGTTTTCTGTTATAGCTAATGACATTTTGTAATACCGTGGGGGTTTCCCGTTTGATGCCGTTTCATATGCGCGATGAGGTTGGTCGTATTAAACTGCCAGCCTTTACCAGTTACATTATGTCTTTTTGCTCTATTTTTCCACTTTGCTGGGTTTTTGTTCAATTTATTTCTGCAATGAGTCACGTTCCACAGATGGCCCCTGCGCCACACTGTGGACACCCATGCATGTTTCACCGGGAAGTCGAGGTGCTAGCAAGCAATGGAGGAGTGTGTCCAAGCCCTGTCTTCTTGGTTGTGTCGCTGGCCATGGGTTGGGTTGCATTTTGGAGGGGTTTATGCAGCTTTCAGACCCAAATTGCATTGAGGTGGTGTTACACTCCTGCTCACCTTCACGGAAAATACTTCACCTTTGTTAACCACTTGTATTTAGTAGGTTTAAAAGGTGGATAAAGCACTTGCGGTTCCAATCCTGCCTCGCGCACTGCAACTTACTGTATTATCATTCATAATAGCAACGCCATTGTTCATAGTCTGATTGGCTTCTAGCTGCCCTGTTCTCGTGAGACAGCTTTTCTCCAAACAAGAAATCTTGTCATGTTTTAATCTCGCGAGATGGCAACATAACATTTGAGCTGCACAAACCGTGAAACCACAACGCGAATAAAAGCACAAGCCCTTACAGAATGAGCTACAACCACCACTATGCTAAACTGCATTATCGACAATAATCCCTAAAAGTTTGAAAAGTGTCTCGGAAAGGCTCACAGGTCAGGTATCCTGACATACAACCTGAGCCATGGTTTAGCATCCAAAATGAAAAAACAACATTGCAAGGAAGTAGAACACCAATAGTTGAGTGGCACTCACATTCTCTTTGAAAAAAGTGGCTCCAATGCTGCTTTAGTCAGCCATATAACCACCAGATTAACATGGTGCCTTTGACATTACACACACACACACACACACACACACACACACACACACACACACACACACACACACACACACACACACACAGTAGTCATAGTAGAACACTCCCTTCGGCCTTCACATTGGCAACATGTCAAATTCACTGTGCATTTTTTAAGACCACAAGGAATGAGAGTCGACACCCCGGCATCTGAACAAATGTAGGGTACTTAGAATAGAAATGGCTCAGACTACCAGCGCCTTACAAGCTCAAGTCAGGAAACCATGAACGTAATATGTAGGAAAAACCTTCAACTTTGATTTGAGAGTAAACCGAGTAAAGCGGCCGGTGGCAACCGCTATCATGAAGCATATTTACAAACTCTACAACACATTAACTGCGACTTGAATTATTTTCTTTTTTCTGAGATTACGTCAAAGAAACGTACCTGTTGTCTGCTCAAGCGTATGCTTCGAGAAAAAGAGGAATTACCTCAGTGAGCAGATAGGGGGATTAATCTGCACTGTAAACCCTTTTACTGGGGGGCTTCCGTCATTGCAAAGACACACCCGATGATAACTAGAATGCATTACTGAATAGGAGGTTGTTGTAGTTGTGCTAAACACAATCTGACTGCCAAACTGGAGACACATGAGCATCATGGGATGGATTTTAAGAAGAAGTGACCCAGAACCAAAAGGACTATACTGCATGAGTAAATGTCTGCCAATTACAAACCCCACAATTGCTGTCCCAAAATGACTTAGTCTGGCCAAAAGATGCACAAAGTGAATACAAGTGTTACTGTGGCCATGAAACCAAAGCGAGCTGTTGAGGATGACCCAGTGATTAAGATATGGCTTCTAATCTTCTTAAAAGGTATGAGGCTGAGGACGGTACACACCAGCGGAGAGTGTGCAAGAGTCTTCAAGTAAAGCAGTACCGGTACTCACCGTGCAAAACCTCTGGAGTACCATGCTTTTTCAAATTGGCCTTCTTTTGTTCCCTCAAGAAAAACAATTACGGATGGTGCCACGAGGTGGCAGGAAGCATCTTTACTACGACTGATACCACTATTAGTTGTATGACCATGCATGATCTTAAGTACCAACACAACAAATGCATGACACAAAATGCAAGTTAGCCAGGCTACCAGGGAATATCACTCAGCTCTGGCAAATACACAAAATATATACATTTTGTTCAACAACAATGCATTCTTATTTTTTTACAGAATTTTGTGACATTGAAGTAGAAAAAAATAGTAATTCAAATACATCAAGAATATAAAATTAATTATAACTAAGTGATACAGTCACGGACGGCACGGTGGCCGAGTGGTTAGCATGTTGGCCACACAGTTTGCATGTTCTCCCCGTGCGTGGGTTTTCCCCGGGTACTCCGGTTTCCTCCCACATTCCAAAAACATGCATGTTAGGTTAATTGGCTATTCTAAATTGTCCATAGGTATGAATGAGTGTGAGTAGTTGTTGTGCCCTGTATGTGCCCTGCGATTGGCTGGCGACCAATCCAGGGTGTAAACCGCCTCTCGCCCAAAGGAAGCTGGAATAGGCTCCAGCCTATCCTCCTAATGACGATAAGCGGCACAGGAAATGAATGGATGGATGAATAATACAGTCACCAAAATGAAATCAAATCCACAACAAATTGCCATAATTAGCACAGCAAAAGCAGCAGCAATATAGAACACAGGAAATGTGCAAAAAATAGCAAGAGTTTGCATACCTTCCGCTGATTAAGCACAAATGGAGCAGAAATTTATAAATAATACACAATTCTGGTGATGTGAATACTGACAACCATGTTTGTTTACATGCAAGAGTGGCGTACTAAGTTAGTGTAACGACCTGCTTGTTTCATTTTTCATGTATTGGTGAATGCACCTTGTCGTGAACGTGATTGGTGGATAATGAGGAAGTGTCGTGTGTTGATGTGAAAAGAGGCGTTACTTGCACAATATCACCGTCACGCACTTGTTGCAGGAGCCATTACGATACTGAGTTTCCGTACGCATCTCTACACATGTATTACTTCATTATTTTATTAATATTGTCGAAGTATTTCAGTTACTATTCTACTCAACTTGCCTGTCACAAAATTCAGTAAAAATAAAAAGGCATTGTTTTTGGACAAAATGTGTTTTCCTTTTTTTAAACTACCCGCTGGGGACCAGTTTAAGCATCGGCACAGTTCAGAAGTACCAATTTGTTAGCAGTATCACATCATATGTAAACGATACCAAACCCTATATAATATATAGTGAAGCACAGCCTTGCTTTGCAACAAAAAGTCAGGAGAGACTTGCTGAACAACAGCAAAGACCCAACAGTCTGACTGCTGGGCTGAGAGTAAAGATAATTAACTTCAATATTCTTCCTGAAGACATAATAAATGTGAAAAAAGTGTACATCTTTGGATTTTGGCCTTACCTTTTAAATAAAATAGGTTCCACCGTCATGGTATCACGAGGACGCGTTGCCATGAACACCGCTAAACTAATCATGAAAGACCCGCCCCTGTGTCACCATGGTGCCCACACATCACCACAACAACCCACCCGCAGTCAACAGGTTTAAAATACGTCCATGTGACGTCAGCACGTTTACTTTAGTGCAAAGTGTACACACATAACGGCTAGTAGGTGTTAGCTAGCTAACATTACTATCTCCCAGTTGTTTTACGTTAACGCACAGTTTACATCTAACACATACACGCACTCACACACCACATCAAAACGACTTTAAAAAAAAGAAGTAATGTTCTCACCTTTCTTCTGAACATGTTTCACAAAGTAGGCAGGTTTTGTCAAATGAAAGACACTGCAGACGCTAAATTATTGTCGCTGAGTGGGGTACAGATTTAAACAGGGAACTTTGTTTTCGTACACACCGTACCCTGCATTTTATCTCCAGGTGTTTTGTCTGCGCTTAAAATGCTATTATTGTCAGAGTTTTATTGTAACCAAGCATTTCCCCTTCCGTAAAAATATACAATAATTCTAAACACACCACTGTATGAATATATGGTTAAATATTACAACACATAAGCTGTGCGATTTGTTCTAGTACTAGCACCTACGAGACAAATACCAGGACAAAGCTGTTTGATCTGCAGTTTAAAATAAATAGCTTTTGATTGGTGAAGAAATACGGCGGGATTTTGCGAAGATTGACATGTATGGCTCAGACAAAGCAGTTCAAAGAGAGGCCCGGTAGAGGTCGCTTTTTCTCCGTGTTGTTGGGTTTTTTTTCTTTCATTTGAAACGAGTCATGTGCAATGTACGTGTCATAGAGATACACACGTGTATCTTAAACACAATAACAAAGTGACCAGGCAACTATAACACACAGAAACAGCCAGAAGGTGGCAGATTGAGCCAGAGTATCGTAGTATCAGAATCATCATTTTGCTCAAACAATGATATGTAATGGAATGTGGTGATTATATTGTTAAACTATTTGTTAAATTGTTCACAACTAAATTGGTTTTTAAATGTAATTTTTGTTTGGCTAAAATATTCATCCTGTGTTTTATTCTGATTTGAATCATGATCAGCAAAAAAAGGCAACAAGGTATCAGCATCGACATTGGAAATACGGTATGCTTTGTATTGGATTGATAGCAAAATTTGCAGCACGACCCACCCCTACAATCTTGATAATTTGCTGTTCAATTAGAAAGCAGCATGGGTGAAAAATCTGTTTTGGCAGCTCTCTTGCTTGGAAATCATTAAATGCAGTATTATGCTGGAACTTGTTGGCACACAGAGGCAAAGTTGTTGGTACCCTTTGTTGAAGGAAGAAAACCCCACAAGAAGTTATCAGAAGCAGCTGATTAAGATTCTAAGGAGCTGCAACGCCTTGGACTAGGCTGCTTCTACTTCCCGGGACTCCTGGAGGCTGCCTCTTGCAACTCCTCGAGGCAGAAGGAACTTGTAGACCGGAGGAGGAAAGAACTGCTAGAGAATAGCAGAGAGTAAAAAAAGGAATAACTTATGTACATTGCTCAAATTGTTTTTATACAATGAATTTACACAACAGGCCCTGATTGGCTTGGGCTGGTCACCAGTCAGTTGCAGGGCACTTTTCGACTAAAGCTGTGTCCCAAATGGACAAAAAGTGTTCCCTTGTATATTGTGGGGGATAGGTTCCCAAAATAGCCCGCAATAAGTGAAGTTTGCGAAGTAGCCAGCCATTTTTTTTTTTTTTACAATGATTTTATATGTTTTAAGGCTGTAAAACCCCTCACCATACACTTTATACGCTTCTCTCAGACGGGCATTAACATTTGATCACATTTCTCTCTTGCTTAAACACTCTCAAAGTTCAAATTTCGTGACTCACACGTATTTTAACTCCTCTGATCGTGGCTTTTCCTGGCGCCGCTAGGCTGTAGCGTTTTTGTATCCTTGTTAAAACATATTCCTCCTGCTCGTCCTCCATAAACCGAAGATTGATTTACAGTATTCCAGACACAGCCGAGTAACTACTATATATATACAGTATATATATATATATATATATATATATATATATATACACAGTATACAGTGTATATATATATATTTATCCATCCAACATCTACCGCTTATCCGAGATCGTGTTGCGGGTGCAACAGCCTAAGCAGGGAGGCCCAGATTTTCCTCTCCTTGGCCACTTTGTCCAGCTCCTCCCGGCGAATCCCGAAGTGTTCCCAGGACAGTTGGGAAACATAGTCTCTCCAACGAATGCTGGGTCTTCCCCGAGGCCTGCTACCGGTCGGAATTGCCCTGAACACCTCCCCAGGGAGGCGTCCGATATATATATATGTAAATAAAATATATTTTTTTTGTACTGCCCAACATTTCAGCTGGAAAAGAAAAGTCAGAAAAAAAGAACCAGCAAAAACACATGTGGTCATACTTTATAAATATATCATAATACAGGTAAAATGTATTATTTATGTATTGTGTGTTCATTAAAAACATTCTGACAAAACATTATTTTATTTAAAAATACAGTCATGGAAAAAAAATGATTAAACCAGCCTTGTTTCTTCAGTTTATTGATCCATTGTAATGCCTGGTACAACTAAAGGTACATTTGTTTGGACAAATATAATGATGATAACAAGTATAGCTCATAAGAGTTTAATTTAAGAGCTGATATCTAGAAACTTCCATGGTTTTCTTGATGATAACCAAAATCACTTAAATTCTGACATGAATAGCTATAGCATTGTAATGACAAAAATATTTACTCTTATGAGCTATTTTGTTGTCATCGTGAATGAAGAAGAAACTGAAGAAACAAGGGTGGTCTAATCATTTTTTCCCATGACTGTATGTATTTTTTTCTTGATCAAAAATGTGCAGAGATCCACTGAAATCCACTGAATAACATGTGGATACATGTTATTGCTATGACTGTGTACATCCCTCCCGCAGCGGTCGCTGCTGCAGCTATAGAGCAGATCCACACCATCGTCTCTAAATTTCAGAACCAGCACCCCCAATCCCTCCTCCTCATCTCTGGTGACTTCAATCATGCTTCCCTGTCCTCTGCTCTTCCCACCTTCACCCAGTAAAATGCCACACTCGAGACAATAAAACTTTGGACCTCCTGTATGCAAACATCAAGGATGCATACACCTCATCCCCCAGCCCCCCGCTAGGTCGTTCTGATCACAACCTCGTCCATCTCGTCACAGACTACACTCCAGTAGTGAATAGACAACCCCCTGTGAAGAGGCCTGTGAAGCAGTGGTCTGAGGAGAGCAGTGCTAGGCTCAGAGACTGCTTCCAGACAACAGACTGGGAAGCGCTCTGTAGTCCCCATGGCAGTGACGTTGACAGCATGACACACTGCATCACAGACTATATCAACTTCTGTGTGGAGAACACTGTGCCCTCCAAGTTGGTGCGGTGTTTTCCCAACAACAAACCCTGGGTGACTTCTGAGATTAAGGCCCTGCTGAACAAGAGAAGAGGGTCTTCAACTCGGGGGACAAGGAGGAGCTGTGCAGAGTCCAGAGGGAACTCCGGCATAAGATCAAGAAGGGGAAGGACTGCTACAGGAGGAAACTGGAGAAGCGGCTGGAGGAGAATAATGCCAGGGAAGTCTGGAGAGGCCTGCAGACCATCACAGGCCATGGTAAAGGAGTGGGGAGAGACCAAGCCAGTGGGGACAAGATCTGGGCAGATGAACTCAATCTGTTTTTCAACAGATTTGAGTCTGCCCCCCTCCCTCCCCTACCAACTCACCACTCTTCACCCCCACATCCCCATTCCAGCCATTCTCTACCCCCCTCTCCATAACTGATGATCAGGTGAGAAGTCAGCTGAAGAAGATCAAGGCAAGGAAGGCCCCGGGACCGGACGGCATCAGCCCTAGAATCCTCAAGGACTGTGCTGACCAGCTCTGTGGAGTTCTCAGGCACTTGTTCAATCTCAGCCTGAGCCTGGAGAAAGTCCCGGCCCTGTGGAAGACCTCCTGTGTTGTCCCGATACCAAAGACACCGCGTCCCAAGGAGCCTAACCACTTCAGGCCTGTTGCCTTGACCTCTCACTTCATGAAGACCATGCAGAGGATTATCCTGCAGCACCTGCGACCCCTGGTGGGCACTTAGCTGGACCCCCTGCAGTTTGCTTACCAGCCTCGGATCGGAGTGGATGACGCAGTGATCTACCTGCTGCACAGATCACTGCTACACCTGGAGGACAGCGGGAGCGCTGTGAGGGTCATGTTTTTTGACTTCTCCAGTGCCTTTAACACCATCCAGCCGGCACTACTCAGAGTGAAGATGGAGAGTGTGGGAGTAGACCAACACCTGACTGCATGGGTTATAGACTACCTCACCAACAGACCACAGTATGTGAGGCTCCGTCACTGTGTGTCTGACATGGTACTCTGCAGCACAGGTGCCCCTCAGGGTACGGTGCTCTCCCCTTTCCTCTTCACCCTCTACACCTCGGACTTCACACACAACTCCACACAGTGTCACATCCAGAAGTTCTCCGATGACACAGCCATTGTGGGTTGTGTTTCAGAGGGGAATGATCTGGAATACAGGACGGTCATCAGGGACTTTGTCAGCTGGAGTGAGCTTAACCAGCTGCAGCTCAACACCAGCAAGACAAAGGAGATGATCATTAACTTCCAGAGGAAAACATCTCACTTCACACCGGTGAACATCCAGGGAGCGGACATAGAGTTGGTAGACAGCTACAAATTCCTGGGTGTTCACCTTAACAACAAGCTGGACTGGTCCGTCAACACCCACGCCCTCTACAAGAAGGGCCAGAGTCGCCTCCACCTGCTGAGGAGACTGAGGTCCTTTGGTGTGTGCAGGACTCTTTTACGGACCTTTTATGACTCTGTGTTGGCCTCAGCCATCTTCTATGCTGTGGGCTGCTGGAGAGGGGGCAGCACGGACAGGGACAGGAGCAGGATCAATAGACGGATCAGGAGAGGGAGCTCTGTCCTGGACGGTCCTCTGGACTCCGTGGAGGAAGTGGGGGAGAGAAGGATGTTGGCTAAGCTGACATCCATCATGGACAACACCTCTCACCCGCTACATGACACTGTGGGTTCCCTGAGCAGCTCCTTCAGCAGCAGACTGTTACACCCACGGTGTAAGAAGGAGAGGTTCCGCAGGTCCTTCATACCGACCGCTGTCAGGCTCTACAACACCTGCACCACCTGAACCATGTTGTAGTCAATATGCATTTCTTTTCACTGTATTCTTTACTTGCGTATCTTGCTTGCTGCTGTAACAAGTAAATTGCCCCGCTGTGGGATAAATAAAGTACAAATACAATACAATACAATGAAAGCTAAAAAAAATCAAAGTATCACTTTGTTCACTGTAAAAAAAAAACCCAACCCGAAGCCAACCTACTGTACGGTAAAAAGGACAGCCGACAGCTTGTTGTGCAGCTTTGTTTATTAAAAAATATTAAACACACTTTCTGTATAAATAGCCTTGTACAACCTTTTTCAAACGTGAAGGGAGCTGGCAAACAAACAAACCGAACCAAAAACGATGACTGACAATAAAAGAAAAGCAAATGAAGAGGATGACAAGGTGGTGGTGGAACAAAACACACTCTGTCAAGCAGCCGACTGATTCCACATCAACATCGGGAGTGAAAGGGTCACTGCTGGGGGAGGACACACCTTGCTTGAGTGTCAGCAACAATACAAAGTCCGAGACAACGAGTCTCCGCCTCGGAATGAGGCTGCCTGCGGCTGCCGTTACTCCCTCCATCATCCCTCCCTCCCCGCTGGCATTTTAACAGCAGCTCAAACAGGAAGCTCTGCCGCCATGGACACGTTTGGAAGAGATGGGCTCATTAGGGAGGAACACAAATCTTTAAGCACTCTTTGATGAGTCTTCACCTGCTCGCGGATTGTATAAGAACAGAAAAACACATCAAGTGTTACAACAATGGCTGTTTCTTGTCAAGTTGATCGCTTTCCACGCTTGACTTCCTCTGAGGTGCATTTGCATTCGTCTTCGTTTCACCTGAGCATCGTTAACCAAAGCAGCCGGCATGAAATTTAGGATGCACTCGGAATGGGACAGGGATGTACAAACTGTGGCGCCGGTAATAAAGAAATTGAATTATTTCATTATTAACAAGCAATGCTACCAGGTGTTGAAGTAGACCCCCGCTTTTCATTGGGGTTACGTTGCGGGACCACCGGCAAAAGTGAAAAAAAACTTCACCCGTAATTGATACGCCCGTAAGAATGTCTATTTTAGCTACACAACCCCCCTCCCCGTTGGCTTCATGATGTTCTCCTCCGACTTTGAATCAACATTTGCAATAAACGTGGCTGTTGTCATCATTTGATTCGATTCAGCACCACAACCCTCCCCTTCTCTCGTCAATTGCCATTCCGCTGTTCCTCAGCTTTTCCCTGACGTCATCTCCTCGCTGAATGGCAGTGACGTGTGGTCAGGGGAGGCAGGTGAGGCACAGCCTTACCTTACCTGTCATGGCGGAGAATAAAAACCGGAATAATGAATAACATAAAACAAATATGAACGTGTCCATTGAACTGCACTATGTATGATTGTTTTTCACATTTTCTGAAGTAAAAATCGCCGCATTTGCAGATTTTCTGATCAAATACAGAGCAGATGAGGCTGCCGCCAGCGCCTCTTTGCCGCTCAGTGCTCAAGCTATGCCTACCGCCTGTTTCTGTTTGTCAGCATGTCGCCAATAACACAGTATCATGATGCAGAAACATTTATTATACACCATGACTTTCTATATCCTGTGTAATGTCTTTCATGTAAGTGTGACATCATCGTTCTTTAATTGGACAATAAAACATAATAATCCCGCATTTATTGTGGTTGACTGGTTCCAGACCTGTCGCAAAGGTGGATTCCTTACTTCTTAATGAAATATTTTCGTAGTTAAAGCATAGCAAACCTGTTTACGTACAGATTTTTTTTATTATTAGAGCTCTCTAGACATGGAATAACACCCCTATAGTCACTTTTACACTCACATTGCCTAATATAGTAGACATAATATAAGACATTTAAGACAAAAACAAGATTTGTGCTCTTGTGTGTTGCTGTCAATGTGTTCTGGTGCTGGGGGAAATTATTTGGGGGGGGGCACAGGAAGTGATGTCAGGGGTTCAGAGTTGAGTTTTGACTTGGCGTGAGCTACAGCCGCAGCAGTATTTTATTAGTGATTATCGTGCCTGTTGTGAGATCATGTAAACCTGCAATAAAAGCCTGTCGATCACGCCAGCGACCAAGTCTGGTGCTTGTGTGTCTAACCCCGTGTTTCCTAATGAATTGTCGTGCCCCCACCCCAGGGGAAAGTAATGTAAACTGAAACTGAAAGCAGGAAAATGCAAGAAAATGGAGAGCAGTGAAGCATACGAGAGTGTTCAAGAGTCAAATGGCGTGTCGAGTACGATAAATTCAGATCCCCGCCGGAGGGCCCGCCCCCACTATTTGAGAAGCACTGGTCTAACCGAACATTCCAGAACCATTCCTGACACCTAGTGACCAGTGTGGAATACTACACATCATCACAACCTCTTTCAATGCGCCTTCTGAATACCTTTTGATTATTAATTGCTCATATTTTTGGACTAAAAATAGGTCGTATTCAACAACAACAGAGCATGATTTATTAATTCATATATTTTTGAAAAAAAACGTGATCGATTGAAGCCGCACAATAGTATGAAATAGTGTGTAGGTGTCATGCATGAAGCACAAGCTTGTATTTGTGTTTCTTAGCAGGAATGAATTCCTTTTCAAGGACGCACTGCAGCTCTCACTTTTAGCAAGTCTACAGGCTAACACGGAATTAATTCCAAGTGTCTCTGAGTGCACACAGTGACTCTACTGCATTGACTTGCAGATATCGGTATTAATCAACCCCTGAATATGCATACAGTGCATTTCCAAAAGAGTATAATAGACTGAAAAACAAATGAGACCTAAGCTAGTGTCAACCTGCGAGCGTATGTTAGCTCCTACTTGCTAGAAACAAAGGATTTCAATCAAACTAGGACACGGAATAAGCCCCATTTAATCACATCACAACAGGTCCATGTTTTTCTTTTAACGTGCTTTTTCTTCAGTCTGAAAAAACCCCAAACTAACTAATTTCCAAGAACACCGGGAGGTCATTTTCATGGATGAACCCAGCTGGTTCACACCATCTGTCACTCATTAAGCTACACAGCCGGCAACGCTCCAGAACCCCCCCCTTCTCTTTAGCAAGTTTAGCAAGCCGGACTGTTATACATTCGTCCCGCGCAACATCACGGTTCGAACATTGCACACTGACTCTATTGTGGTTTTTCCATAATAATAATAATTAATTCATTCATAAATGACCACTGTTTTGTGGTTAAAAACATACACATAGAGCACATAAGCAAATTGTACGTACTTGGCTCACATTAAACATTTTCAATCATAAAAATGGCGAAATGAACAATACAAATATCATAGAAGATGTTATATGTAGTGTAATATCTGTGGCCTTGTGTGCGCCTTTAAGAGGCGAGGACTGCAAAGTGAGGTGTGTGACGTCCGCTAGCTATTGTAGAGTTGCTGAGTGCTAGCATGGGTAGCAGTGTGGAGAGTGCCAGTGACTGGTGTGAGTTGCGGCTGACAGCAGCTCCTGTGTGGATGTTCTCTGTGCCGTTGCAGTAGTATTCTACTACACTGGCCACTAGGTGTCAGGAACGTTACATAGAGACAATCGCCACCAAGTATGCTGTCAATGCTAGTGTGAGTCTATGTCAGGGGTCACCAACGTGGTGCCCGCGGGCACCAGGTAGCCCCCCACGACCACATGAGGTGCCCGCAAGCCTGCTTTTCATTCAGGTTTTCAGTTAATAATGAAAGAACAGTAGAAAGAAATGCATTCTGAAATACAACATGTGAGTTGTGGACACCAGCATTTTGTTCATGTTCTGGTAAAACAAGCATATTCGCTTTGTTTGGGTTTAAAATAAGCTCTGAAAATAAATGTTACAAAAATGAGTAGCTCTTGGCCATTTTCATTTTGTAAAAGTAGCTCTCACAAGGAAAAATGTTGGTGACCCCTGGTCTATGTAATGTCCTATTTATGTTTAAGATGTCTTATTTTGTATTATTATGTCTACTAATAAAAGTGTAAACATGACTATAGGAGTCTTATTTAATGTCTAGAGAGCTCTAAAAATCATATTTAGGTCTTAAACAGGTTTTCTATGCTCTAACTAAAAAATATTCTATCTGTAAATAAGGAATCCTGTGTGGGCCGCATGGTGGATGCGTGGTTAGCATGTTGGCCACACAGTCAAGAGATCAAGAAGTCCTGGGTTTGAATCTCCGCTTGGGCATCTCTGTGTGGAGTCTGCATGTTCTCCCCGTGCGTGAGTGGGTTTTTTTATAAAAACATGCATGTTAGGTTAATTGGCGACTCTAAATTGTCCATAGGTATGAATGTGAGTGTGAATGGTTGTTTGTCTATATGTGCCCTGCTATTGGTTGGCAATAAGTCCAGGGTCTACCCCGCATCTTGCCCAAAGTCAGCTGGGATAGGCTCCATCCAAATTAGTATAAGAAGCATAGAAAATGGATGGATGGATGGAATCCTACCTCACGGAAATTCACTTATCACAGTCAGGAAAACAATAAACTGCAATAAACAAGGGACGACTGTTTCACACACCACAAATATGGTGTGTTCAAGGACCGCTGAAGAGAGTGCGGAATCTCAACGCTTAATGAAAAAGTATTATCAGTGAAGCAAAAAGACATAAACATGTAAAATTGTGGGGTTTTTAACAGTGGTACATGTATGCTGTACAGTTTACCTGGATTATCACCTATTTCTAATTGATTACTGACTTGGGGTGAATGTGATGTGTTTTCTGGGGGAAAAAGTAGCTATTTTTAGAAAAACATTAAGAAATGGACCAAAAATATGGGGGTGGGGGGGTCACGAATCACCAGTATGCAGGGATCCACTGTAATTTGTATCCCAGTATGAAAAATGGGAGGTGGGCCATCTCTCCCTGAATGCATAGCGTTCTGAGAAGTTCCACCGGTTGACCTAAGCAAGGACGTGGTTCTCTATCTCCACTCATCTACAACCACATCTTGTTTACACTTTAAATTTGTAGTCTTGCTCCCATTCCCAGGCAGTCGTTCCCTCTCACTCCACCTGATATCCTATCTCCTAATTGCCTTTTCACTAGAAATTGATAGAAATTGTCTTAAAGAGTGAGAGGCGGACAAAACCTTTGGCAGTGTCCTCTAAAAGTCTTCTTACTCTGTGCCCTGAGTGTTGTTGTTGCACTGGGCATGGCTTCGTCCTGCTCTCCAGGGAGCGTTTAATTAGTTCTTTGAAACGATGCAATAAAATGATGATTATTCAGTGGGGGGCGGGGGGTGCGGCGTGGTCTAAGGGAAGCACTTTCAAATATTACCACGCACTTAGAGATCTGCTGTGTTAACACGCGTTTGTGCTGTCACATACCATCCAGAAATGCTTCTGCTTTTTTCTTGGATGAATTTAACCCATAAGAACCCACAAGGACACCTGAAATGTCCTCAGATGTGCTTGGCTTGAACTCGTGAAGCCCCCAAGTGGTCGATGGGAAACATGAGAGGTGTTTCATGATGGATTAAAGTGCTCATGACACCAAAACACGTTCATCTTATTTCCACCGTGGAACGAAACATTGAAAGTCATATTTCCTGTGTTAGATGTGTTGCTCAAATACTGAAATATTTACCATTAAACATTTTTTTGGCAGCTCGGGGCAAGTGAGGTCGACACCATATACAGTAAGGTCCTACCCGGAACTTCTCCTTCACTCCAATGCTTTCTCAGTTGTTATGTTCCAGGTCTTCTTTTGTTTGCTATGTTTGTATTTGTTGTCCCGCTTGTGATGTTGAAGGCTTTTGCGGAACACTCGAGGAGGAGTGAGCTTGTTGACATTTCTAAAAGACTCCATTCGCCTCGTCAGATTTGCAAACTTCCATCCTGCCCCGCAGATTGAAATAAAAAGTCAAAAACCCACAAGACGTCAACGTCAACGTGCCTCATAGCAGACAGCCTCGTGAGCATGGCGGCTAATGCAATGCTAATTCCTTTAACTGACACGCTAGCTAGGAGGCTAATGTGCTATCTGTGGTGGCTATCACTGCCAGTAAAACACACCAAACTCCTCACTACACAATATTAGTGAATGTTATTATTGTTGTCAATGTGTCACTTTCTTTGCGTGCGTTCATGGCTGTGCTTGTCAACTGCTCGTAAAACATGCCTTGCTGTCGCTGTTGCCAATCGGCTGTCCGTGAAGTCGCTAGGTGATGCCATCGTCGAGTTTGAATATCATTTGCATATGAGGTTGTAAAATGCTGTTGGAAAAAACCCTTATCTCGTAGTAGAGACAAAAAAAAGTGACTAAAAACACCTTAATTACGTTTAGATGTACAAATAAACTTCATTCTTGGTTTGTTAATCTAAAATTGGCCATCATTTCATCAAAAATAAACTAACTTGAATATTTTATCTCAGCCAGCGCCTCTTAAAGTTCTCCCATCACACTTTGGCAATTGAGAACTTTCTTAAATTAGCACAACTGAACAGCGAATAACAGATTATTCCGTGTTCATTCTATGGTTCACATTAACATGGCTCAGTGTGGTTTGTGAGGAGCACACTCTTCTGGTGAGTATATGTAATAGCAACTGGCTTATCAATTACTTTCATTTACCCGAAGAATCTTTGGATAATCCACTTCATTTTACAAATAAGAGTAGCAATAGACTAACAATAAGATATGAACACAGTAAACACACCCTCCTCCTTTACACAGGCTTACTGAAGATCAGGAAACATTTGCCTTTTAGATCTCGCTGTGTAAAACAGGGCGAGCTCCACCCCCGCGGCTCTCAGTGCTCTCAGTGTGGCGCGGAAGCTGACTGTACACTGCCGGCTTGACATTACAGTGACATTACAACCAAGATGGCACCGGTGTCAAAATCACCACTTCATTTCATTCCTATTTCACAGCTGTATATTTATCTATGACAGCAGTATGATGAAAATGGTTTTTAAGTGAGTACTTTCATTGTTTTTTTTCAAAATTAAGGCTGAGGGTTGCTTGCTTCTGACTGGCAATTCTCTTCAAAAACACTATGGGGCAGTGTTTCCCTGAGCATGAGCTACCACGACTTTTGTTGACTAGCTATTTAGCTTCCTGTGTAGTAGTAGTCAACACCAATGGCAACTGAAGTGACATCCAGATTGTTCATATAGATATCAGCGCATACTAATGTGTCGCATTTCACTGTCGGCAATTTTTATTCATTTTTAAAGCTGTTATTATGCATTCAACTTGAACGCCCAGTGTAACATACACATATACGGTGTTACCTCGCTACATCGCGGTTCACCTTTCGTGGATTCGCTCCTTCGCGGATTGTTTTTACATGCAATTTTACATTTTTTTTTTAACAGCGTATGAACGCGCATTGTGTTCTGCGTCCTTGTGGTGTATTGGAGTGATCTATCGGTGCTCTGCTGCATGTGTCTGTTATTGTATTTACTACTGCTACCAGTAGAGGGTGTTGTATACTCATGAGAGTTGACATGTCCAGCGTGTCCACTTCATTTCAGTATGTATAGAGCCACAACAGTCCTGACTGGCTAAGGGAACACCCGCCCATTATGTCCTGCGTTCTGATTGGCTGGAGACCACTGTCCATCAATCTCCTTCATGCAGGACTGCCTGTTTCCTGTTGTATGATTGCTAGCTGCTTGCGATTGTAAATGCTGAATGAAGGCAGAAGTTACGTGGCTGAAGGCGCTTGGAATGCTGTAAATGAATCCTTGGTTGATGGAGGACGATGAGGAGGAATATGTTTTAACAAGGATACAAAAACGCTACAGCCACAAGCCATGATCAGAGGAGTGAGTCACTTAATTTCTTGTGTCCAATCTTGTAAGTTGATCAATAAAATTCAAACGGAATTTGAACTTTTGAGTTCTTAAACAAGAGAGAAATGTGATAAAATGTTAATGCCCGTATGAGAAAAGCGTATAAAGTGTGTGGTGAGGAGTTGTACAGCCTTAAAACATATATTATCATTGTACAAAAATATAGTTGGCCACTTTGCAGATTTCACTAATTGCAGGCTATTTTGGGAACCTATTACCTAAACGGGGATAAACGGGGGAACACTGTACAGGTGGTCCTTGGTTTTGTGGTTACGTACACACTCCCATAAAATAATAAAAATGTAATTTTGATCCGTAAAGACAATACTTGCTAAAGAAGGAGTTACAGTGGAAGAAAACACAGTTTGTCGCTCAGGCACAGCCACACTACTCTCAACACTTGACTGTCGCGGCCATCAAGGATGAAGATGGTATGGTGACGTCTACCTGGATGTAGTAAGGATGACCATGAGGTGGTCAATCAACAACCTCTTTATTGCAAGAACATAACAGGCTGCTGTTGGCCGAACCATGCCAAAACACCATCAGCAAACTCAGCTGTTCTCTCTGCACGCAGCTACAGTGCACATGCAGTCAGGACACTGGCTGATGAGGCACTGACTCCTATGGAGGTTTGGTTTTTTTATGTTAGTACAGGCTGCTCATTGAGAAGCTAACAAGAACAAGAAAATAATTCACTATGGTAAAAAAAATGTCTTCAAATTATTCTTAGTCCCATTCATTTTTTTTATTGACTGAAAAACTTTTGCCTGCATATGAAGTACATGCACCCTATCCTTCTCCAGGAAATGCTCTGATACTTTGTTGTAAAAGTCCGATAACCTCCTGGTGAGCTTGGTATATAATCCTCCATCTTGGCAGTCAAATTAATTCATTCAGCTTTTTAGTTGCTGGTCTCCAGCTGGTGCTGCAATGCTGCTGTCCAAAAACAAACAAACAAACAAAAAAACGCTTTTCCTCTCTTTGGAACAACGGCACTGACAAGCGGCTTCCAGTTCATGCACGTCCCCACCCCTTCCACATATGACATTTACGTATTTTATTGTCCAATAAAGAATCATGATCTCACACTTACATGAAAGACATCACACAGACTGTAGAAAGCCATGTTGTATAATAAAAGCTTCTGCAACATTAGATTTTTAGCGACATGCTAATAATATAGCATGAAATTGGCAGGCGCCATGATCCGACTCAGTATACTCATTGAGTGCACTCAGACGGTAAGCTTGGGGTGCACACGAAGCCGAGGAGACGCTCACGGCATCTTCATCTTAGGTTTTGATCAGGACATTTGCAAATGCTGTGATTTTTACTTAAGAAAATGTTAAAAATGATTGTGTCGTATTTTCCGCACTCTAAGGCTTTAATTTTCTCAAAAAACAACAGTGCGCCTTATAATCCAGTGCACTTTATGTATGCACTGAGTTCCAAAATCTGTAAAAATGTTGCTTGATTGACTGTCGGACCATTTCCCGCTGACACAGGGACGTAATACGTACAGGACGTACGCTTACCTCCGCCACGCGTCTGGTAGGTATACTACCGGTACGCTGCAAAACAACATTTGTGAAGTGAAACAAATGAAGCAGATGAATTCGGAGCTTGCCATCATTCCGGGAGGATTAGCAAAAGAACTCCAATCGCTGGACATCGGTGTAAACAGGGCGTTCCAAGTGAAGTTGCGAGCGGCGTGGGAGCGATGGATGAGAGACGGTGAACACACCTTTACTAAGACTGGGAGGCAGCGCCGGGAGAGTTACACCGCCATGTGTGAATGGATTGTGGCTGCCTGGGCTAAGATATGTGCTTTAACTGTCATCCGAGCTTTTGCAAAAGCCGGCATCATTGCTGAACAGCCACCTGACGAGTCGGACTCCGACAAGACAATGATGAGAGGCAACCCGGCTTTTTTTGACGGCGAAACTACCCAGCTGTTCAATCCAGAGACAGAAGACGAGGACTTTGATGGATTTGTGGGAGAAGATTGATTAAAAAATACGGTGAGTGTATTGTTAAATAGTAGAATAAAGTTCAACTAAACTCACTGTTTTGCTTTCGTTGCCTTTTTTTTGTAGGCCGCACGTTTTAGCATGGGCCTTATAATTCGGTGCCCCTTATGGTGAGGAAAATACGGTAATCATACAAAAAATACTGTCTAACTCAATGGACAGATTTCAATATTTATCTTATGTTGTCATTTTTCGTTTCTTACTTTTATCATGAGGCTGCGCCTCCCCTGATGGCACGCCACTGATGTCATGTTCACAGACTTTTGGAATTCACAAAACACTCCACTTAATTGCCAGGCCGCTACAGTATCTTTGAGCATGTTAAAGAATGGACAATAAGTAGGCAGTGTAGTGGTCTTACATTGAGATAAAAATGTTGCTACTACTATGGCTTTTAATTTGTATTTGTTTGATTTTTTCCAGTTCTATTTTTGTACTTTGTTTCACATTTCAGCGTTTTATTACTGTATTTAATGTCCATGTGTTGTGCATACAGTGTGAGTGACGTATAATTTCAGTATAAGTTCCGACTGATACCAAAACTCTACTTACATCAAAGTCTAGGAATGGAACTTGCGATTAACCCGAGGACCTCCTGTTCATGTAACATCACACACCTTTGACATTACATAGAACAAAAAGTGCAAACAAAAAAAACATCTAGTCAGCAGAAATGAGTCTGGGTTCTTATGGGTTAACTCTTGACTTAAAAAAAAAGTAACATTATGGGCGGTCATCAATAGATGTTTGAATCTCATGTTTTGCGACATCACGCAGAAGGGAATAAACAATGAACCGTGGTCACGGAGGCATAAACAAAAAGTTGTGGATTCAAACCTGTACGGAGTTTGCAGGTTCTCCTTCCAGGTGGTTTGGCTTGCATCCTCCATGCGGCGCTCCGTGACCCTGCACAAAATAAGCTGCGTAGATAATGGACGGCTGAGCCCAACCACGGTCATTCATTTGGTACTCAAATAAAAACAATGAACAATATTTTACTAACGAACATGTGAGCTGCTCTGGTCTTATATTCATACTCTGGTCATATACTGTCTGTGTAAATATAATGTACGTGTATTTGTTGATACAACATCATTTGTTCTGTGTAGAGATCTTCTAATGTGTACAGTATACTGTATAGTATATCTTATATATAGCCATATCCATCTGTTATTACACATATAAATCCAAAGAACTAATAAACTGTCTGTGGTATCTTGGACGACTGCAAGAAGTTCCAGTCAATTTTATATGGCGGCAAATCCATTGGTTTGAAAGAGAGCAAAATATAGATTATACAGGCTTTGCTATTTTCTACTGTAGTGCATCAGGTCTCACAGCAGGGAGGTAACATGTTGAAAAGAATCGTGAACAGGTCCATGGCAGAAGGAATGCGGTCCAGATCCAAAAAGGGATTCTTGAGGTGGGGGATCTTTAAAGCCCACCGATAACAATTTGTGCCATTTAAAAGAATCAAATCCTCATTCCGTCCTGAACTCCTGCCGGTCCCACTCCTCCCCCGCGGAGCTATAGTGCTACATTGAACTCAGTCACCAGGAAGTCCACGTAGTCCCTCTCTTTGGTCTTGAAGGCCTCCGCGATGAGGCGTGCGGCATCCTTGTGCTCACGACCCCTCAGGGAAACCCCGTTAACCTCCAGGATCACCTGACCCACTTTTAGCTGACCACAGTTATGAGCGGAACCACCTCGCTGGGAGAGAAAAGAGAAAATCAAAAGACGAGGTCATTGAAAACAACGTAATTGTCCTTTAACAGCATTTGCAGTCACTGATACTGAAGGGTTCCCATACGTTTATTTATTTGGACCGCCACAGAAAGATTTAGTGCTGTTGTTTATTTGATTTTATTTAGGTTTGGCGCTCTCATTACAGTAATGATGTGTCTGAATGGGTTGTCATAACAGGTAAGTTAACACACGACAACAACGGACAACACTGAAGAGATGACACGCTGATACAATGTCAAGTAGTTGGTGTACAACTTGGTGCACGGGTGGTGTTATAGAGATGTATGAGTGCTGCCAGCCTTGCTGCAGAGGTTGCAGGGGGCTGGGGGGGTCAGCCTGTCAGTGCTCAGACCATACGCGACACTCCAACTGGTCTGCATGGCTGTCACCTCAGAAGGAAGCCTCTTCTAAAGATGATGCACGGGAAACATAAATGCCAACGTGTATTGTGACATAATCAAGCAAGCCTGCGGAAACTAGGCCGTCGGGCACTATTCCAACATGAAAAGAACCCCAAACACACCTCCTAGATGATGATGGTGATGGACCAAACCCTGTTGAGCAAGGCTTAAGGGTTCCTACGGACTTGACATTTCAAAGCCCATACTTTTTCCAGACTGAGCAAATAGATTTGTATCATTAGAGCTGCCTTAATCATCCTATTCATCGACAAATATTATTTGATTCAGCGTTTTTTTCATTTAAATATATAAATATCCTCTGATTTTCAGCCCGTCCAATATATTTGAATTGCATCCGTAAAAGCAGACCTACATCTTTGTATCAGACTTTGGCTGTCCTACCTAGTCAGTAGAGTGTTTGTCCCACCTAGTCATTGAGCATGAAGTGATGAAGCGTGCTCGGATGAGAGGCGAAACCGAACTGTCGAGCCGCGATTGATTCAATGCCGTGAGAATACAATGACCTCGATGAATGAAAATATTCACAGGCATAGTATCTTTGTGTTTTAGGCGAAACAAGAAATTAGCTTCGACTTTGGACAACAGTGATCAACATTTTTGCCTCTTTTCAAATGTTTTACGGATCAAACCACTAGCTGTTTGTGTTTGGTTCATATTAATTTGGTTCGTTTTGGGACCCCGCCTGTCACCCGATAGGCTCCAGCATACACCCGCGACCCCAATGAGGAGAAGCGGCATAGAAAATGGATGGCTGGATGGGTTCACTTTGGGCCTAACCAATTACTGTTAATCAAAACAACAAACTTCAGATTAATTGACAAAGAAAATAATCGTTAGTATAATTATTAATCATTCCTTTTGTCTACAGAAGGCTTGACGACTGTAACGGCCTCCCCGGGCTCTCTAAAACAGCTGCAGTACATCCAAAATGCTGCTGCTCGAGTCCTGACAAGAACCAGGAAATATGACCATTTTAGTCCAGTCTCTGCACTGGCTTCCTGTTGCTCAGAGAATAGACAATAGAATAGAACAGACAACTCTGCTTGCGTAGAAGTCTTTTCATGATCTTGCGCCAAAGTACATCTGACATGTTTAGAGCCACATAAACCATCTTGAGCTCTGAGAAGCTCAGGTAGTGGTCTCCTGCGGGTGCCCATAGTCAGCACTAAACACGGTGAAGCTGCGTTTCTGTTTGTCTGCCAAAATCTGGAACAATCTTCCAGAAGATGTGCGACTATCCTCAAGTTTGGCAATGCTCAAATCCAAGCTGAAAACACGTGCATATGACAACTGAAAGTATTTTATCTGCACTCTTCATTTTTAATGTTTGTTTTTTTTGTTTTATGCAAAGATTCATGGAACTTAGAATGATTTTATGTTTTCATGGAATGATTTTGTGTGAATTACCTTGTGTATGAATTGTGCTCTGTCAATAAACTTGCCTTGCCTTCATCAGTTGCAGTCCTAATTTCATGTAAATAATGTAGAATTATGGGCTCCACACACGGGTGACAACGACCGCGATTGGCGAAACTCGTCGCCCTACCTGTAGCAAACCATGCACACGGAAAGTGATGAGCGGCTGTGACCAGCTACACCGGTGAGCGACGTGCCGTGCGAATTACGAGTCTTCCACGGTTTTGATTTGGAGGGAATGGGGGGGATCATTGTCGTGGCCGGTGTTGATTGTGTTGCCATGCCGCTGCTTTTTTCTTTACATCTATCTCTGTATGATGGATGGCTGGCGTATTCAGACTATATTTATCAATACTAAATTGTGTTTTGCTTTGAATAATATTTGAGCTGTCGTAAATTCAACACATGGTTGTTTTTTGTTACAAAAAGTATGTAATAATACTAAGACAGTAGACAATGGCTGCTTGTCAAGCTTGTGTTCCACAGTATACGTTACTGGTCACATTTCATGGATGTGCTAGCAGATTGTTCATCCAGGCTTCTTTCCCATTTGTGAAGTTGTGAAACACAGAGACTTTGGTAAACAATCCCGATGGTGAGAAATGTCATTAACTATATCCTACCAAACTAAACCAAGGCCATGATAATCAAAAGCATTGAAGATCAGTTCGGAAATATAAGCTCGATAGGAAAGAGAAGGTTTATGGTCTGGCATGGTCCAAATTTGGGAGTTTCCCAAGACACATGCTTCATTACATTTGGAATTGTGACAGATCAGCAGTTCTGCTGAAAGTCTTTTCAATTTCTTGATGATGAAGAGGCCATTTCAGCATTTCCCAGTGCAAAAGGCCCCATTCCCATGAAATTGCCATTAATGTAGATTTTCATCCATTTGCCAAGCAGTGTGTAATGAACTCATTTATCTCCCTCTTCTCTTCTTCTTATATGATGTGTTTAATTTCCTTGATTGGTAGATAATATCTAATATAGCTGCTATTATGATCCAGATGAATGAAAGCTGAATGGCCAGCAATCGCTCAATAATGGTCACGTAAACAGTATCACCACGACCTTGGCCAATTGGCTTGGGGCGCTTATGTTGGTTTCCCTGGATCCACTGCAGCTCCGCAGGAATTTGTCTTCTGTTAACTGGCATTGGTGCTCCAAGATTTGTTTTCAGACCACCAGGGATTGTTCCGTGCCGTTCAGGAACAAGCTCCCGCACTGAACTCCCACATGACAGAATGTGATTGCCTGTTTGTGAAACTTGTTAACCAGGTGTGCACTGCTAGCCAGAAAGTTAAAGTATACCATCAGCCCAACAAGGTGTGTGTGGTATGTAACTTTTGTAGCATCAGGAACAGACTTGAATCTCAAAAGACTCCACCATCTTGAAGAAACATTGCCACAAAGCAAATGGGACCACTTCAGACAGCAATGACTCAAAACTGGACTGGACTACCCGGTAACTGGGCATCAACATCATGAAAGTTCCTTACTTAGACAGCTGGACAGGAAGTGTTGAGTTTCCAAACTTTGTGTTTTTGTGTTGGTTTGTTACCAGTATCTGTGTGATTTTTTTAAAGGTAAATACAGTAATCCCTCGTTTATCGGGGTGAATTGGTTGCAGACCCGACTGTGATAAGTGCATTTATTCATATTTGAATGCGGTTTTAACATTATTAGAGCCCTCTAGACATGAAATAACACCCCTATAGTCACATTTACACTCCTATTACACAATATAGTAGATATAATAACAGAAAATGAGCCATTTGAGTCATGCTCGTGCGTTGCTGTAAAAGTGTTCCCATGCTAGAGGACCTGAGTGGGGGACAGACAGGAAGTGATTTCGGGGGTTTAGAGTTGAATTTTAGCTTGACGTGGGTTACGGCTGCAATCCCATGTTAGGGATTGTTGTGCCTGTTGTGAGATCATTCAAACCTGCAATAAAAGCCTGTTGTTCCGGTGATCTAATCTGGTGCTTGTGTGTCTCACCGAACATTACAGTAACACCACTGACACCTAGTGACCAATGTTACACATTATTCACAGCGTCTTTGAATACGTCTTGTATTTGTAGCTTAGGTCATTTTGTCATGTTTATGCTTGAAAATGCTTCATTTAGGAAAAAAATACGTACATTGTGCTTAAATGTGCAGATTTTTGTACAATAATAGACCGTATTCAACCACGTAACAGCATGATTTATGAATTAATAGATTTTTAAAATAACATAACAGAGTGAACCTGTGGCGAGGAATTACTGTAATGAGATTTTAAGTCATGATTTTATTGGCACACGGTCTCTACATTCAACAAATCGTTCATGACCAACACCGCGCTGGTTTACGTCCACTGATAATGATTGATGAAACTTCTGACCTAAAGAAAAAGGTTTGAATCTCATGCTAGTCTATGGTCTTTTATTGCATTATTCATGCATGCACCCTCATGCACATGCATGCACGAAGCATGCTCACGTCTGGGTGATAGCACCTGTTCTCTCTCTTATACACACACACACACACACACACACACACACACGCACATACACACTTATCTTTGGAAAAAAAATGTTAAGATTACAGTGTGTATGAATCGTGCTTGTGTTTTAGAATGGTGGACAGTACATCATTTTGATGGTACCTTTGTTTCAGCAGAATATCAACCCCCCCCAAAAAACAGAAGAAAACATTCAATAAAGGTTATTAATTAATTTGTATTTGATTGCGTGAAATACATATTTCATTCTCAAGCAAAACTTGACTTACTACTTGATGGAGCAACCTTTGCTGGCATGTAGGTCAGAGGTTTCCTGTAGTTGGCCACCAGGGGTGTTGCGCACATCTCCGGAGGGGACACTCCTCTTTCCAGACACGCTCCAAATCCTGAAGGTTTTGAGGCTGTCATCTGGCAACTCGCAGTTCCAGCTGCCTCCCCAGATTTTCAATGGTATTTAGACTGAATAGGTCACTCCAGGATCTTAATGTGCTTCTTTTTGGGACACTTTTTTATCTTGGTTTTGTGTTATGGATCATTGACACGATGACGCATCTTCAGTGTTCAGGCTGAGGTTAGGTTCTCATCCAAGACTCTGTGGCGCAAGCATGGCGGTGAAGTCTTTCTGTACTCTTAGCAGAGAAACATCCCCAAAGCAGAATGTTTCCACCTCTGTGTCTGATAGTAGTTATGACGAAGTGAGTTGAGTTGATGCCAAAAAGATCAATTTTGGTCTCTTCTGACCACTTCACTTTCTCCCAAGCCTGAATCATTCAGGTGTTCATCGGCAAACTCAAGACGGGTCTGAAAATGTGTCTTCTAGAGCAAGGGGACCTTGCAGGATATCAATCCATTACAGCAAAGTGATACTAATGTTTTTCTTGGTGACTGTGCTCCCAGTTGCCTTGATATCATTAACCTACTCTCAGCTCTGGGATGATCCATCGCCTTTCTCAGAATCATTCTTACCCCATGAGGTGAGATCGTGCATGGAGAGCTCCAGAGTGATGGTGATTGACTGTTAGCTTGTGTTGCTTCTATTTTCCAATTATTGTGCCTCTTTCTCACCGAGCTCCTTCCTGAAGGGACGGGACTAGTTTGTGTGCTTCATGGGCACATGACCGTGTCAGCAATCTTGGAGGTTGGTTGGGGATCGAATGACTATTTCACTAAATCAAATACAAATGAATTCATCACATTTATTTAATGGTTTTTTTTTACTGCATTTTTTTAAGCATTCAGTCTCTGTTAAAATAAACCTACCAAAATATTATGGACTGTTCGTATCTTTGTATGTGGGAAAACATACAAAATTAGCAGGAGATCAGTGATCAATTATTAATGAATCAATTATTGCTCACACTGAATATACTGTAAATATTTTAAATTGAAATAAACATTTATGAGGCAGCTATTTATTTTTTGTTGCACGAGAGCCACGAAAAAGACTGCATTTTGGAGTAAAATTCTTGAAAGTATTTTGTAATAAACTTTTCTGCATTTTGTAATAACTTGTTACATATTTTCCATCCATCCATCCGGGGGCAGCAGTCTCAGTAGGGAAGCCCAGACTTCCCGGTCCCCGGCCACCTCCTCCAGCTCCACTGGGAGGACACCAAGGCGTTCCCAGGCCAGCTGTGAGACATAATCCCTCCAGTGTGTCCAAGATGTGCCCCGGGGGGCCTTCTTCCAGCTGGACATGCCCGGAACACCTCACCAGGGAGGCGTCCGGGAGGCATCCGGACTAGATGCCCGAGCCACCTCAACTGGCTCCTCTCCATGTGAAGGAGCAGCGGCTCTACTCTGAGCTCCTCCTGGATGACCGACCTCCTCACCCTGTCTCTTAGGGTGAGTCCAGCCACCCTACGGAGGAAACTCATTCCAGCTGCTTGTATCCGCGATCTCGTTCTTTCGGTCACGACCCAAAGCTCATGACCACAGGTGAGGGTGGGAGCATAGATCGACCGGTAAATTGAGAGCTTTGCCTTCCGGCTCAGCTCTCTCTTCACCACGACGGTCCGGTACAGCGACCGCATTACTGCAGACGCTGCGCCGATCCGCCTATCGACCTCACGCTCCAACCTTCCCTCACTCGTGAACAAGACCCCGAGATACTTGAACTCCTCCACCTGGGCAGGACCTCATTCCCAACTAGAGGGAGCAATCCACCCTTTTCCGACGGATTTAAACCTTTTTTTTTTTTTACATATTTTAAGTATATAGTGTAAAAAAATGACAGAATGTGGCAACATTTATTACAGATTGCGTTCAAGAATGCGTTCAACAAAATGCGGCGCGTTATGACAATATGTGGTAAAAATTACATGACGGGGTGGTGCCCCGACCATTTGTCTTTTACTATATAACTGAATAAAATGAAATTCAATCATTTATTCTAACCGATTGACCCTCTAAAAGTCCCGTAAGCGCCTACTGCACAACAGTTACAAAACTTCATCTACAATCATCTGCTGGAAATTAAGTTTTAAGTTTGTATGAATGCTACTACTTCTGCATTCAATTACAGTTTGACACTTTAATTAAGGATATCCACGTTTGCCCGTACGCACCACTTGCTTGCTGTCAATGACGGTGTCCTTTGCATGCAAATATTTTGTGTGTTTTGTGTCTGGAAGTTCTGCTCGCAGTTTGCAGTTTTTGAATGCAGCACATACTTAGCAATCTTTTCTAAGCAGACAGCGTCAAAGCAGCGTCATTGGGATTTACTACTGTCAGGTTTGGCAGGACTGAGTCATGCAAATCTGCATTTTGATTGTGAGTTTGAGCGTGCTGTGCCACACAGTGGATGGAGCTAGTCCAAAGTAGGATCAAAACACGCTGAATGCACCTTTAAGTGGGCTCTGATGACTACAGCAGAAACCTTCACTTGGAAAGTCACATGTCTTCTGAATAAGTACAGGTACTATAGATGTACGAGGAATTAGACAGATAAAATGTCCATTATTCTTCAGCCTACGTACAAACCCTACGTACAAAAACTAGCAGTTCAAAGTGCCATTACATAATTACAATAGATACCTGCATTCTCCAGACCCACTCAGGAAAAGGGAGGCCACAACTTTGGAGGTATTTGTAATTTGGATGGTCTACATTTCCTGGTTGTGTCATGTGTTCACATCTTTACCCTTATGTCACAATGTCCAGGACAAAACAGACCAAAGGTGAAACGGAACTACCAAATAAATGGTGATATTACGGTGGCAAACATTATTTTTGCAGGAGAGATAAGAGAGGCCATGCATTGGAATATTCATCCCAAGCTCAAAGGTTAACTAGATACAGAAAAACCTCCGTGTTCGTACGCTCAACATTTTGTATGATTCGGTTTTTGAAGGACAATTTGACAACAGTCCGTTTTTTGTACACGGTCTCAGGTTTTGTACGGCCAAACATTCGCACGTCCTTCCTTTCTGCGGGATCGAGTGCAAAAACATCAGCATCCCTTGCATTGGCGACCCAGTCTCAGTGTGACATGCTAAATAACCTACCATGGGGCCAAAGAAAGTTGCAAATGCCAGTTCAGTTATATTCAGAGGACAGTAGTAAATAGTGCAGTAAATACTGCTTTCCAAGCTGTACACTGACTACTCAAAGTTATATCCAAATTTCATTTCCATAGTTTTGTCCATTGAAAAGATATAATAAAACGGTTGCTGACAGGTGAGTGGGGTACTTCCTACTAGGTACAGATATCGTACACACAAAGAGTGAACCACCTTCATCACTGGGATGTCTTTTTACGCATCCGTTCACTCCTTATAGCAGGGGTAGGGAACCTATGGCTCGCGAGCCAGATGTGGCGCTTTTGATGACTGCATCTGGCTTGCAGACATTTCTTAACACGATAACATTTATTTTCCTCTGACATTTTAAAGTAAAACACGACTAAAACATTCTCATGCATTTTAATCCGGCCATCCATTTTCTCCTGCAATGAGGGTGGCCAGAATCAACGGCAGCTGCCCGGGATTTTCCAGTTTAGACAGAATAGAATAGTCAGCTAGCTAATTCTGCAGAGCAAACCCTATTGACCAAGAAGATGGCGCAAAGAAAGAAAACCATGCGGCAGCAGAAGTCACATAAATGGTAAGAAGTATTTGGTTTATTATTGGTTAGCTTCAGTAATAACGTTATTGAAAAGAATACATTCATTGTTAAAAAATATTATATGGCTCTCACGGAAATACATTTTTAAAAATGTGGCTCTCGTAGCCAAAAAGGTTGCCGACCCCTGCCTTACGGTAACACCAGATCCCCTTTTCTTGAAAACACACAGTTGTGTCTTTCAGTACATGCCTGCGTGTCCAAAGTGCTGATTTGTAATCCTTCCTTCCATCCATCCATCCTGTGGCAATCAGTTCCCCTTTTATATTTCAATCAGCACCTCTCTTAGTAGGAGGCTGAAATACAGCATTGAATACGATGTGGACTGCTTTGATCTTCAGTCGGAACTCCTTGCTTCTTCTCTGAGGTAAGAAAATGCTAATGCTAGTCATGAGCCTATTGCTAATGCATGGCTTTCCCAGTCACGCTTTGGGTGCGTTCACACTTGCTTTCGTTTTACATTTTTATTATATTTTAAAAAAGATACTTAAAAGTACAAATAAAAAATACAAAAAGTAAAAAGACAAAAACCAATAAAATGTTGGCTAAACAAATACCATTTCAATAAAAACAATACAGTGGAACTTCCGTTAGCGTCATTAATCTGTTCCAGAACATTCATTTGTAACTGAAACGCACTCCAAATTAAATTTTGCTCCCTATAAAGGACGAATGAAAGGGATAAATGAATATGTAACGTGACTTACACCTTCATTGAAGACTTGACTGTCGATGAAGATGGCTACGGGGCAGCAAGATCCACATGGACACCACCTTCGTGTTTTGCTAGGAGTTATTTCTTGAATTCAGCGGTATTTGTCACCTTATTTATCAAAATGCTGGCACTTGCAACCATCTTTGGCTCCGTTGTGAGATATTTTGCAACCGTGATAAAAAGAAAAGCAGAGATTTGTGGCGTAACTGTGTTCGTTTGCAAAGAACAACAGAGTCAACAGCTGATGGTGTCATGGACGATCACTTCCGGTTTCCAGTTAACAAGCTGCTAACTTTTGTGATAAAAACACATTAAGAACACAGGTGGACTCACGCAGTGTGTTAACACAACAAGACGTGCGCCGTATTGTACGCTAACCAAGAAATGTACGCGAACCGAGGCTTAATTTTTTCTTAAATTTTCAACATAAACCGAAAAACATGCCACTGTATACAATCGGCGTATCTTCGTGTGTTGTCACTCTGGTTGCTGCTACAGTGCAACCTGTTTGTGTCGACTAGAGTCCCTTGATAGAGAGAGTTACAACATGACGAGTCGAAAAAATACGGCCACGTGACTCGTGGAGCCATCTTGGGGCCAAATTCCCGTTTGCGTTCGCCTTTATACAACAGAATACGACAGTATTCTTGGCTGTACTGTTGTTTATTCATCAAAAATGCCGAGTTGTTGTGCATTTGGATGCACAAATAGGCACGACAAGGGTTTCAAGCTGTACAGATTCCCTTCAGATATCAACAGACGGACAATTTGGGAGAATAAAATCAACCGCTTGGGCTGGAAGCCGAACTCGTCTTCAAAGCTGTGCGAGGTAGGTCAGTTGAGAGTGTTCGGTCCCATGTGTTGTATTTGGTGTTGTGAATTTCTGTTTAATGTGAATGATCCTTGTGTAAATCACCTCTGGTTGCAAATAAAGTAATCCATGATCTCGAGCAAACTTACCGTGGCAACGCTTTGTCCGACAAACAAACACAAAAAAAAACATGCCTAATGGACATCTTCATGTCCTCATTTACCCTAAGTTTCATTTAAAATGCTTCAAAACTGTAGAAGGAATTCGCAATGTTAGATATAAGGTGCAATAATGAAAAAAAAAAAGATAAAAATCGTATTATACTGTTTATAATCTGGCCCAATTTTAGATTTATTTTGATCTGTATGGTCGGCAAACCTCATTTCGTGCACTTAATCTAAACTGCAGTTATTTTATGGATATTACATTGAATACCTTAATATTCTTTATACCACTTTTTACATGCTTTGTTGTACTGTGCACGCTTGAATTGGCCCCAACATGGCGCCGTAATCTCAGTTGTGTAACTCGAGTGCCGACTATCCGTCTATGTTGACCAACTCATCCTGGTCCACTGTGTTCTTTTTACTAAAAAAGTTCCGACTTAAGCCAACGTCAACATACTGTACATTTGTCGACCACTTTATTTTTTTGGACATAAAATTTGACGCCTAAAAGGCTAACTTCCGTGAACAATGGGTCAGGGTAAATCGGCATGTGTTGTAGTATTGTTTACTTCATCATTATCACTTAGCAGCGTGAAACAACAACAGCAACATAACTACTGTGGAGCTACACCGCTTTAACGCAACCCGGGTGCAGGTCCATTCATGGCAGAAGCACCAGACTGCCCCTCAGCCTCTACCCACAGGCAGTGAGGCTTTTAAGTGAGCAGTCCCTGCTCTCTCCATCATCGCAATCGCCGCAGCTCTTATACAGCGTTTTACATAACAATAACGATATTTCATTCAGTACTGACACAGTTTGCTGTGCTACATGATACACTATACATATTGTTCGCATTGTATGCACATTTTTCGACAATAACACCGACAATGACAATAAATAATTGAATTGAGACAACTAACGCAAATGTACGGGTGTCTACTGGTCTCCTATCTGTGAAACTTCCGTTAAAAAGGCCCAGTGAGGACAACATTGCTATAAAGAGTGGTGAGGTACATCAAATCCCACCTTGAATGTGACAGGTGGGCGGGTGGCGTCGTTGCAGAGAGACAAGAATGTAAAAACATGCTGACAACGTGGAGAGGAGTATTCATCAAAATGCATGTTGACAAGGACGGTGTGTTCAAAACGGTGTGATCTGCCCGGTGGGTTTTTTTAAAGCAGTGTTTTCCTACCTGTACTGAGTCTCCTGTAATGGAGAGGAAGAGCATTTCATTGTTATGCCCGTACACGTCGCTAGCGTACGACACAGTAATCCCTTGTTTACTGCTGTTAATTGGTTCTAGACCCCACCGTGATAAGTACATTTCTGTGAAGTAGGATTTCTTATTTAGAAATAAAAAATTAGGAATTAGAGCATACAAAACCTGTTTATGACCTAAATATGTAATAAGTACATTGGAGAGGCTGACTAGTAGGGGTGTATCGATTCATTCACGACATCAATGCATCCATTTATTCAGGATGACATACATATCGATCTAACATCGTTTAAAAGGTAATCAAGAGATTGAATCGATACTAGGAAATGAAGCCTTGGATGTACGCACGGCAGGCTTTATATGGATGTGCTTTTTTTAATCACTTTTAATGATGTTAAACGTAACAGTCTGCCTTTCGTTATGTGGTGGTCATGGGAGTTGTAGCTGGCCTGTAAAATACAGCCGATTCGCTTTTTCTCCTTTTGGTCACTTCATTCACTTTATTCAGTATTCACATTTAACTCACCTGCCGTATTTGAAACTCCTTTTAAGTGACATTTATGGGGACAAAATGCAAAGTAAGGACGTTTTTTGTAGGCCTCTGGACGGTAGGTTACGGTCCAGTAGCAGTGACGCTTAGTGACGTCATCATCCAGCGCGGCGTGTCCAGGTCAAAACACATATGTAGGAATGTTACAAATAGCAATGCAAAAATCTACCACTGTGCGTGCTCGTGATATCGGGTGTATTTTCATTCGTATACAGAAAAGTTAAGTCCAGCGTTAAGCCTTTCACACTCATGGATCGGAGCTTCAAGACAAGATATTAAGTACGTAGGATATAAATTCACTTTAATATCTATCTGCAGATGAAATTTCATTCAAATCAATTGGAGTGTGGCGTGGAAACGAATACAGCGTGTTGATGCAGCGTTTGATTGATTGATTTTCTTCCCTGGATTTTTTGATTGTCAAAAAATGTAAATTGCTACTCTGTTGACTTCTAAAACAAATGTCACAGCCTGAGTTATGATATATTGTGTAGTATGGTTGTACTTGCCAAGGTACGTGGGTCAATCACAGCTTTTGTCTTGACTCAATGTTAAAGCGACGGGAACCAAAGGCACTATTGTACGGTATGAAATTTGCTTTAACTTCTTTAATACTTGGGGTAGTATTGTATTTGTATTGTATTTGTATTTGTACTTTATTTATCCCACAGCGGGGAAATTTACTTGTTACAGCAGTGCTGCAGCTGCACTGCAACAGCTGCAACAGCAGCACTAGAGAAGTGAAAGTTCAAGGCATGTTTTATCAGGTAGAATTACAGACTTGATTGAGATACCATTCAAAATTTTGTAACATTCAAAACATATGTACGTTGCAGAACTTCTGTCAGTGTGTTCTTGCAACTTGCTGCACCGTTCTTTCAAATGGCTGCTCTGATTAGGAGGATTATCAGTCCAAAAAAAGCCCCTGCTGCCATCGGCCTGTGCAGGTGAAAAAGTTTCAACACCTCATTGAAGATAGCATACCACATTCATTTGCTGAGGAATATGCATAATGTCCCTCACCCTTGGGTGCAAAGCGCAGGTTTGGATTGCACTATTGAAAGTAAATCATCATGGCAGGCTATACCACCCTCTGTTCATCCTGATTTTGTATTGCATTTTTAACTCATTTTTTGTACACCTTGATCATTTATTCTTAAGCATGTCAGCATTATTAATAATTTATACCGGATTCCCTGACAAAAAACAACGGGAATCTAGGAAACTTCACCTGCACTGTCCAGTATCCAGGTATTTATTTCACAGTCACACTGGTTGAATTTTTAGCTCAAAAGTTATTGAATTAATTTAAAGTTACTGAATCGTTTCAGATTGTATCGTTCTAAATGAATCAATATCATCCTGGAATTGTATGGGCAAACACGAATCGTGATACGAGTCGAATCGTTATTAAAACGAATCGTTACACCCCTACTAACTAGTTAGCTCAGTAACTTGCTATGCTAGTGGCGGCCGTCTCTTATGTCCCTGCAGTGATCCCATAGCCTGCGCAATGTGGTGTAAACAAAGAATAATAGGAGTGTGAAGGTGACAATAGAGGTGATATTTCATGTCTATAGGGCTCTAATAATGGTAAAAAAATATATTTTTAAAAAGTCCAAAACAGGTTTTCTATGCTCTATCTATGAAAATATTCTGTTTATTAACATTAAATCGTACTTTGTGGAAATTCACTTATAGCAGTCTGGTCTGGAACTAATTAACAGCAATAAACGAGGACCAACGGTAAGCAATTTAAGACATACATAAGACTCATGCTCATTGCTCGGAGAGCTGAGTGAGGGGCGGACAGGAAGTGATGTCAGGGGTTCACAGTTGAGTTTTAGCTTGGCATGGGGTAGGAAAGCAACAGTAGCCCGGGTTAGGGATTATTGTGCCTGTTGTGAGATCATTCAAACCTGCAATAAAAGCCTGTTGTTCTGGCGATCAAGTCTGGTGCTTGTGTGTCTCACAGAACATTACAGTAACATTACTGACACCTAGTGACCAGTGTAGAATACGACATATCATCACAACATGTTTGCATGAGTCTTACATGTGCATTTTAGTTTCATTTAACCGTTGTTATGCTTGAAAATGCCTAATTTAAGCAAAAGATATGTAACATTTGCTTACGTATGCATATGTTTTGACTAATAGTTGGTCGTATTCACCCACGAAAGAGCATAATTTATTATGGTCTTGCGCCTAAGTACATCTCTGACATGTTAGAGCCATATAAATCATCTCGGGCTCTGAGAAGCTCAGACAGTGGTCTCCGGAGGTAAGTTGCCCAGAGGTAAGACCAAACACGATGAGGTTGCGTTTCAGTTTTATGCTGCCAAAATCTGGAACAGTGTTAGAGAAGATGTGAGACAGTCCTCAACTTTGGCAATGTTCAAATCCAGGCTGAAAACACTTCTCTTCAACTGTGCATTTGACAACTGAAAGTATTTTATCTGCACTCTTCATTAAAAAAAAAATCTATTATTGCTTTATGGAACGATTTAGGGAATTTGATCTAATGATTTTAGAAAGAGTTTATGAAATAATTTGACCCGTCTTTTTCTGTAAAGCATGTTGAATTACCTTGTGTACGAACTGTGCTCTAGAAAGAAACTTGCCTTGCCTAATGTATTTTTGAAAAACCATGATAATAGTAAAGCCACAAAATTTGAAGCGTGAAGTGGCGAGGCACAAGTGTACGTTATTTGCAGTAATCATTTTTAGACCAATTAAGAGAAATTGGATAATTTCCCCTGGCATACTAATGTGAGGTGGCACAGTTATTGGGAATCATTTATGTAAGGCATTGCATTCCCCAGCTCACCTGAATTGTGACAATCCGTGGCAACGGCTGCCGAGTGTTGGCTCCTCCTTCAATGGCGATACCCAGCGTACTTGCACTCTTTGCCACCCTTACAAGTGTGGACGTAGGCTCCAATAGCCCTGGCTAAAGTCAGGGGGACAGAATGTTCATTACATTTCATTACATCATCACTGTCCTCCTTTATTTGTCTTTTTCATAAAGCCAGGAACAAAAGACAGAACTACTGTCCGACCAGCATCTACTTCAAGCTACAGGCGGTCCTCGGGTCACCATGTTTCGTGGTTACGACACACCCCCATAAATAACTAATAGTGTACAAAAAGAAAGAGTAGGTGTAACAATATGTAGCGGCGCATTGCTACACCGAGGAAAAACGTCAATTTAGTTCTTTTACTTCACTTTCTTCCATTCATGATGTCGCCCATGCGTGAGGCAGACTCTGTCGATGTCATGGTGTCAAAGAAGAGGAAAGTGAAAGTAAAAAGTGAAGTCAAATTAGACATCATAAAGTATCGTATGCTTAAAAAGTGAGAAACATCGACCAACATTGGCTGCATACCTGGTCCAAGACCCTCAAACGCTGCAATCATCATGAAGAATAAAGATTTGAACATGTGAAAACATCTGCTCCTATGAAAGGGACAGTGATAACTAAGACCTGTAGTGGTAGTTCTCCATAAGCAAAAAAAAAAACAACAAAAAAAACTCAGATTTGGGGAACACCGCAAATTGCGCAGCTAAAAAATCGTACGTAGGCATAAGTGCTGATTCATGCGCTAAAACTCAACTCACATCTGCGTTGTTAGAACGGAACTTGCACGTAGACCGAGGACCACCTGTAACCCTTTGCTTGATAAATTACTTTAGCTTTGTTATCCTGCAACAGTTCGCTCATCACTTGGAGATATGTGCCTGAAAAATACTAACAATTTCTACATCTACAGCAAAAGAAGAAGAACATGTTGTACTGACATTGTGAAGCTTATACGGTCAGCACACGTCGACCCTCACTTTCTCTTGCATAATAATGCTTCTTTTATAACAGCCTTCGATTAAAAAAGGACGTCCTTTAAGCCTTCATTTTTCCATCTGAAAAAGTTTCTCACGTGTCGCATCTCTCTAATCAACACTCTCCCATTCAGACCATCTTAACTATTCAGCGTACCATGTGGAGAAGGATGACGTAAATGCGTAACACAACTGACACAATGCATAACGTGAATGAAAATCAAAAACAAAACGATGGAAAAAGCAGCATGTGTGAAAAGGTGAGTTTCACAATAGATCAGTGTTTCTCAGTTTATTAACTGTTGCGCCTGCATTGGTGCGTCTGCCTTTGTGAGGACCAACAGTGACAAGCAAGCTCTCCAAGATAGGGGTGGGTGGAGCCATCCAAGTATCAATAATATTGGCTAGAATGTAAATATCTGTGGGACGGGGGGTTGTTATGTTGTTCATATTGGTACAGTACATATATTGTTACATTTATATAGTAGATCCCCCGCAAAGCCGTACCGGAACCACAAGTGAATGGCAATGGAAACGCCCCAAAAAATGTTTTGTAAAACTTTTCACACACAGCTCGCTTCTCTCCCTTTAAACCCTTGGTGACTTTGTCCCACAATTTCTGATGAACATTTGCAATAAAATGAACTCGCACACTAATTAAATGCCATGTAATCACGGTGTCACGGTGTAGCCAGTCACAGCACACAACTACAGTGGTGTGAAAAAGTGTTTGCCCCCTTCCTGATTTCTTATTTTTTTGCATGTTTGTCACACTTAATGTTCAGATCATCAAGCATATTTACATATTAGTCAATGACAACACAACTGAACATTTTACGCAGTTTTTAAATGAAACTTTTTATTATTAAGGGAAAAAAAAAAAACCCTACATGGACCTGTGTGAAAAAGTGATTGCACCCCCTGTTAAAACATAACTGAGATTAATTGAGCTCTATCAGTCTGGAAAAGGCTATAAAGCCATTTCTAAAGCTTTGGGACTCCAGAGAACCACAGTGAGAGCCATTAACAGAAAGAACATTAAGGCTAGTCTCAATTTTGGGAAAAGTTAAACTTTTTGGAAGGTGTGTGTCCCATTACATCTGTCGTAAAAAAAAGTAACGCCGCATTTCAGAAAAAGAACATCATACCGACAGTAAAATATGGTGGTGGTTGTGTGATGGTCTGGGGCTGTTTTGCTGCTTCAGGACCTGGAAGACTTGCTGTGATAAACGGAACCATGAATTCTGCTGTCTACCAAAAAACCTTGAAGGAGAATGTCCGACCATCTGTTGGTGACCTCAAACTGAAACCAACTTGGGTTCTGCAGCAGGACAATGATCCAAAACACACCAGCAAGTCCACCTCTGAATGGCTGAAGAAAAACCAAATGAAGACTTTGGAGTGGCCTAGTCAAAGTCCTGACCTGAATCCTATTGAGATGCTGTGGCGTGACATTAAAAAGTTGATTCATTCTCAAAAACCCTCCAATGTGGCTGATTTACAACAATTCTGCAAAGATGAGTGGGGCAAAAATCCTCCACAGCGCTGTAAGAGACTCATTGCAAGTTATGGCAAATGCTTGATTGCAGTTGTTGCTGCTAAGGGTGGCCCAACCAGTTACTAGGTTTAGGGGGCAATCACCTTTTCACACAGGGCCATGTAGTTTTGGATTATTTATCTCCCTTAATAATAAAACGTTTCATTCAAAAACTGAATTTTCTGTTCAGTTGTGTTGTCACTGACTGATATTTAAATTCGTTTGATGATCTGAAACATTTAAGTGTGACAAACATGAAAAAAATAAGAAATCAGGAAAGGGGCAAACACTTTTTTACACCACTGTATGGTGTGTTCAAGGACCACCACAATGCGACATCTCAATGCTTGAGAAAATAACATCTGTCAGTGAAGCAGTGAAGATATAAACATGTCACAATAGTGGGATTTCTAACAGTAGTTGTGTGCTGTACATTTTACTTGTACAGTTGTGGTTAATTGGTTCCAGACCCAACCATGATAAGTGAATTTCCGCAAAGTAGGATTTAATATTAATACATTGAATATTTTCATAGTTAGAGCATAGAAAACCTGTTTATGACTTCCTAAATACAATTTTTACCATTATTAGAGCCCTGTAGACATGAACTAACACCCCGATTACACTCCTATTATTCTTTGTTTACAACACATTGCTCAAACTGTAATGCGCAGGCTACGGGATCGCTGCAGGTATACAAGAGATAGCTGCCATTTTAAACGAGCTAACTAGTCAGCCTCCAATTGGTTTATTCTAAACTTAAGGAAGGGTTTCAGAAGGAGTGGGGAAAAAGGACAAAGTAAGAAGCCAAACACCACTTCCACATGGAATGGGAGTAGAACTTTTTATGGCTGACTCCATGCAGTGTGAAGGTAATGTAATGTCATGTCTCATAAATGTAACATTACTGATGACTATGACCAGAATATACAACATATAACTTGCCTTATAATGACTACTAATAGTCCATAGCAGCCTGGTTCTACTAAGGGTTCAAAAGGGTGGACTTTAAAGTGTTTGTCTGTTCTTAAAATAGCTTTGAGTGAGAGCGACAGTCGCCCGGCGCTCATCATCATCTTGCTCATGGAGGAACTCTGATGTATTGCAGATATTGGTCATTACAATTCTCAGTTGGTCCTCTCAAAGATAGAGGTCAAGCAGCAGATCAAATTCATGACTAACATTTTGGTTTCATGATCAATCAGCTACTTTATCCATATTGGGCCCACAGCTGTTCGTAAATGCACCCTCACCGGTTTGGCGGGGTTACCCCCCCCACTCCCTTGGGCGTCTGGAAGGTGGCGTGGGCATGAGGAATGGGAGCTGTTGTCTTTGCTGACGTGTCCTGACTCAGCTATGTCCACGCCGCTGTCCTCACTGAGAGTCTGGCCACTGTCTGACAGCTGAGACAGGGCACCACCTAAGGGGGGAGGGTAAGGGGGCAGGCACACGTGATATCAGTACTGTCAATTGCTCTATGGAAACATACTGACTCTCTGCTATGTTCTGTATTGGTACCTTTAAGTAGATCCTCACCAAATTCTATAGGGTTTTTCTATTATTTTGCATAATCCTGATAAGTTCTGTCCTGTTTATTGTTTTTCTATGTCAAAATGACACCTGGTGGCCTACTTGCATACTTAGACATAGCAGGGCTTAGCAGGGCTACTTTACTACTGAATTATATTGGTTTGACAAGATGACGTTCTTATGTGATGTTAATATACGGTTGCTGTTAATATTTTCAAAAATTGCACATTCAAGCACATTCCGTGAAGTAAATTAGGTACAGTCAAACCTCGGTGTTCGAACGTCCCGGTTTTCCTATCATTCGGTTTTGGCCAAAATTTTACCTCGGTTATCGTACACTAAACTAGTCCAATTGCCCTGTACTGTATCATTCTGCGGAATCGAGTGCCGAAACGAAGCCCCCATGTGTTGGTGACTCACTGTCCGTGCATTTTTTATTGGGTGCCAGCAATTTGATAAAGACGGTGATATTGAATTGAAGAAAGAACTCATCGTAAAGTACAAAGATGGCATTCCCTCCCCTCCTTGCTTTTCGCCAACAAGAGTAGTCAATAAATATAAAAGTGATGTTAAATGTTTATTTATCCATTTCATTCGTCATTTATAATTATTTGGCTTTTTTTCTGCGTGTAAAACTATAACAATTCTCTGTAAAATGGATTTGTTGTTAATATTTTTGGGTGTCTGGAATGCATTAATTGAATTTACATTATTTCCTGGGAAAAACTGCCTCACTGTTCGTACGTTTCAGTTGTGCTTGGATCTTTTAGAACGGATTTCTAACAAATACAGAGGTACCACTGTACTAAGTCATAGATATTTACAAAATATGTTTGTATGTAAACATTGAGTAATCACATGACTCCCTACAATACATCTTAATTAGCTTTGAAGGGATATTATCAGCGTTTATCTGTCGGCTCCACTGGTCAATGCGGCAGAGGTAAGATTGTCTTCTCTTTTTACATTCAAAGTGACTGATGTGCTGATGTATTCCTTTATAACGATAAGCAAGCAAGTTGACAGATGTGCACAATGTGACTGGAGAGGCAAGTGAAACTATTCCGAATATTATTGCCTGATGCTCACACGCACACACACACACGCACACACACACCAGCTGCAAATTAAATGCGATTGTGCTCAGCTGCTGTTCGCTTGATGTGGATCACACATTAAATACAATTAAAAATGCTCCATTGTGTCTGTCGACATTGCAGCAACAATGGCTGCAACATTAATTTGTTTGCATTTGATCAGGGATGTCTCGTTTATGCGAATAAGAACAGTGGATACTAGGGTTGCCAAACGTCCCTTCAAACACGGAATCATCTTGTTTTTAGAAAAAAGGGACGCACTTTGTTCCTTTTTTAAAATAAAAAATAGTTTGTAAAATGCTCTGCTCTGTCACCTACATCAGGGAATAACAAATTTGTATTTTATATTTATACTCAGTAACTTTTCTGGTAATCCTGCTGGTGTAATGTACAGTATATGCTTCTGCCTTTCATGCCTTTCCCGATTTTTGATTAAAAATCAATAAATATTAAGAGACTGGGGGATTTACAAGTAATTATGTGCGCTTACAAAAGAAACTGGCAATTAGGAACCAGGAAGAGTTTTACTACTACTACTACTACTACTTAGGGGTGTCAGAAGACGAGATACACAAGATTGGGTCTACGAAAATGAGACGAGGTGAGATTTTAACGTTACTTTTAAGAAAAGTACAACAAAAAAACATAAAAAATATATTACAAGATATTGCAATCCACTAATTTAATTCCTACTATGCTACACTCTTTTGCACTCTGTGTGTATGCTTGCAGCCCCGCCTCCAACGACCGAGACAAAGAGACTGTATGACTGACAAAAGGGCTCACTCCGTTCATGCCTTTGTTGTATGGAACAAACGCACCAAGGTGCTGAAACCAATGCACAGAGTGAACTCTCTTCCTGCCTGTTTGGAGGTGAGAGATGAGGAAAATAGACACACATCCACATGGCAATATATTGAGGCCGGAAAAATGATCAAGTTCAGTTTCATTTACTGTGTGATGAATTTATTATCATTCCAGGCCTAGTGTCTGCAAGACAGTTTTTTTCTGCACGAGAAACATTTGAATCCCACTAGATCTTGTGAAATGAGATCTTGTGACACCCCTACTACTACTACTATTGTATACCATAGGAAATAATTATGTGTTTTTTGTATTTCGTCCCCCACCAGTGGCGGCTGCTGGTCATTCAAGGAGGGGAAGCTCATTTTTTTCCGGCCAACATGATAAATGTGTTTATTTATTTATATGTAAATTCTACCCTCCAGTCCTTTTCAAGAAAATGATCTGTGACCCTGTCGTACCTACTAGGCGTCTTTTCCAGGGACTTCACCAGTGTCCTCTCAATGGCCAGCAGAGCTGGCAGAAGTGTGACAGAAGAGAGTCGCCAAACACAACGCTAGTCGTTTTTAACAAAGACAAAGTTGCTGGGAATCAGTAAAGTCTCTGGATCAGTTCAGAGGGAGGTTGATCATTCAAGATTGCTGATTCGCTCATTTTACTGTCAATCAAAAAGGGATTCCGCATCAGACAGATCATCCAATCATCATGCAGAAGCCCAGCGCCTGGGCCAGTCCACCACCCCATAGGCCCCCAGAGACACTGAGCGTCCGATGGGCGGGAAAAAGCCCAGCATTTATCCAATGTCCGTCCAGTTTCGCGCAGTGGAACAACCCACTCTACGCTTCCCCATCGAAGTCAGTAGACGCTCAGCGTCTGACTGCGTAAAAGCGCCGTGGCGCTGCGGGGATGAATAAGAAGGAAGTCTTGTCAGTTACCTGTGATACGTAGCTGATTCTCCTCCCTGAGCTACCACCTTATCGTGGTGGAGGAGTTTGCGTGTCCCGATGATCCTAGAAGCAAAGTTGTCAGGGGTTTCTATGCCCCTGGTAGGGTCACCCACGACAAACAGGTCCTAGGTGAGGGACCAGACAAAGAGTAGCTCAATAGACCTCTATGATGACAAAAAACATTGGACCACGTTTTCCCTTGCCCGGACGCGGGTCACCGGGGCCCCCCTCTGGAGCCAGGCCTAGAGGAGGGGCACGATGGCGAGCGTCTGGTGGCCGGGCCTACGCCCATGGGGCCCGGCCGGGCACAGCCCGAAGAGACAACATAGGTCCCCCCTCCAATGAGCTCACCATTCATGGGAGGGGCCAAAGGGGTCGGGTGCAGAGTGAGCTGGGTGACAGCCGAAGGTGGGGACCTTGGCGGTCCAATCCTCAGCTACAGAAACTAGCTCTAGGGACATGGAATGTCACCTCTCTGGTAGAGAAAGAGCCTGAGCTGGTGCATGAGGTTGAGAAGTTCCGGCTAGATATAGTCGGACTCACCTCAACGCACAGCAAGGGCTCTGGAACCAGTCCTCTTGAGAGAGGTTGGACCTTGTTCCACTCTGGCGTTGCCAGCAGTGAGAGGCGACGAGCAGGGGTGGCAATTCTTGTTGCCCCCCGGCTTGTGGCCGGCATGTTGGAGTTTAACCCGGTGAACGAGAGGGTAGTTTCCCTCCGCCTTCGAGTGCGGGGACGGGTCCTGACTGTTGTTTGTGCTTATGCGCCAAACAGCAGTTCAGAATACCCACCTTTTTTGGAGTCTCTAGAGGAAGTACTGGAGAGTGCTCCCTCAGGCGATTCCCTTGTTCTGCTGGGGGACTTCAATGCTCACGTTGGCAGCGACAGTGAGACCTGGAGAGGCGTGATTGGGAGGAACGGCCCCCCTGATCTGAACCCGAGCGGTGCTTTGTTATTGGACTTCTGTGCTCGTCACAGATTGTCGATAACAAACACAATGTTCAAGCACAAGAGTGTCCACATGTGCACTTGGCACCAGGACACCCTAGGCCGCACTTCCATGATTGACTTTGTGGTTGTATCATCGGACTTGCGGCTATATGTTTTGGACACTCGGGTGAAGAGAGGGGCGGAGCTGTCAACTGATCACCACCTGGTGGTAAGTTGGCTCCGATGGTGGGGGAGGATGCCGGTCAGACCTGGCAGGCCCAAACGTATTGTGAGGGTCTGCTGGGAACGACTGGCAGAGTCCCCTGTCAGAAGGAGTTTCAACTCCCACCTCCGGGAGAGCTTCGACCATGTTCCGAGGGAGGTGGCGGACATTGAGTCTGAATGGGCCATGTTCCGTGCCTCTATTGTCGAGGCAGCTGATCGGAGCTGTGGCCGTAAGGTGGTTGGTCCCTGTTGTGGCGGTAATCCCAGAACCCGTTGGTGGACACCAGTGGTGAGGGATGCCGTCAAGATGAAGAAGGAGTCCTATCGGGCCTTTTTGGCTCATGGGACTCCGGAAGCAGCTGACAGGTATTGGCAGGCCAAGCGGTCTGCGGCTCTGGCAGTCGCTGAGGCAAAAACTCGGAGTTCGGAGAAGCCATGGAGAACGACTTCCGCACGGCTTCGAAGAGATTCTGGACCACCATTCGGCGTCTCAGGAGGGGGAAGCAGTGCACAGTCAACACAGTGTATGGTGGGGATGGTGTGCTGCTGACCTCAACTCGGGATGTTGTGGATCGGTGGAAAGAATACTTCGAAGACTTCCTCAATCCCACCGACACGTCTTCCTATGAGGAAGCAGAGCCTGGGGACTCCACGGTGGGCTCTCCTATCTCTGGGGCTGAGGTTGCTGAGGTTGTCAAAAAGCTCCTCGGTGGCAGGGCCCCGGGGGTGGATGAGATCCGCTCGGAGTTCCTTAAGGCCATGGATGCTGTAGGCATGTCTTGGTTGACACGACTCTGCAGCATCGCGTGGACATCGGGGGCAGTGCCTCTGGATTGGCAGACCGGGGTGGTGGTTCCCCTTTTTAAGAAGGGGGACCGGAGGGTGTGTTCCAACTATCGTGGAATCACACTCCTCAGCCTCCCTGGTAAGGTCTATTCAGGGGTTCTGCAGAGGAGGATCCGCCGGATAGTTGAATCTCGGATTCAGGAGGAGCAGTGTGGTTTTCGTCCTGGTCGTGGAACTGTGGACCAGCTCTACACTCTCAGCAGGGTCCTTGAGGGTGCATGGGAGTTTGCCCAACCAGTCTACATGTGTTTTGTGGACTTGGAGAAGGCATTCGACCATGTTCCTCGAGGAATTTTGTGGGGAGTACTCCGGGAGTATGGGGTATCGGACCAGCTAATTCAAGCTGTTTGTTCCCTGTATGACCGGTGTCAGAGTTTGGTTTGCATTGCCGGCAGTAAGTCGGACCCGTTTCCAGTGAGGGTTGGACTCCGCCAGGGCTGCCCTTTGTCACCAATTCTGTTCATTATTTTTATGGACAGAATTTCTAGGCGCAGCCAGGGCGTTGAGGGGTTCCGGTTTGGTGGCTGCAGGATTGAGTCTCTGCTTTTTGCAGATGATGTGGTCCTGCTGGCTTCATCAAGTCGTGAACTTCAACTTTCACTGGATCGGTTCGCAGCTGAGTGCGAAGCGGCCGGGATGAGAATCAGCACCTCCAAGTCCGAGTCCATGGTTCTCGCCCGGAAAAGGGTGGAATGCCATCTCCAGGTCGGGGATGAGATCCTGCCCCAAATGGAGGAGTTTAGGTACCTTGGGGTCTTATTCACGAGTGAGGGAAGGATGGAACGCGAGATCGATAAGCGAATTGGTGCGGCGTCTGCAGTGATGCAGACTCTACATCGGTCTGTTGTGGTGAAGAGAGAGCTAAGCCAAAAGGCAAAGCTCTCAATTTACTGGTCGATCTACGTTCCTACCCTCACCTATGGTCATGAGCTTTGGGTAATGCCCGAAAGGACAAGATCGCGGGTACAAGCGGCCGAAATGAGTTTTCTCCGTAGGGTGGCTGGGCTCTCCCTTAGAGATAGGGTGAGAAGCACTGTCATCCGGGAGAGACTCAGAGTAGAACCGCTGCTCCTCCGCATTGAGAGGAGCCAGATGAGGTGGCTTGGGCATCTGGTCAGGATGCCTCCCGGACGCCTCCCTGGGGAGGTGTTCAGGGCAAGTCCGACCGGTAGAAGGCCTCGGGGAAGACCCAGGACACGTTGGAGAGACTATGTTTCCCAACTGGCCTGGGAACGCCTCGGGATCCGTCGGGAGGAGCTGGACGAAGTGGCCGGGGAGAGGAAAATCTGGGCCTCCCTGCTTAGGCTGTTGCCCCCGCGACCCGATCTCGGATAAGCGGTAGAAGATGGATGGATGGAAGTAGCTGATTCTGAACAAAACATGAAGGTATTCTAGTGTATGTTTAGTCAATGAAATGCACACACAGCAGTACATATTGCAGCACTTTTTTTTTTTTTGGACATTGTGGGGAAAGCAGAGCTTCCCTTGCAGTCCTAGCATAATCGCCACTGTCCCTTACCCACCAACATGAATTCTGACCTCCACAGACCACCCGCTATGTGCACACAAAGTACACAAATTAGTCCTGTCAGTTTAGGAAATGACTCTAATCTTGAATCTGTTATGTGGATAAACCCATCACATGATCAGTTTCTTCTATTCAAACCTCACCACCACCATGGGCAGGAGCAAACTGTTGATAAAAAAACCTCAGGCAGAACTGCAGAAGACTGGAATGGCCTACAAGAACACCAGCAAAATGGAAGAAATAAATCAGTCAATCGCGCTCCCTCTGGATCTCCATACAAGACTCCACCTTGTGAGGTAAAGGTGTTTGTGAGAAAGGTGAGGGATCAGCCCAGAATTACACAGCAGGAGCTGGTAAATGATCTCAAGTTAGGATCTCGGAGTTAGGAGCACAGTCGCCAGAAAACCATGAGTAGCTTTTCTTTAATGGATTGCGATCCTGCGAAGGAAGACACATGTTCAGACACGTCGGAAGTTTGCCAATGAACACCTGAATGATTCAGAGGTCAGTGGTCATAGAACACCAAAGACCAAAATTGACCTCTTTGGCATCAACTCAAATCACTGTGTGTGGCAGAAAAATCCTGGTTCATTGTTATGGAAGACTTCAGCACATTGAGGGGCCAATGAACGAGCCCATGTACGTAGAATCCTAGAAGAGAACCACTTAGCCTCAGTCAGAACGCTGAAGATCGGTCGTGGATGGTCTTCCAGCATGACAACGACAGAAAGCATATGCCCAAGGTGACAAAGGAGTAGCTCGAGAAGAAGCACAGTAAGATCCTGGAGTGGCCTAGACAGTCTCCGGACCGTCATCATATTGAAAATCAGAAAGGGAACCAAGCAACAGTCTCAAAAGCTTCAAGATTTGAAAAGTATCCGCAGAAAGAACAGTAGACCAAAATATTTCCTGATATGTGTACAACTCTGGTGACCAACTACAAGAACCATTGAACCTCTCTGCTTGCCAGAAAGGGTTTCTCCATCAAGTACTACGTCACGTTTTGCTTGGGAATCAAATACTTATTTCCTTCAGTCAAATACAGATTAATTTATAACCTTTAATGTTATAGTTTTGGATTTTGTGTTGATATTCTATATCTCTCTGTATACTATATGTATATGTGTAATATACCTACCGAAAAAAATCTGTACAGTTACTTTCTTTATCAGGGGATAAACTTACAAAATCAACTGGGTGTCAAATCATTTTTTCCCCTACTATATTCTGAATATTTTAATTCCTCCATGGCCTTTCATTTAGCAGAAGCAAAGGTAATGGCATTCTAAAATTGGGTACTGCTCAGTGGGCCTTTGTCATAGAAGTTACCAAGGACTGACTAAAATCTGTTTTCATACGTTTACCTGAGTAGAGCCTAGTGTTGGATGTGAGAGTTTTTTTTTTACACTGTAAACATATTGGAATGCCTATATGCCCATAGTGGAATTTGACGAATGAAATGTAACGCAAAGTGCATTTCAAGCTACTTTCCTCACCTCGAGCTTGGGGCAGCGGCCGCACCTCATTGACGTCGGGCTCTGCATTGGGCCTGTGAACCTCCACTGTAACAAATTGTTGCTTAGAGCCCGGAGAGGAGGCTTTGGACATGCTAACGGGCTTAACGGGTGGTGGAGGAGGTGCGGGTAGCGGGGGTGGAGGTGGTGGTGAAGGGGATGCGGCAGATAGGTTGGTGCCTCTGTTGGGGGACTGGACGCGGGGAAAGGGGCCGATGGTGTGTGGGGCAACCGTGGACAACTGAGTGGGTGCTTTTTGTTCCATCTTGGATGGTGCCAAGTGTTCTTTCTTTCGGACGGCTGCATAGTCCCGAGAAGGTTCCTGAGGAAGATCTTGTTTGTAATGTACTGAGGGCGAGGAAGGGGTTTGACATGTTTTTTTGCTGTGGTTAGGGTGGGTGGGAGGTGTAAAGTACAAGCCTGATTGAGTGGATTCGGACGAAGGGCATTTGTTGAGCTGGTCTCTTCGACTTGTGCGCCTCTGTACCCTTGACGGGGGTGGAGGCTTGAAGGAGGGGGGAGAGTCAGCTGTAGTTGACTGAACGTCATCCTGAAGTGAGAGGATCATTTTATCATGATGAGATGAGATTAAGTGTGTGGAAAGGAAAAACTTGCATATTATAAAACAATATTTAACCAATGATTCCAATGGACGCATTGATAGTAAATGCAAACGGTTGAATTGAGGCAAGTGTTGAAGATGTTTCAGCTTTCATCCAAACGGCTTCATTAGCTCAATTTTTTTTAAACATTTGAAAAAGGTTGAAAAGGACACATTTTTACAACTTTACAAAAATGTAATAATTTTATGATTAGTTCTTTTTTTTTTTTACATATTTTTAGAACTTTAAAAAAATGACCATTTTATAATTTTTTTAATTTGAAATTTGAACTAAAGAGGTTTTTTGATGATGTTTCATCATTTGTCCAAAATAGTTCTAATATATATACAGTCAAACCTGTCTTAGCGGCCACCTTTATAGAACGGCCACCTGCCTACAGCGGCCACTGAAAAATCCCCCGTGGAAAATTTGTGTGTTATAGACCCTGTGTATAGCGGTCACCTGTCTAACGCGGCCAGCGGCCACCCATTTTGTATCCCTTGGTCAATATCTGACTGCATATAGCGGCCAAAATGCCGACTCAAGCAGAAGCTTCATGCACAAAAAAGTTTTGTTTTTTAAGCAATGAAGCCGTCGTGTGTAGACTTTAATTACTGAGTCGTAGCTCAGTCACAATCATTCACAAGATCCACACAAACTGTCAGTTGTTCCACATAAAAAAAAGCCGTCTTCTTTGGAGCTTGTTGCAGACAGTGACACCGTTTATTTCCTGGTGTGAGACAATGTGCACTGGTCAATACTGCAATGCCCCTTGTTGTGAGGAAGGAGAGACTCACGTCGCCGATGCACTTTAACCGCTTTGTTAACAGCGGTTTATTAACCTAGTAGTTCTTTACAACTTTTATCCGCAGTCCCACAGTGCCCTCTACTGGTCAACATGTAACAGTCTAATTATATGTATCTGCAAACACAGCAGGCTTCTAATCACAGACATGTTAATATGCGCGTGCACAAATTCAAAATGGCCGCCAACCTGTCTATAACAGCCACCTGTCTATAGCAGCCACTCTTGCCGTTTCCCTTTAGTGGCCGCTATAGACAGGTTTGACTGTATATATGTTTTTTTTTTACATTTTGGAAAAGTTCTGATATAATTAAACAATTTATAAAAAAAATTGAATAGAAGAAGAATACGGGAGGCGTATCACCTTGCACCCAAAAGGCTTCTTCTGCTTTCATTTCTACAAAGTGTTTTTCAAAAAGTTGTGCAACAACTGAGAACCGACAAAGACACAACAAAAATGTCGATACCAAGGATAGTATCAGCATTCGATCAATACAGGCATGACAAACATATTTTTTAGTTCTCTCTATCTCTGCTTTTGTTTAGTTCATATTGTTACATAGTTGATATAGTTCTATTTATATATTGTTAAATTGTTTGCAAACTCAGGGAATATGATCTTTGGGATTTAAATGGGAGCCCACAGTAGCTTCTGCCTTTGTTAGTTACTCTGTATTTAATAAAAGGGAATCAGTTTATTATGTTGTTAATATTGCTATGTTGTCATATTTATATATTGTTAAATTGTCCAGAAATAGTCAATCAAAATTTGTTTTGAATTTTTGTCCAGTGCGTTATTCTGATTATAATTATGATCAACAAATTAAAGGCAAAATCACAAAACAATTAAAAGATCTTAAAACAAGTCAAACTAAAAAATATCTGTATTAGTATCAATATCAACAATACAGGACCTGTATTTACACGGTATCGTATTGATCCCAAAATTTGCGGTATCGCCCACCCCTATTTTATGGCAGTAAAACATCACACTGAGACAAGTATAATGTATGAGGTGAGAAATAAAAGAAATGTAAAACAACATTTGCAAAAGACAAAGAAAATACGATTTGAGCAGTTGGCCACAGATGATGATGATGATGATGGCTCCTAAAAGCTTTCTTCCAGACTTGTTTTTCATCTCTCTGCCAAAGTAGAAAGAGCGGAAAGGCCGCGGTGCATTTTGTGATTGGCCTTTGCATGCATTTTCCCTTTCAACAACAAAGTGATGAAAAAAGACAATCTCACAAAGACTACCTCTCCCTGGCTCCCGTGCGAATGCTGGTTGTACTCTAACAAAACAAACTGGAGCCTGCAGGTCAGACATCTCCACTAACCTCATCCATTCCTACCATTGCTTCCCTTCCACTGAAAAAACCTTGTCTTCCAGCCCACTTCCCTTGTCTCCATGTTAATGAGGCCAAGCCCAGGTCTGTCCAGCTCACCAGAGAGATGTCAGCCAGCAGTGTGTTCAGACTCTCGGATGGACCCTGCTGATTGGCATCCACCACGCTGTCATTCTGAAACATGCAGCAGAAAGAGCAGGGGAGTAAAAGGAAGGAAAAGTAGAATTACGACAATGGTTCTCATTTATTTTATGTCATGCCCGCCTGAATTGAAATACTATTTATTTTTTATATCAGTACAAACCACTGTATGAGTTGCTGGCACTATCATCGTTCAGGCTTGAAAAAAGACACCAATTGACCTGTCCACCTTGAAGAAATAAGGTACGTACTCCACCTCCCCCTCATGGGGACACTTTGATATTATTTGTCTATTGTTTTAAACTGTCAAAATTTTTTTTTATATATACAGTTGTGGCCGCACGGTGGTCTAGTGGTTAGCATGTTTGCCAACACAGTAACAGTCTGGAGATGGGTTTGATTCTCCCTTGGGCATTTATGTGTGGAGTTTGCATGTTCTCCCTGTGCGTTTGTGGGTTTTCTCCGGGTATTCTGGTTTCCTCCCACATCCAAAAACATGCATGTTAGGTTAGGCCCTGCGATTGGTTGGCGAACAGTCCAGGGTGTACCCCGCCTGTCGCCCGAAGTCAGCTGAGATAGGCTCCAGCATGCCCCCGCGATCCTAAAGAGGATAAGCTGTATAGAAAAGGGATGGATGGATATGCAGTTGTCCCTTGCCACATAACGCTTTGAATTTTGTCTTCAGTTGAGCATAGTTTTTCAAAATACTGTATATTCCAGTTAATAAATCAAGGAAATGAACATATTTTTTGATTATATTAAGCATTTTCAAGCATAAAAACGTTTTATTATGCAATATTCTACCATGGAAGTGGTGGAAAAAACAAAAGTAAAAAAGGAACAATAACAATTCTCCCAATGCTACCATGTGTGAGTCTATATGCTGTCTTATTTTCTGTTATTTTGTCTACTATACTGGGTAACGCGAGTGTAAAGGTGATTATAGGGGTGTTATATCAGGTCTACAGGGCTCTATTGGTATTAACAACCGGATTTAGAAGGTCGTAGAAAGCTTTTCTATGCTCAAAATACAAACATTCTCCATTTATAAATAAGGAATCCTACTTTGTAGAAATTCACTTATGACGGTCGAGTCTGGAACCAATTAACTGCAATAAACGAGGGATAACTTTATACATATAATACATTTACAGACAAGGCTTTGCGTTATTAGTTATTAGTATCAACATTTCAGCCTTTTCTCTTTACAGTATGCCTTTTTCTCCAGGTTTCCCACTTTTGCTGTTTTTAGGGGATAACTGGGGATAACTGACTTGCGGCAGCCAAGCGTTCATAGCGACGTCGCTTTTTGATCCTTCGCTGTCGGCTCCTCCAAACATTGTGAAGCAGAATTCCCCAAGCGTTGGATTGTCCACCCACTAATAGGGAACATGAGCTGGGTTTAGACCGTCGTGAGACAGGTTAGTTTTACCTTTCTGATGATGTGCTGTTCCAATAGTGATTTGATATTATTTCTACAATGAGCCAAGGGCCAATAAAATAACGAGCCACAGGCCGCAAACGGCCCCTTTGCCGCACTTTGGACACACCTGCACTTTATAGCACCTCTTTGTAGCTCTTCGTCAGGGTTGAGGGTGACGTCAATTCTGTGGGAAACTCTCGTTGACTATTTAGCCCCTTAGCTTTCTTGGTCGCCAGCAAAATTTATGAAACTCATGAGTAAACAAACGTCAACGTAGAATGAGTGGGATTTCTTCACTGTTTCAGAGGAAGACATTTTTTGTGTACTCGTGGCATCAAATGTTCTGCAAACATTCCGTGATGAGGGGAGAAAACAGAGCTTCAACACATCAGACCTTAGCAGCCACCTGAAACACCAGCATTGCTACAATGCCCGAGGTCTGTTGCTTGTCCCTGTCGCTGCGGCGTTTGAAAAGTGCAAACACATTGCCAGAGATGATGCAAGGGATCATGCTGTTCCACGATCAGCCCTTTAACATTGTTGAAGATACCAGCTTTTGTCGGGTAGTGAACCCCTTGGAGCCGCACTTTATACTTCTGAGCCGCTGCTTTTTAAAAAATATTTTGTTCATAGTGATGTCATGATATTTAGTTAGGACAAATCTACAGGTACAGTTTGTCAAATCCAACTTTGTTTGATAAATCAGATACATTTAATCAATCTAAATTGAATAAAAACTTATCGGTTAGCGGTATTGAGAAGCAAGAAGTTATCGGTATCGTGGATCCCTAGTTACAACGGTAATTTTTATTGCAAATGTTGATCGAAAATCAGAGAAGGCATTTGCAGAAGTGGGCTGTACGCCCTCTGGACGAGTCGTATACACACAGGAAATAATGTTCTACAAGCTGAACGATCACAACCTTGACCGTCTGTGAGGTTATTATTTTTTCGGAGGTGTACGTCACGCTACGCAAGGGAGGAGTGAGTCGGTGGTGAAGTCGAGTTCTCAGACTGAAGTCGAAAGTGCAACCAGCGAAATGCAACAAAATATGTCCCTCGAGAGCAGCACAGTGTATTCAGGGGTCAAAATGTGTGCCGAGTGTGAAAAATGCATACATGTTGGCAGGTCTGCCCTAGTACTCAAAGTTCTCTATGCCTCTCAGACCCCCTGCCACCTCTCCAGTCCCCCCATGGCACGCCCCCACTATTTGACAAGCACTGAATTATGGTAAGTGTATAAAGAAGAGATGCGCATTGAAAAATTGTTTTTGGTTGCTGGTCCATACCTAACTTGACTACACGCTTATGTTTGCGCATTTTGTACAGTTTGAGACACAAAGATGGAGACTCAATATAGAATACCCAGTTCGGTGCAAAGCAGGATTTGGTATCTGCGTCCCAGTCGCCAGATGAACAAAAAGTCATTTGCAGACAACCTGTGAATGAATGTAGGAACTGAGCTGAGTTCAGACAAACATTGCCCATCATTTAACTCTGCAACCCAACCAAATCAGAAGCCCCATCAATTCTGCTTAATGACTCGTCGTTGTTGCACATGGAGCACTGACACACAATTTATCTATCACAAGAGTCATTTGACTCTCTCCATGCAGCCTTTCCACTCTGCCGTGTAAACAGTCAGTGGCTAATTCCGTACGTCTGATTGTATTAACCCGCACTATCCAGTAGAACCCGTTTGTGTCGACATCCCTCAGATTAGCTGGCACATGTCAGCGTAAGCGGTTGATGACATAACCAAAAATAGCCATTGCTTGCACATTTACTCGGGACTTTCTCCAAAAACATCAAGAGAATCAGCGATAATAAAGGATTGTTTACAATACAACGGTTTGAAGACATTGTTGATTTGACATTGACGATTTGTCAGTTCCTTCCTTCTTTGTTTTTAGTGATTTTGACATAACCGTGAATCTGCTTTTGCAAAAACACGCAAGCGCTTGCCACTTTGTGCTTCTGATTTTGCGGCTACACCTTATCACGTTTTTTTTTAACAATATATGAATTGGTACATCATGCTGTTTCATGGTTGAATGCCAAGTATTACTCAAAGAATACGCATATTGAAGCCACTGTTATGTAATTTTGCCTACTTTAAGCATTTTCAAACATAAAAATGGCTAAACGAGGTCAAATACAAATACAAGTATAAGGCGTTCAGAAGACTCATTCAAAGGCGTTATGATAATATGTAATACTCTACACTGGTCACTAGGTGTCAGCAATGTTACTGTAGTGTTTGGTGAGACACACAAGCACCAGACTTGATCACCGGAACGACAGGCTTTTATTGCAGGTTTGAATGATCTCACAACAGGCACAATAATCCCTAAAACGGGCTACTGCTGTGGCCGTAACGCATGTCAAGCTAAAATTAAACTCTGAACGCCCGACGTTATTTCCTGTTCGCCCACCCCGTTCAGCTCCACTAGTACCGGAACACATTACAGCAACACACACGAGCACGAGTCTTATTTATGTCTTATTTGGTTTATTTTCTTGTATAATGTCTACTATATTGGGTAATATAAGTGTAAAGGTGACCATAAGGGTGTTAGTTCATGTCTCAACAGATAGGGCTCTAATAATGCTAAAAAACAAGGTCGTAAAGAGGTTTTCTATGCCCTAACTATGAAAATATTTCATTTATAAACAAGGAATCCTACTTCGTGGAAATTCACTTATCACCGTAGGCTGATTTTTCATAGAAATGACCCCTGTATGTCGGCGTCAGTCACTTTTTAGTAACAAGAAGAACACGATGGCATACGACTCCATGAGTTGGTCAACATAGACAGGTTGTCGACATCAGTGGGGTTTGACTTAAACGAGTTCCACTGTATTAGGCACTCAAGCAAAACATGGTTCGCGTGGCAAATGTGAAAAGAGTAAAGGTTATATAACACGGCAAAAAAAAAACCTTTCTGTAGTTTGAGTCGACATGTTTAACAAGTCACATGATGTTGTTTCGTGGCACCTTGCATCGCTCCATTCAACTGACACACAGGATGTTAGCAGTGCCAAGCGCTTCCTGTTTCCAGGCTGATCAAACAATCCTTCACTTATTTACCACGGTGCTGAAATGACTTGAAACATTAGATTAACTTCAAGATGCAAAAGCGCGTCTATTTCCTAGCGTCTCTTTGTATTTGCATCTAGTTGATCGTGTGCCTGGAATTCAGTGTACTTTCAACATTTGTTTTGCCCAAACCTACCAAACTTTCTAGTCTGCTATTAAGCAGCAGTGATAGCAGTCACCCATGGGTCAAACAACCCAAACGGACACACTGGATGGCTTCATAGCAACAAACACACACACACATACACACACACACAAGCAGAAAGACTGAGAAAGCCGTGCTGCTTGAACTATCCAGTGGGAGTCAAAGCTTCTTTCCACTGTCATCTTTGACCCTGTGTTTGTGTGTGCTAGCTAACAAACATTCTGATGGGGACACATTTTCTAAACTACAGTGGAACCTTGGCTAGTGACATTAATCCCTTCCAGAAGGTCCGACTCCAACCGAAACATCCTCTCACCGAGTCAATTTTTCCCTTAAGAAATAATAAAAATCCAATTAATCTGTTTCAAGAAGGCAAAAATTGTTTCATATTATAGTTTTACATGAAGAAAACATGTAAAAATGCACATAAATGATGACTGAAGGGGATAAATGAACATTTAAGGTTACTTTTACCCTCTTTGAAGACGTGATTGTTGACAAAGATGGCGACGTGGCGGTGAGATCAACACGGACACAACCTGCGTGTTATGCTATGAGTTATTTGTTGAATTCAGTAGTGATTCTCACCTTCTCTGTGACAATGCTGGCAGTATTTGCGGCCGTAATCAAAAGAAAAGCAGAGACTTGAGGTGAGGAACACTATTGAATTGTTTGTTCGGATAGTGTGTGCTTCTCAGCAGGCCCTGGTTGGGTATTAGTAGTGTTAGCGTTAGTCCACATGATGTCACACGCGACGCCGCTCAATTGAAAGGTTTTGAAGGCATGTTTTTCTGAAAAAATGTTTTTGCTCACATTGAGGTTCCACTGCATAGAAAAAGACAAACACAAACAAACACAGCAGAAGAAATTCACCGCAAAACCAAAACAAAAGTGAGAGTTGGCATGTTGTTACCCAGAGGAAGACTTTGTAATCAGGAATACAGTTATCCCTCGTTTATTGCGGTTCATTGTTTCCAGGCCTGAATGTGATTAGTGAATTTCTGTGAAGTAGAAGTACTTATTTACAGTATAAATCCAATGTCTTTGTAGTTAGAGCAAAGAAAACCGGTTTACAACCTTCTAAAAATACTGTATGTCAGTAGACATAATAGAAAATAAGCCATTTAAGACATAAAAGACTCATGTTTGTTGCTGTCAATGTGTTCCGGTGCTAGGGGAGATGAGTGGAGGGCGGACAGGAAGTGACGTCGGGGGTTCAGAGTTGAGTTTTTAGCTTGGTGTGTGTTAGAGCCGCAACTGTAGCCCGTGTTAGGGATTATTGTGGCTGTTGTGAGATCAGTCAAACCTGCAATGAAAGCATGTAGTTCCAGCCATCAAGTCTGGTGCTTGTGTGTCTCACTGAACATTACAGTAACATTACTGCCACCTAGTGCCCAGTTTAAAATGCTACACATCATCACGTCTTTGAATGAGTCTTCTGAATGCCTTATATTTGTATTTTACTTCAGTTAGCCAATTTTATGCATGAAAATGCTTCATTTTAGGCCAAAATATGTACAATTTGCTTGCAGATGCAGATGTTTTAAACTAAAAATAGGCTGTATTCAACCACAAAACGGCATGATTGATATATTTTTGAAAAATCGTGATAGCGTGAAGCTGTGAAACCTGAAGTGTGATGTGGCGAGGGATTACTGTATATATTTTGCTGTTTGTGTTTTCAGCCCAAATACATCAATCTAATATGTTGCATGAATGGATTGTACTGTCTAATTTGGCCAACAACATTAGAAATCAACAAAGACAGTTGGAAATAAAACACACAGTTGAGACATGTAAAAAGCATTTATGCGGAGCTAAATGGAAGAAAATGTTGAATTTGACTGCAGGGAGAAGTATGAGAACCAAAGAGGAGTGGTTGTTTTGAATTTTCCACCCTCTAGGTATCTCTACCCACAGGGAATTTAACATTCCCCTGTGTGGTCTGCATATGTGGGTTGGTGCTTCAGCTCTTTCAGAAGTGACTCCTACCTCCATCATATCTATCAGCCAGAGCAGCCTTTCCTATCGTTGGGGAGGGTGAAAGTAGAGGATTATTGTGGTGGAGGAAAACCACATTCTGTCAAATAGCAATACTTTCCATCTCAAAAAGAAGACATCACATCACATCACATCACGCGTGTGCCACTATAGTGGAACCTTTCCTACAACATACACTTAGAGACACACAGCAAAAAGTGACAACTATCAGTGTTTCCCCCTTGGTTTACAGGTGGGGGGGCATCAACACATGCACATTGAAATATGCACTTTAGATTCATGGGAGACTTTAAATTGTCCATAGGTATGAATGTGAGTGTGAATGGTTGTTTGTCTATATGTGCCGCGCGAGTTGCTGGCGACCCGTCCGGGGTGTACCCCACCTCTCGCCCAAAGTCAGCTGGGATAGGCTCCAGCATACACCCATGAATGAATGAATGAATGGGCCTCGAAAATTTGCGTAGTTTTGATAAAAATTGCAGAAAGCACCATAATTCCGTAAATACGTGATAACACAGATAAAATGTACTGCATGCATCTTTGTGAGAAAGTCCACGTCTTATGCGTTGAGATTCCGCATTTTGTTCCGCGGACACAAAATTTCTTTGGCTGCAGCACTAGATTCCACAGTCAATCCGGCATCAAAACGTGCAGCGAGGTGAATGAAAATTAATCCTATGTGCATGGCTCAGATCAAGGGTACCCTTTGCTGCCTTCAACTTCACTTGAGTAGTATTAGAAATTGTTGTTCTAACAACGTGTACTATCCCTATCACTCTGACGTTTATAGACTGAGGAAGCTTACCAAACCATAAATTAAGCCTGTTCATGTTTTTATTTTGCGCTAGCACGGCTATGTTGTAAAAAAGTGTCTATATTCGGACATTGAAATGTTACATGTAAAGCATGTCTACTTTTGTTGTGAAATTAACAATATTTTCTCTGATAATTTTGTCATGATTTGAATTTACTTAGAATTACTTACTTAGAATTAAAGAATGATGTCTGAAATTGGTTTCTAATGTGTTTTATTCAAATATTCTCAGTGTGAAAAAAAATAACTGTCGTGTAATCATTAGCGAAACGTACATTACCTTCGTGTCCACCTGCCGATGAAAATTTTGAAGAACATAATTCCATGGAAAAACAAACCCCATGATGATTACAATGGCATATATTCATGGAATAATTACTCAACTCTGCAACTAAAGTGATTTTTTTTGTGTATAAAAGAGTAAAATAAGATTATTTCAACAAAAGTCTAACACCGAGTGGACACCGAGTTATGTACTTTACATTTAAGAAAGAGTGAACTTCGGAGGGTTGCTATGGGAAGTGGAAGATGTCTCGAGCTCTGGTATGTTGGGTGTGTGTTTTGCAATGTTTGAAGTTTGTGTTGATAACATTACCAAGGTCTATCCACCAGTTTAAAATTTTAAATGTAACACTTGGGTACCCTTGATCTGAGCCATGCACATACATAAAAATATCTTAAGTCTGACGACCAGGCTAAAGGCTACGTCGTGACTCCGATTCCATCTGTTCATCAATTATCTTACAATATCATTCATTAGTGGCGAGTGACTATACACTATACAGGGCCGGCTCTACTAAGATCCCAAATAACGAGCTCAAAATTGCGTGAGCATACAAAAAAATTTCATGTACTATTAGTTGGCGTGTTGCGGGTGATATACTGTACTATGATTGCTTGCGTAATTTTTCACAGGTGCAAAAGTGGTGTGGACAGCCCTATTTTACTCAGGATTTTGCATGTGGTACCAGCTGTCACCGTGGAGAGCTTGGAATAGCAGCGTGGCTGTAAAATTTGGTTTGAAGCCATGAGGTTGGAGGTCTTGGTGGATGATGCAAATAAACACTGGTCTACTCCAGCAGAGACATCGCATCATCATAATAATACTATGTTCAGAGTATGTCGTCATTTAATACTCATGTTTTACACAACAGCATGTAGTGTAAATATATGTTTTTCCACACTACAAGCTATTAAATCACGAGATACGATATTCATATGAACATGTTAAAAAATGTACTTATATGGAGTTATCTACTCTACACATTACTCAGAGCCACACTAAAATCCACACTATTGCAGTGAGGGACGGACGTGATGAGGTGGACAGCTTGTAATTACACCGGCACTCGTGCGATGCCAAAAAAATTGGTTTCGCGAGGAGTTTTTCCACGAGTTCGCTATTCCTGTTCAAGTATGATATTCCAAATATGTCGACAAGCGCACGGAAGAGATGCATGTCTCATTCTCGCTACAATGACAAGTTGCACGTTCCAGTTTGTACTTGCCTTCCAAATGTGCTAAATGTAACGCTAAACGCCTGCCGCAAACAGGTTCCAAGTGTGATAAATCACATGGTGGGTGCAAAATGATTACATTTGCATCTGCTCCGATTATTTTGTGAGTTCTGACAATCTGCATATATTCTGCATATTCATGAGGGCAAACATGCAAAACGGACAGCAAGTGCTATCTTGCTCATATGACAGATGCAATCTTCGTTGCACTTGTTAGTAGAGCAGCTTTGCAAACTTGATTGTGTTTTTAGCACGCAAACCTTTAGTAGATCAGGCCCTAAATGTGTTTAGTAAGCGTGTGAAGCATATTTAGGGAACCCTGGATTGTATCAATTACTCGTGAAAAGCGGGGATCTACTGTAGACCTGTTCTATACAAAAGATATCCTTAAATGACTTCTGTGGTGATCTGGTGCAATATAAAAAATAAAATAAAATAAAAACACTTTAACTTGATCTTCCCAACCTAGCTAATATAATGGTGGTAGGAACACGGAACCATGATTCATCTCTTCTACACAGAAGTAACCTACCCGAGCAGAGCTTAGGGTGGTGTTGGTCATGAAGCTGGCCAAGGACGACGTCAGAGTGTCAGGGTACGACACCATGGACAGCGAGTCGGGTTGGAGCGCGGCGGCTGCAGCTGTGCCCTGTCTTGCCTTGAGAGCCTGAATTTCGCGTTGTAACACCATCCCGTCAAAACGCTCCAGGTCCTGCGGGGTGACCAGGCCTCGCACATCTGACAGTAGGGAGAACTGCGGCAGGAAGATACCGTTATTAAAAGTCCATTAGGGGGTCTATGAAAATGAGCTGTGATTGAACATTTACATATGACCTCTAGCTACCAGTGCAAACTTAAGCGTACGTATTGAAAATGTGTCTCTTTGAAAGATTGCTTTAAATACCAATAGCAATGTCGTTATTTGCGCCTCCACAAGGGACGTTAGTGACGAACGTGAGAAGATAAGAAGCATCAGGAAGCATCTAGCGTTGTCACCTGTTATTAAAGTTCAGGTAGTGTTGTGTTGTTCTTACATTTTACTACAATCAGCGGTTTACAAGTGATGCAAATAATGTATGTGATGCTACTCATGTTGGAATTACGGCTTTGTCCCAAGTTAAGATTGCATTTATTGTTGCTTTTCGAGGTAATGTTCATCTTTTAAACCTGCGGGGTTGTGTCTGTGTCGCTATGGTAATTGCGAGAAGCACGGCAGCTAAAAGGCCTAAACGTAACTGATTTGAGGAAAACAGAAGACAAATGAAACCACAAAATGGAGCAAATATCGAACACAGGCCAGCACTGCGAGACCAGCGTATGTCATGAATCATTTCAGAACACAAAACACTAATGCCGCAAATACAACCAGGACACGCGCCTCCCAGGGAGCCTCCCACGACGACCACATGAGGCGCCTGCAAGCCTGATTTCATTCATTTAATGTGAGAACACTAGAAAAAAATGCATTCTGAAATACAAAATGTGAGTTGTGGATACCAGCCTTTTGTTAATGTTCCGGTAAAACAAGCATATTCGCTTTGTTTGGGTTGAAACAAGCTATGAAAATAAATACCTCCTGGCCATTTTCATCTTGTAAAAGTAGCTCTCACAAAACAATGTTGGTGACCGCAGATATAGCCAATGGTACACTTAAACATTTACACATGTGTTCGGTTTCAGTATCGGTATCGGCCGATTTCACTCATGGATGATCGGTATCGGTATCGGCAGCATAAAACCCTGATCGGAGCATCCCTAATAATAAGTCAATACGTTTGCATTTTTTATGTAAATGTTACAGTTGTACTAGTTTCAGTAAACAGTGCCCTGCTGCTATGATATATGCTCAAATGTGATATTTTCTTGCAAGTTTTTCTTCACAAAATGAAACAAGTGATACTTTATTCCAATATGCAAATTGGTTCAAAAATCACAACTTTAATTTTTTGCTTGCTATGGCACGCTTTTGGTACCCCTTTCAGGAGAATGACCCTCATGTCTTATTTTCTGTCTTATTATGTCTATTCTATTGGGTAATGCGAGTGCAATGGTGACCACAGGGGTGTTATTTCATGTCTAGAGGACTCTAATAATGTCAAAAACCATGTTTAGAAGGTTGTAAAGACGTTTTCTATGCACTACGAAAATATTCCATTTATAAAGAAGGAATGCTACATTGCGGAAATTCACTTATCGCGCTCAGGTCTGGAACCAATTAACCAAGATTAACCAAGATTAATTACTGTAGTTATGTTGCAATCGTTGTTTCACGTTTCTTAGCGATAACGATGGCGTTAACAAAACCACAGCACGTCGACATAACCTGACAGGTTTTTCATGGATCTCCAATTTTGGCGACAAAATCGGTTGACCATGCATGTTGACGTCAACTTAAACGAGCATTTCTGTAGTCGTAAGAAGTACACGGTAGTCCTGGTCTTGATGGGGTGGTCGACATAAACAGGTTACCAACTTAAGCAGGTTCCAACGTGGAACTGAAAATCAACAAACACTCCTGGTACAAATCTCCAGCGATTTTTTAAATTGCTCAGATCAAGTTTCTTCATGTTCAGACAACTTTCTCGATCCTTTCCTGTACCTCACCTTTGCGTGTGTGTTGAGCAGTTCAAACAGCGCCATGACCAGCTGCTCCACGCCAATGTGTCCATCCCGGTACTCTTCCATGTAGTAGTACATAGTTTGCCTCTCCGACTCAGTCAGAAGGTGGCGTGCCTGCTCCTCCAGCATGGCCCTGGATTGGTTCACCAGGCTGGACAAGGTCACCTGTGATCCGGCAACACCCTTGTAAAAGCCAGGCTGAAAAAGAAACATAAGAAAGCATGGTCTTGGAGATGGCTGCTGAGTGATGTACTGGAAAAGGATGAGGGAAAACTTCAAGAACATGGACAAAGACAAAATAAAAGCATTATTAAAACAAAACATGGTTTCAAAAGGCAGTTTGTGGAATAAAGATAATTCTATTGAAGAGTTGAGCATGATAGCCTAGCATGATAGTCGGTTAAAACGTTAACGTAACGTCAACGGTAACGTTAGCCCTGTTGCTAACATACTGTGCTACTGTTAGTGCCGCCACACACTCCTTAAAGGAGGGCTGCAAACTAAAACATAGGATGTGGGGGCCATTTTGATGTTACTCATTTAGTAAAAATGTAAGTTGTACGCGCCATATTTATTTTACACATTTTGTTTCAACAAAATAGTCATATGTACAAAAAATAATGACCAAATCACAAAGACCGTTGCTCCCTTCCACAGTCACAGTCATCCTTTTGATACTCATCCCCAAACAATGCAACAGCACCATCGATTGACCAAACAAGTAAAAATAAAATAAAAGAAACACAGATACAATATTGGCTCTAACAATTCGTATATGAACAAAATAAAGTGCAAAGTATGAAACTCTGGACGAATACAATCCGTCAGTACGTTTCCATACACTAAATTAGTGAGATTACTGAAATAATCTGGTTTCTGCAGTTTTCACACCTCAGCGTGACACCTCTGTTTATATGCGCTTTTGTTGGCCATACGCTGTGTGCCTCCCAAAACGGTACAAAATGTCGCTTATGGTCCTTTCATTGTGGGTAAATGTTTGGCTTTTCATGCATGTTACGTCACATACAAACAAAGCATCTTACCCAGCGTTGCCAGATTCATTTATTATAAGCGACTGGGCTTTTTTGTTTTTTTGTAAAGATGCCTGCGACGTCCCAAGTTTCCTGTTGTTTTGGGGGGTTTTCTGGTAAAGTCGCTCGCAAATTCCCAAGTTCCCTGTTGTTCTTGGCTTGTTTTCAGAAAGCTTGTTCTTCTCGCAAGACCTGGCAACCGTGTCTCCGCTGTATATGTGCATGAGATGGAATCCTACGAGCTAAAGTGATTACGGATAACAATTACCTACCAGACACAGGTGTTACCCTGAAATCATAAACTGTGCTCATTCAACAATTGCTTGTTACTTTGCTGCAGCTACACTACCCCCACCACATGTGTCAATGGAGGGCCCAAACACTGCAGTTTCTCCAGCAGGTGATTTAGTTGATGAGCTCCTTCCCTCAAACTGAAGGAGGTGTTGATCACCTGCTTTAGTGACCGGCTGGAAGGAAAACCTGTGGTGTCTCGGCCCCCCACGGCACGGGTTTGACATCCCTGATCTAAACTATCTGCGTGTGACTCGGAGTGATGTTTCCTGAGGTGTGATATTAGATTACAAGTAATAAAGGAAGATGGCTTACTCACCCTCTTTTCCCCCATGTTGCTGTAGTTTTTTGGTTTAATTTTATTTCTGCAATGTTCTGTGAGCCGAGAAAAAAACAAGCTGGGGGCTGCAGATAGCCCTCGGGCCACACTTTGGACACCATTGCCTTAGGCCATCCCCACACGAACATGGCTATTTTCAAAAAGGCATTTTCCTCACTCCGGTGTTGAGAAAGTGTGTTTATAAGAATTCCATGACAGATTAATTGGCTGTCATGTGCATTTTGCCTTATCAGATGTCTGAAGAAGCAGTTGAAAGATGAGCTGCACATGTTGTGCTTTCTGATGCCTCTGTTAGTCAATATCAAAGTTATATCAATGTCACATGTACACTGACGTGATCTTTAGCACCGGCGCTCGTAGAGAAGGCAACATGAACGATTTCTTTGAAGCTTTCGTCTTGGTCTAAGCCAGGAGTGTCCAAACTGTTTCCACCGAGGGCTGCGTACAGAAAAATTCAAGCCTGCAAGGCAACTATGATGCTGTTGCATCTACAATTTTAATGAATACATTTCCAGATGATCCAAATACTACATACATGTAAATATTATCATTCTTTTTTAGTGATTTATTTTGTTTGTTTTTTGGTCAAATACTGTATAATTGTTGAAATGTTCTTTTATGTTATCAAGTCTACATTTTTTAAAAGCAGCTTGGTTAATTATAGTTTTTTTATAGTTACTTAAAGGCATTTATAATTTTACACAGCAAACAATTTGTTTTCTCTTAACTTCTTATTTGTTTTTTGGCCCGAGTCATCCTTGATGATGTTCTAGTGAAGGCTGTGTTTGATGTCATTGAAAAAAAAAAAACATGCCACAGGCCGACAAAAAAAATGACCTGCAGGCCATAAATCTCCCCCAGGCCGCACTTTGGGCACCACTGCTGTATGTGGTGATGCCTGCGAAGAAGATGATGTTGGATGCAGGATAAACAGAACATACAGTATGGGCGCAGGGAGGAAGTGAAGCCTTGGGCGGAAAGATGGGGAAGAAGAAGGATAGTGGGTGAATTTGGAGCACGAGTGGGAGACACAGGTAGCAAACTCACCAAGTAGTACAGAAAAAGCGCAAGATTACAGTACAAGTCACTCCCACATACAATGGAGAGTCTCTTTAGCATCCTATCGCCTACCATTATCATGTGGTGCTAACAGTAAAGCCTACAGCAAAATGATCGTGTTGTGTTCACAGATGTCGGAAGCACTTTATTATATTTTTTGCCATTCACAGCTTTCATAGGCACCACTGCTGGGCCATTTAGCTAACCTGTCAATCAGAGGAACAAGGATTTTGGCACTATAGAAACAGATGAGTACTCAATTAGTTCTCTGCTCTGTTTGCTTTTTTCATTGCTCGATTTCTGAGACAGCCAAGCACATGTTATGCTGCAAAAAAAAACAAAACACCCAAAAAACGCTAAATATTCACTAGGGATGCTCCAATGAGGGTTTTATGCTGACGATTCCGATGAGTGAAATACGAATACTGATCAAGTGGATTAATTATACATTTTTGTATTTCTTTGTGATGAGTGCTATTGGCCAGGGGTGCCGTATAAAGGGGAAAGTCAGGACAATTCCAAGGTCCTCTGACTGCCAGGGAGCCCAAAAAATAGGTAATTACCAATAAAATTAGTCATGAATTAATAAAAAGTCCCTCCCCACCTTAAGGTGATTTATTTTTTTATATGGGGCTCAGAATTCCTGGCTGCACCCCTCCTATTGGCGACATGATATGAAAAAAGGAACCATTGGCTGCTTTAGCTGCCATTTGACTAATGATCACCCCGTGAGGCTGTTTGTTCTTCAAATGCCGTACTAAATTAAAGCTTTTTAACGTGCTGGCCCCCGAGGCAGGTTTCATGGCATGTGTTGGGAAGGTAAGTTCCACACAGCAGATATGATTGTTTTTGTTTTGGCACGCCTGCACAGTGTGAAGGAAAGTGGGAGGAGGAAGCTACCCAAGACACTACACTGCATGCCGTGATTGCTACAGGCTGCAATAGTATGAGCCTGGCTTTTGTTGACAGGCATTTGCTCATCTTTCTTTCTTTTCGCGATCTTCTTCGTAAAAAGGGTTTGCGCTGCAGAATTAGCAAGCTGACTATTTGATTAAAGGATTGAAGTTTACTTCTTGACCGCTCAATGACCTGCGTAGGCTACTGCATTATCCAAAAACAATCACGTTATGGTGTCTAACCCGGAAAATACCGCATTGCGGTAGAAAATGGATGGATGGATTAAAATGCATGACAGTGTTTTATATTTTGAACACTATATTTAACAGTGTGATTTCTGTAACGGTTTACTTAAAAATGTGAGTGGAAAATAAATAAATCTTATAATGTTAAGAAATGTCTGAGAGGCAGTTGCAGTCATCAAAAGAGCCACATGTGGCTCCCGAGTCACAGGTTCCCTACCCCTGGCCTGAGGGGATGGTGCAAGAGATCCAAGCATTTACTCTCTAAAGGCCCTGTCACACCTTGACGATTTAGCCAGCTTACGCCAACGTATGAAAAATTTGGCCAATACGCTGGCGTACGTCGAATAAGTTATGGGCAAGTTTTGTATATGTTAACAGCACGCGGAAGCACACCAGCATACGTTTAAGTCGTCCAAAGATTTTGTGCCTGCATAAAACTTTTCGACGTATGTCAACGTATGATTCATATGTCCCGCATCCGCGGGCAATAAGTTATGCCATCGTTGACACCCGTTCCACACGTTATTTGTAAGTTATGCACAAGTCACGTCAACATACCTTGAGACAAAACTATCTAAGCTTGACCAGTAGAAATGGACTGGGAATGGAACTAACATTTATTTTTTATTATTTTGCATTTGTCTGAGAGAAACAATGCACGTTTGAATCAAGCATTATTGATCACGTCAACATGAAGTGCATAGGAGTATTTACATTCAAAATGAATGGAGAGATACAGCATGTTACTGTCCAAGTTAGCGTCCAAAGACAAAAGAATGATTTCTGCATTGTCTTTGTTTTTTCCATTTTGGCGTCACTTTTCCTGTTTTGTCTTTGTCATTACTAAATGCAATGACAAAACGCAAGTGGAAAAGACAAATACAAAACAGGAAAAACAACGGCAAATTGGAAAAACAAAGACAATGCAGAAAAAACAATGACAAAATGGAAAAAGAATATGACTACATTTGTATATTTTTTATTATTGATTCTCTTTGTATTTCCACATTTGTATATTTTTGTATTATTAATTCTCTTTGTATTTCCACACGTATTCCCTTTTAATTTTGGCACTCCTGTGATTCCATAGTCAAGCTGCTAACCTATCTGCTAATGCAAACACAACAGCCTCCATCTCGTCTCAGCCAAAGCTTGCCAAGAAGACACAGTTTTGTCTCAAGGTATGTTGACGTATTACGACTTGTGTGTAACTTACAAATAACGTGTGTGAACGGGCGTCAACGATCGCATAACTTATTGCCCGCGGATGCGGGACGTATGAATTATACGTTGACATAAGTCGAAAAGTTTTGTGCATTCACAAAATTTTTGGACGACTTAGACGTACTACGAAGTATGCAGTCTGCCTCTGAGTGACACATCACAGGAATATCATGTGACCACTCTGAGGAAGACTACACGTGAGCATTTATTTATCTTGCTGGGGCCCGCTCTGCTTTGTATCAAAGCCTCGACTTGTTCAAGTTGCTCTGATGTAGTCCCTTGTACTGTAATGACCCATCACAGGAAAGTGCAGAGCCTCTAGTTTCACAAACAGTTGGAATGAAGACTTGTTTAAGCTTTAAAATAGCACTGAAAATCCTGTTACTGGCGACAGTTTCTGTGTTGAAAGGTTTTATCACATTATTTGGAAACGGGAAGCCGGATTAAAAAGCTCAACGGGCCGTACATATAGTTTGTCCGTGCCTGACCGAGAGTATCGCTGTAATTTCTGCCAGGGGGTCACAACTGAATGGAAGCCTCCTTCAGGTTTGCTGGAATCCAGTCCGATTGCACTTACTGTCACTGTTCACAACCCCCAGGGCGCATATTTGCATGTTTTCTGGGGATTGCTATGGTAACAGCATTACAGTTCTGACGTTCATTCTTTTTTTGGTATTTCAGCTCAAAGACTGCATTTCTCAGCATTCACAAGCAATTTCTGAAAAAATTCTATTATCTATTAATCTTTCATTTAAGATATGTATGTACAGTGCCTTTTTATGCATTGATTCATCCCATGAATCAGAAGGATAACTTTTGTCTTACATGAGTACCAGACAGAAACATGAGGTAAAAGCTGAGAATCACTGTACTTCTGTTTGCCTTCTCCTCATTTTCAGTCATCAGTCTCCACAGTATTAAGGGGAGTAGCTGCTAAAATGTCCAGGCAGGGCCGGCAACTCTAATGACCAAGGTGAAATCTGGCAATACCTTGTATGAATCCTAATCACGATGATGATCACCTCCAGAAATTCTCTCTGTAGTGTCCATGTGTCTGTTACTCAACTCAAGGGCGGTGGGGAGTGAACCCTTGGGACCACACGAGGCATGCGAGCAGCCAGTCGGCCTCTCACTGTCTTATTATGGAGCAGATTGTCACTTGAAGGAGCTAATAAAAAACGGTCGTCAATCAATTGGAGTGGAACACCTGCAGTAATGATGCTCTGCTTGGGATGTCATTTTACTGTAAGAAGATCACATTACAGCTAATAGACGTCCTGTAAGACTACTTCATTGGCTGGACTATCCATCTACAAGGTCGTTCTTGAGCAGGGATATTTAAATGCCAGATAAGGGCTGGTCTGTTTATTGCAGTGTCCAAGAACCCCTAAAGGTCAACAACCATCGATTGATTAAAGAGCAAATCAGATAAAGCCAGCTCAACACCGACCCAGAAAGGACCTGACACTTCATACAAAAAAAAGCAAAAATAAATTGTGTATTTAAGGGATATGAGACTAGACATGTCTCACTGCTCCTGAAATATAGCTCATCTAATGACTTTTATGCAAAACAACCGGCAAATGGCTGGCAGTGGTGCCCGACTGAAGGGACCCACATGAAAGCCAGGGACCCCATTGTAGCAACAAGCAAAATTTAAATGGGGTGGGTCAGCCTGTTTTGTTCAGTTTCAAGCCAATCAAAAAGCAAGAGACTCAATCTTGATAATGAACAATTACCTGCAATCCAAGACAAACGCTAAAATTGTCAATGGATTGCTAATGTGCTTGGGGGTTGTCTTAGAATATTCGACTGTTCAATTCGGAGGAGTTTGATTCGACTGCCAATCTCAAAGTCGAATCTTTTAAAAATGTCATGTGATCAAGATCGTACCATTCTGATTACATGGACCCACGGCTGCTGCTGGGCATGCATTTTTCCATAGAATACTTTTGCTATTTCGATGCAAACTCAGCCTCATTTGTGTTAATAAAGAATTAAATTTACTTATGTAAGACCGTGGTGTGTTCACACACCAAAGCCCAGTGTCTCTTCCACATTTGCAGTTATTATTTTGCTCATATCAGGTCTGGTTTAACATTGTACACTCAACAAGATTGGATATTGGATTTCACAGCGCCAACGTTTTCATCACCAATCTTCGACCCGTCTCTGAGATCTCCAGAGTACCTGAGTTTACACACACCACCCTGCCGAGCAAAGACACTCACAAGCTGCGTCGAGAACGTAAACAAAGGCAAGGAAGGTGCAGAGGAATACGAGCTAACACAAAGCTAGCACACCGTAAAGACTCTCCATTTTTCTCGAATTTTTCTTGCTAATGTGAGCTCTTTAATGAATAAACTCACAACTCCACACCACCCACAGTCCCAAAGACTTTTGGATGTCACGTAGATATGAGTAAACAGCGGAGTACCGGTCAATGCTATTGAGCTAGCCAGCCACCACACACTTTGGGCTGACAGAACAGTGTCTGAAATCGGCAAGACCAAATGCGGAGGACTGTGCATCTCGTGAAATGCTTTCTGCTTTCTGTGCTTTCATAAATAAAAGGTATTGGTGATGCACACCGACCACGTTTAAACAATATTCGACTATTAGTCGACTGGACAAAATCTAAAGAATCAGATTGGAGTATGAAAATTCTTTGTTGAAGACAGCATGTATTAAAAATATTACATCACAGTATTTCACCACGTCCATGTACTTGTACATGGTTCACCTTTTTACTGTGTTTTACTTGTCTTGGTTTTCTCAGTGTGCATCAGTGCAGTGGACCTGATTGTTTTGATTGCACTAATTCCTGTCCTCATCACTGATTGTCTTGCCAAAGAGACACAATGAGCATTGTTGAATACAACCCGTTACTTCACAAGAGAGTGAAACTACTCTATACCAAAACCTGTGGTTACCCAAGCTCGTTTGTAAGAAGTGCATCTTGTTCCACATGGAACACGAGCTAGATGGATGATGAAGAAAAGAGTAGCAGACTGTATCAGGTCTATCTGAAACCTTTTTACCCAACACAACATTCAGGTACATTTCACTGGTAGCACCCTGAGACAAAGGCTGGTACACCCCAAGGACCAGACACCCCATACCCACACAACAATCTGGTGTGTGCTGTCCAGTGCAGCAAGGAATGCACCATTTTCTATACTGAGAAAACCAAGCAGCCACCGAGCAGGTGCATATCACAACACAGAGAGGCCCACTCTCCACGTCAAGACTCAAAGATAAACAGCACTTTCAGGAAAAAAAATGTACATATTCTGGACAAAGAAGACAGATGGTTTGAAAGAGAAGTGAGGGAGGCCATCGACTTTAAAGTGGAAAAAACGTTTCTGAACAGATGCAAAGAAACACAACACAGCCACCTTTGGTTTCGTTGGCTGGTAGAGGACTAACTCTGAACTGGACTGAATCTGAACGACTGTCGTTGTGCCAGAGTGAAACCATTCTTGTTTGGGCGTGCCTCTACTTTAGAGGATCAATACTTAAGTCTTACATCATCCCCTCAGACTAGAACTTTCCTAGCTAGTCGTGAGCATGAACCGATGAAGCTTGGATTCTCTAGCGTGTCCAAAATGTGTCTTGAGGCATGGCTGTTTTTTTTTCTTTCTAATTTGACCTTGGCATATTATAAAAATAACATTTATTTTAGATATTACACGAATTTGTTTCATCGCCTACAACACAAAGCTAAGGTTGATGTTTTCTTCACATACCTTTGACCAACATTTAATTGATTTTAGCTTTTTTCATTAAATTTTTCTGCACGCAGCTTTCATTGAAAAACGTTTGGACACCCCTGGTCTACAGCTAAGTAGTACAATTCAAACTAAAACTGATCTTCTGGGAGAATTTGAGACCTGCCAGTTCACAAATGGTAAAATTAATGTTCAATTTAAAAAAACTCAAAACTTGTATTGAGCAAGGGCCACCACAGGCTTTGTTGTCCTATTCTGCAACACAACAATGAGGAGTAGGACATGCGGTTAGGACAAAAAAAAAAAGATAAACAAACCAGGAAGTAGCTTGTCTACTAATGAACAAATGGACAAACACAAATACAGAAAAACACAACATTTTCGGGGAAAAAACTCATTTCCAAAATCACACAAAAATGTCATAGGAGATGTTATCTAAAACAATGACAGCTTATTTCAGCAAGCATCTGATGGATTAACTTGAATTTGTGTCTCTGGCCTGGCTGCCCTGCACAACATCGACCTTATTGATGAGAAAATACAAAATGGATTTGTTATTGTTACTGTATATTTGCATCATCTATTCATCATTCATTTATCCATCATCAGTGTTGAACAAACCACCTCATACTTGTATGTTACTTATACTTTTATATTGGTTAAAACATTGCTCGGCAAACGAGTGCACTAAATGGCTCAATGGTTCTGTACACTGTATAAATCTAATTGGCTATTTTGTTGTTCTTTTTGCCTTCCCTCTCTTTGCTATGCTTTTCCTTGTAGAAGATTGGCAAGGTAGAAGGATGCCGCGGGTCAGCAGGCAAACACAGAGAATACACAGTCTTTTGCGATGCTGTACAACACCTAATAAAATAGCTCCCTAATCTAATCAGAGGTGCAGTCAAGACTTTTAAGGACTTTATGAGGTTGTCCACAAAATAAAAAGGTCTAACAAACACGAGTGTTTACGAGATCATGGGCACAGCTGTCCACAGTAACACATATCTATATTGGCCACTGGGATTGTTGTGATTTAATCAAGTACAAGCTATAATGTTCCTCCGTCAGACAGACTAATGAGAGTGCTTTGAGATGAGAGCGTGGACCTTGAAGTCATATTCTGTATGCTGCTTCGATATCAGTCTGCAGTGCGATAAAATGACAGCAGCTTTATCCCATTTATGCAACAGCATTTGCATGAGAGATTAGACCAATGCATGAATAAAAGTAAGTTACTGTTGGGTGGCCAGTACAGATAAAGAAAACTTTTCAACAATGCTAGCACTAATCAAAATGTATGTATGTATAGTACTTTATTAATCCCACAGCAGGGAAATTCACTTGTTACAGCAGCAAGCAAGATATGCAAGTAAAGAATGCATAGTGACATAGTGTCTACAACATGGTTCAGGTGGTGCAGGTGTTGTAGAGCCTGACAGCGGTCGATATGAAGGACCTGCAGAACCTCTCCTTCTTACACCGTGGGTGTAACAGTCTGCTGCTGAAGGAGCTGCTAAGGGAACCCACAGTGTCATGTAGCGGGTGAGAGAGAAATAACTCAGGAAATCACCAAAACATATTAGGATTTATGGATTAGTCGCAATTAATCGTAATTTCTGAATCAATAAATTACAACAGCGACTTAAAGAACAGGAAACAATTTGTGACTTTGAAAGAACATAAATCATCATGCTTTCATATGGATTGTGGCGTACCCCAAGTGTCAATCTTGGGACCAAAGTTGTTTATCTTAAGTTTTGACAGTAGAACCCCAGTTAGTGTATTTTTCGGTACACGTTGAAAATGCACTCAAAATTTTGCCTATTTTAGCCTACAAGATGGTACGCATCTTGTTGTGTTATTAATAAACTACGTGAGTCCAACTGTGCTCACAAAGTATTATTATCACAAAACATCCAATTAGCATCATGTTAGGATGAGTGTCCCCCAGCTCCTTCGCCCGCCTATGACATCATCAGCGGTTGACACTATAGTTCTTTGCTAACACGGTCACGCCACAAGCCCCTGCTTTTCTTATTGATCACGCCTGCAAAACAACCCGTAACGGAGCCAAAGACAGTTGCAAGTGCCAACACTTTGACAAAGAAGGTAAGAAACATTGAATTCAAGAAATAACTCAGAGCAAAACACGTCTTTGCTCGTCCCTGGCTGCTGCCTCACAGCCGTCTTTGTCCACAACCACTTTTTCAATGAAGGTTAATCTAACCTTCATTTATCTGTTTCATTCATCATCCATATGTATCCATCCATACATACATTTTCTTCTGCTTATCCTGGTCCGGGTCGTGGGGGCAGCAGCCTTAGTAGGGAAGCCCAAACTTCCTTTTCCAGTTCCACTGGGAGGAGGCATTCCCAGACCAACTGTCAGAGCGTCCATACGCATTTCATTTCAAATTGTTTTCTGCATGTAAAACTATAATTGTAAAACAAAAAAAAAGTGTAGTTAACATTTTTGGCTTTCTGGAACAGATGGATTAGATTGACATGATTTCTTATGGGTGGATGGGGTGGATGGATGGGATGTCCGATATTGGCATAAAATTGTAATGTCGGTATGGGTTTTTTTCCCTAAAATGAAAAGCGATTTTTCAAAAATCTGCTGTATATACTGTAGGCCTATGGGGTCCCGTACTGGCAGCTGTCGAGGCATCCAGTGCGGCCACGACATGGAAATATTTCGTTACGTCCTGTGTTATTTCTCACAGTTGGAACTGGACTTCGATGTGTTCACACCACGGGTGTGGGTTGTGTTGCCGGTGCAGATAGCACCAACGTTAGCCAACTCGTTAGCTTGTAGCGGCGCCGGTACGGCCTTGTTGTTATCACCGTTGTCAGTCAACATCTTTACACACGTCGACGGTCACCAAATGTGGAGATGCAATTCACAACGAGACAGGAGTCAACAATCAGTTTACTCTGCACGCAACTCAACAACAAGCAACACCTCTTTAGCAACAGCTAAGTGGCTACAACAACCTCATGACCCGGAAACGGAAGTATACTTGGTGAATCTCTAAAACAATATTGTGGGTCACCACGATGTGTTAATTCCACGACAGGAGATATGTGACATTACACATATCCGTATTGGTTGATATTGGAATAGGAAATAGAGTTGGACAATATCGGCATCATGGATCTCGGCCTAAAAGCCAGTATCAGACATCCTTAGTTAGAGTACGTTTTGGTTAGAGTCGGACCTTCTAGAATGGATTTCTGAAGACTGAGAACTCGGACTCGGAAGACTCACAGTTAATATTATTTGCAGCTTGACACCACTGCATGTTGTTCAGGGGACAATGGAAAGGAGCTAATGGGGAACAATCATAGTGGAAATGAACCAATTAAAGAGGTGATTGGAGAAAAACAGAGAAAATCGCTGAACTTAAATAAAACTACAATAATGTTGGTAATTGCAGGAAGAATACTCAAGCATGTCGAGATGGTTAGCATATTGTAAACATTGAGAGAGTGCATGCAAACACATTTCTAGACATGGTAGCTGATCAAATAAGGTGGAAAACTAACCTTCCATCCATCCATTTTTTATGCCCCTTGTACTCACTAGGGTCACGGGGGTATGCTGGAGCCTATCCCAGTTGACTTTGGGCGGGGCGGGGTACACCCTGGACTCGTTACTAAGCCAATCGCAGTTGGAAAACAAACATGAAATAAATACTGGACAACACAAAGTGCCAAGAAGCATTGCATTGATAAAGCACAGCACGTTCTGAACCACAAATTACTCCACACACTCTACTGTTTACTGCAGGGAAATAACAACCACAGCACACTACAATCACTAACCATACTGCAATGAAAACCTCTATTCAATCAATTAAAAATAGCCATCAACAACCTGCTCCCCGATAATATACAACACTATTTTGTAAAAAAGACAGGACAAGTGCAACCTACAAGTAAAATTATCGAACGAAGGGAACTCGACTCGGAGTACTCAAAGGCAGAATTGGCAGGCAAATCACAGGGATCCAAAACGTAAGGCAGGTAACGAGGTCAAAGGACAGGCAGGGTTTGGTAACAAGAAAGCTAGCAAGGGTGCCCTAACCGAGCCTTTGTCAAACCTGAGAAACTCCATTTGACTGTGTCAAACTACACTTCAGAATCACCACAAAAGTCGGTACACTCTGTTTTGGTTTTTACAATGTACAAGGAGGACGCAGAGTCCCTCAGGGCCCTTTAACATTTATTCATGCATTCATTCACTCCTTGTTTAAAAAGTTAGTATTTATTATACTGTAGCTCCGCACTTTTTGCGGGAGTTATGCTACGGAACCACCAGCAAATGGCGAAAAACAGCAAGTAATTGAGACGCCCGTGAAAATATGTCTATTTTTCTACAGAACCCTCGCCTTCTTTATTCAACTGCCACTGTTCACTCCAGAAACAATCACGTTAAAGTCCTAAATATGCCCCACACATTTATTAAATGCATATAACGTATAAAATGTACTCACCACTAATGAGTGGTAATGTAACATGACACATGAACAGATGGAATTGCAGTCACAGAGTTCCATGGGCAAACATGGTGAAAGCATTTGTTGCATTGAAGGACCGCCAAACAAAGTGGAAAATTTCAGTGAAGTACAAAGTATAAGGTAAATATTTGACCTGTATTATCACGCATTTATAAATTCTTATCGGCTTAGGGTGAATTAGGTGTGTCCTGTGGAAAAAAGGACCTATTTTCGAACAAAAAAAATGTAAAAAAAAATATTCTTGACAAAAAAATCCACAAATTTGCCAGGGCGTGAATGCGAAATTGCGAATGTGCGAGGATCCATTGTATATTCTTGCAATTCTATCCACAGTCAGTCTATTTATTGTCATGTTATGGTGTATTGTGTCCTGTCCTCAATTGACCTACCTGGTTAAGTAAAGGTACAAAAGAAAAACGATACGCACTTTGTCTTGCAAAACTAGCAAGGTTATTGTGCCTAATCACTGAAGTGACATCCAAGCTCATTACCTAAGGTACAAGTGAATTCAATCAATCCATTTATTGTGATATTATTTCAGTAATTTGCTGTTGAGCAAAACCCAAATGGGGTCAGAGGAGTATTAATGATGGAGAATTGCTGCGCGACCTATTCGTAATTAATTAGTGTATTGGTCTTGTTTGACCTCAGGGCTGTGATTACAGAAGGATAGAGAGGACATTCAAAGGGAGGAGTGGGCCGGGCAGGAGGAAGGCTCCGCTCTTTGATCGCTGCAATATGCTGACAGGCACCTGCTGAGAGGTAGACGCAACAAGAATGCCGAGCAGAGTAAAAAGGAGCAAAAACCGTAAGGAGCACAATCAAACCGTCCTAATAAAGACTATGCTAAGGACGTGTTAACAGTGGTGTTCCAACAGGAATGATCAGCAATGAATACGGAGAAGGGGTTGTACAGTATTAGATAAGATCTGCTTCTTCCTACTCCCTTTCGGACATGTTGAATTGTGCAAGTGTCAACATGTGATTCTTCTTTCTTTCATGTCGCTAATTCAGCACATCCAAAACGATGACCGTGACCCACAAAGTCTGCCTGGCTCATGGGCAGGAATTATTGCCTTTCCTCCACCAACGGAGCCCAAAAACCCTGCCGCTAGACATCCTGCCCTCTTAAAGCCTCCGCTCTCCTTCTCAGAGCCTGCCCATCTGTACATGCCCTTTGTCTTGGCCCCTGCCGCGCTCCAAGGCATTGACTTGCACAATTCCAATCATTACAGTGTGTTTTCATTTCTCATATTACTTTTTCATGTCCTCCTCTTTCCTTTAACACATGTTCTCGTTCAAAGATCATCCCATTTCTTAACCACAGATAAAGTGAGGAAATAGCACACTTTTTTTTTGCATAAAATACTTACAAATTTCATACATCATAATAAATTTTCAAGATAATAAACTTTAAAGACGGCCCTGTGCTTTGTAGCCCCCCTGAGCTGTGATGTCACACCAGCGAGACATCCTGTTTTCTTTGTAATCGCCTGGAAACATCACAAACAGTTTTGAGCAAATGTTTGGACATTTTTGCAGAGAATGCCAATACTTGTCATGGGAGGGTGCAGCAATGGCACTGCTCACGGTTTTTTAATCGGCCGAAAAACGAAAAAGTTGCAAAAAGCTGCACAAAAAAAAAAGGACCATCAAAGTGGTCGTTCTTAATGCTCGATGTATTTCAACGATTATTGCTTGGAGGAAGTTTGCAGCAGCATCAGCACCCCTACTCCGCGTATGATCGCACAGCTCTACACCGAGTGGATGAAACCCACCAACTTGGAAATTAAATTGCTCGAGTTCCCTGCGATGCACGCCATTTTGGAACCTGTTGACATTTATGTGCGGAGGTACTCGACATGTCCCCCGTTGGCTACGTGTCTGAAGAAAAAACCCCTGTTTGGTATACACCTTTAAGACTTGAAATATCTTCATGATGCATTGAAATAAAACTTAAAAGCCAATGTTTCAAAAAGTTGTAAAACATCAGGTTTTTTCAAGTTATTTAGCAATTGCACTGAATAAATAGATGGTGACAGTGAGTCAGCAACATGTAGGGTGCTCGATTTCACGGAATGGTACCGTACAGGCAAACGGACTAGTTTGTTATGTCCATTATTGCACGATCACTGAAACAGAGTACGAAACCCAAGGCAAAAATGTAATCAAAAACGAATCAATCAAAAACTGGAGCGTTCCAAAACTGAGGTTTGACTGTATTTCTGATTTCACAATATTGCGACCATAAGGTGAGCGTGTGATTAGTTTTTAATGCAACTGGCCATATTTTTTTTTAATAATCGGAACACTGATCGCCTGACTGACTGGTTGTGCTTCTTATGCAAAAAAGGCTATGCTCACACTGCAGGTCAATTCTGGCTTTTTTGGTATCTGCCTTCTTCATTTCGGTGTGAACAGTACAGTTCCTGTTTTTTCAAAGGCGAATTTTTTGGCTTCCGATCCCAGACGATTTTTTTATAGTCTTTCCCATCCAATCCGGTACCGATCATTTTTTTGTTGTTTGTTTTTTCGATAACAATAATTTGTTACAAACATGAATTTGTGGGATTGAATATGGTTATGAAAAATAACTCTTCAAAGCATTAAAAATAATACAGGCAAAGTATTGCTGAACATAAAATCTGTTTCATTTTTTCCCAAATTAATTTTTTTCCCGTCAAAATTTTTTAGAATTCAGTTTTTTACCTTTTCCAATTATTTTACCAGTTTAGAGTGTGTGCTATTTGGGTTAGTGAATAAAATGCACAAATCCTTACATTTATGGATGCAAAACATCATTGGCCCATTTTGACCAGTAATTGAGAAATGGATGTAGCTTAGCTAACTTTTCTAATGGGATGTTAGCCTCAGCACATATTGCTACTAAATCTTCAACAAACTGTAATACTGCTTGTGATTAAGGAAGATGTAGTCACAGAGTAGTCATTTTAATGACACCCTTATTTTGCTATTTTGTTCACACAGTTAGACAAATGTGACAAAGAGCACTCTTATTTTGAAGGCCGGAATGTGTTGTGTGTGTTGAGAATGGCAATTGACTGTTGATACGCGCTGGGTGCAAAATAAACGTGCCTCTCGTCTTTTTTCACTCAGAACCTGCACGTCATCAGTGGGCATCGTAAAAGGGTCCTTACATTAAAGCAGTAAAACCCAACACTGCGAAAATATACTCATCCAATGTACTCATCCAGCCTGAGTCGCGCGCACACACACAGCTGCATTAGCTAAACTAAGCGAACACCGCTAGCTTCCATTCATGCTCCGTAACAGAGGAGTTTTTTCACCACCGTTTCAACATGTTTAGTAGTGTTTGTGAGGTCCCTATTATGAGCAACCAGTGGTTAGAGTGGCACGTCCCGTACGACCTCCCTTGAGGCGCAGTACAGCACCTACCATGTTGGAGTGTGGCTCGGAATTACCAACGTGATACGGCAACCAGATCGGCCCGGTCTCGTGGCGGAAGCCGATATTATCCGATCTACACAAACACAGCAGATCGGCTCGGGACATCCCTAAAAATCATATTTACATTTTTTTACCTATTTTGGAGCCCTTGGAATCCTAACCTTTCCCCATAGTCGCCCACTTTCATGCCTGTCTGGCAAGCTCTATATGAAAACACAATACGCTTACGCCGTACAGTGGCCAAGTGGTTAGCATGTTAGCATGTTTGATTCTTCGTTTAGGGATCTCTGTATGCAGTTTGCATGTTCTTCTCATGTGTGCGTGGGTTTTCTCCGGGTACTTCGGTTTCTTCCCACATTCCAAGAATATGCATGTGAGACTGAATTGGAGACTCTAAATTTGTCCATAGGTATGAATGTGAGTGTGGTTGTCTATAGTCCGGGGTGTACTCTCCCTCCCACCCAAAGTCAGCTGGGATAGGCTCCAGCATACCCCCGTGACCCTAGTGAGGACAAGGGGCATAGAGAATGGACGGATGGATGAAAAATCTTATTGCTTACAGTTTTTATGTGATGCCTTCACTGTTGTCATTTTAGCAATTGTTTTCGCTTCTTCCTAATGTTTAAAAGCAAATGGGACGTATACATGAACTGCGGAACAATCAACGCTACGTAGTTTCAATGAAATAGAATTGAATATATGAACAGAACTAGTGATAAATGATGTGTAATTACTGTATCTTTACTGCCACGTTAAATTGAATTGTGAATTATTATTATTGTTACGTTCTCTCATCGCACACCTGCTGTCCCTGCCTTTTCCTCCGGTTTTGTTTTGCACAGCATTCCCTTCTCCGGCAGGAGGCGGCTCCCCTGGACACACCTGTAGATGATTACTACTTAGGCTCACTGCTGACAGCTGAGTGTCGCTCGATTACGCCTCTTGTGTCTCCCATGACACCAGAGGCCCGTACTGAGAAAGTGGCCCAACATACCCGGGCTTTGTGCTCATGATACAGCTCAAAAAAATCGACAATTTGATTGTCTCTTACTGCACGCAGTAAGACGATCATTTTAAACTTCTTCAAAGATCCTGATGGTTATGGTACAGTACAAAAAAGTGAAGTGGTAGACACAAAAAAATGTCACCAGCCCTGAGCTGGAGTATCCAATTGGCTGTCGGTCAAGACACGAAACAATCCTCGTCCCAAATAAAGGTTGTTGCTGGTGCCGAGTGCAGTCCAATAACCATCAGACGGCATCTGCCAAAGAGAAAGGTTTTCAGAACAAAAAACGTCTTCAAAGGCCTCGTCTCTTTCAACGCCACAAAACTGCCTGTATGGAATTTGCACAAGCGCATCAAACGTGGGACATTGAAAGGTGGAAGAAAGTTTTATTCTCTGATGAGAAAAAATGGGACCTTGACGGTCCTGATGGCTTCCAACATTACAGTACTGGCATGACAAGGAGATCCCACCTGAGATGTTTTCCACACGGCACAGTGGAGGGGGCGCCAGGTATGCTGGAGCCTATCCCAGCAGGGGTACACTCTGGACTGGTTGCCATCCAATCGCAGGGCACATATAAATAACCATTCACTCTCACCTTCATACCTATGGACAATTTATAGTCGCCTAACATGCATGTTTTTGGAATGTGGGAGGAAACCAGAGTACCCGGAGAAAACCCACCCACGCACGCACGGGGAGAACATGCAAACTCCACACAGAGATGCCCAAGCGGAGATTCGAACCCAGATATTCCCGATCTCCTGACTGTGTGGCCAACATGCTACCCACTCAGTCACCGTGTGGCCCCTTTTTTGAACATTTTGTTTTTTATTTTGTTTGGGGTGGGGTTGAGCTATGGTCTTAAACTTTTCTGCTGATGAAAAGCGTATTTTTTGTCTCACTTATAGTTCTTCTTTTTGCATTTTGACGTTCTACTTTGAAGCTCCTTAAGATCCAACAGTGCAAAATGTAAATTCTTGCAATTGTTCAGCTGGTCTTAAAATTAGGAGTGTATACATACATATACACGCACACACACACACACACAATATGGCTAAGTTAACAGCTAACTCAACAACAATAACTACATATACTGTATTATGTACATATATACAGTATATATATATATATATATATATATAGTATAAAAATAAGGCAACCACCAGTTTGGGATGTACTGTAATTAGAGTAGACATAATTAGCCACACACTGGTGCATGTCCCCACAGGAATACTGAATGATATATTCCATGACTATTTGGGAAATAAGGACATGTAAGGTCAGCTTTTATGTCCCTTTTACCAGTTTCAAACTAATTGTTATTTACATCAGAACAAATCAATTCAAACACTTTTGTCTGTTTCTCTACGTGAGTGACTAACAACTGTTTAGATCATTTTCAGTCATTTTCAGCTGTTTGTTATATGGTGATATTTCATCCATCAGCCTCCGTCTTTTCATTCAGTCTCTCCCAGACAGTTTTTTCTGACCTCCAGCAGGTTCCAAGTGTAGCATCCATAATTACAGCTTTCTAATTTACCTTCATTCTTCATTTCTAAAATTCATTTCCAATTGCGCCATTCTGTGCCATCAAAGTAAAGTCAAAGTGTAATAATGACTTCCAGTCGTCCCATAAATAGTACATCGGATGCAGAATATATCATGCCTCACTGCAACGAAGCTTTTAGAGCTCCCGTAAAATCCTAAGGAGTACATGTCAGCTATTAGCGAGAGATGAATATGGCGGTGGTTACATTAGCATATAAGTAAGAGCACACATCTTTACAACTACAGAGCCACAATGACTCCATAACTAGAATGGATTTATGCCAAGAAGTAAGTGGAAGCTTTTAATAAAACAATTTATCCAGGAGTAGCTGCAAAGAATGAGATGTGGCCTCTTTTGACAAAAAAAACAGCGGTATTTGAAATATAAATACACTGACAGCATCTTCTATTGTGTACTGTTCATTGTTCTTCCATAACAGCAAGCGTCTGTTAGCAGTCATATTGCATGCAGGCTCCAATAACAGAGTAGTGGAATGTGATAATCCAATACGTCGCAGAAAAGTCTAACCTAAAAAAAACAAACATTTGCAGCAGGATTTCCTCACATTGAGAAAGAAATGATGGACTGTTCATATTTTCGTACTAAGTCATCACAGGTTCACACTTCCCTCTCTGTCCACAACGTTTATTTTCAAGTGCAATGAGAAAGGCAGGAAGAGGATAGTCGAACTTCAAACTGCCAACAGGTCTGTAAATGGTGAGCATCCGCTCTCAGAGCGAAAGTAAACAGGCAATGAATCATGCAACCACCTTCCTATTGGTAGAAAAAAGCGCGTCATTAGCAGCCGTTTCTCTGCAGAGGGAGGACGGAAAGGTGAGTATGTCATCGCTATTGATAGCCATTGTTACAATAGAGCTGCAATATAGCTATTGAAGAACTTAAGTGATTCCGGTTATCATCAAGAAAACCATGAAACCAAATGAATAGATAGCAGCTCATAAATTAAACTCTTATGAGCTATTTTTGTTGTCATCATCATATTTGTCCAAAAAATGTACCATTAGTGGTCTAAGGGCAGTCTAATAATTGTTTCCATGACTTTAGGTTTATGGGTTTAAATAAATAACTCTAAAATGTTGATAAGTTGTTTAGATGACTAATTCATGGTTTATATTAAGTTTTAATTAAAACTATATTATTGCTAAATGTACTTCTAGTTTCCGGTGACACACTTCCGGTTTTCGCTCGTGGAAAAGATCACTTGCAAGAGCCATAAGATGTAGTTCGAGGACATTCACGCAGAATTATCAGGTAGGAATGCCGTATATTTCATTATATTACAGTCATTCTTTGTTTACTGCAATTAATAATTGTTTATCGCGTGATAAGTGAATTTCCACGACATAGGATTCCTCATTTATAAGTGGAATATTTTCATAGTTGGAGCATCGAAAACCTGTTTGTTTTTTTAACAGTATAAGAACACGCTAAACATGAAAAAACACACCTATAGTCACCTTTACACTCATTAATTACCCAATATCGTAGACATAATAAGAGAACATAAGACATATAAGACATAAATAAGACATAATATAGACTCACATGCTAGCACTGGAAGAGTCACACCTTTACTTCCTGCAGTGGCCATTGTAGAATACTACATATCACAAACATGCATTGCGTATGTTTTATGCATTATGTTATGTTTTACTTAATTTAGCCATTTTTTTATGTTTGAAAATGTTTAATTTATACCAGAAATACTTAAAATGCCCTTAAATATGCATATATTTTTTTACTAATAATAAATAGGCTGTAGTCAACCACAAAACAGCGTTGATTTATTAATTAATATATTTTGAAAAACCGTGATAGAGTGAAGCCTTCAAAGCGTAAAGAGGCGAGGGACGACTGTATAGTTTATTCAGATAAGTTTGTATATTAATGCAAACTTTGTTAAGACGTGATTTAATAAGCTTGGCGCACGTTGTGTTTACAGTGGCTCAATGTGCTGAGAGGGAGCTTTTCTGTCTTTACAGTTTACACCACATATACATGAAGACAAGTCAACGCTGTGTCTAAACTCCAGGGTCTTCTTTGTGGTTTAACTTGATGTCACCAACGTCTTTGTTAAAAACAAAAATACATAAGTTTTTGTCAGATTTGTGCTTTTTGGGTGATTTGATGTGTTCTTACACCATGTCAAAATTAAAAAAAACAACTGCGCAGTCACACAGTTTGACTACCTGCTTAATCAAAAGGCACATCTGTGTTGTGTAAAGTCAAAAATATACATAAGAAGGCAGTAATGTGAAGTAAGCGTTGGAGTCTAGCTCCTCCTCTCTCGTCAGCAGCTGTCCCTTCCAATGTTCCACCATCTATTTCTTCATTCCAACGGCCTTGAAATAATTTTCTAAAATAAATATAAATGTAAATGTCAAATACAACAACAAAGTACCGTGAGGTGTGATGGAAGGTTTTGCATTCGTTTTACAGATGATTTGTGTTTATGACGCTTTCGCACCTCAAAAGGCCAGACACCTAGAACGACAGAAACTGGAAACTTGAACCTTTTTATGATTGAACAAGCCCGATTTTAACCTAAAATCGAAAGAAAAATGGTCCAAAAATATTTTTTCAAACGACCTTCTGCTCTTTTGCATACTTTCACCCATTTTTGCTTTTGAGTTTTCTGGTTTTAATTTGTAATTTTAGAATAAGCTGCGGGCCAATACAAAATGAGCACCTCTGGTGTACATACACCCTTTTGAAAAAGATAATGCCAATGATGATGCATTTTAAAAGCTGCTTACTTTGCACAAACTACACTAAATGTCACACCTGTACTGTAATTAAAGTAAACTGATCATGGCCGAATCTTGAAGCAGATTCATGATTTGTAATGGGAAACTTAGTTGAAATGACTGCCACCTGAAACACTTTGTTCCAAGAGTCCACCATGCTGCACGGTCGATTCATGAGATGTTCTGTGGCAGGACGCTGAAGTCACTTCTTGAGGCGCACATTCACCTCCATTGACATACTGTACTTACGTACCTGTACGTGCAACTTCAATATGGTGTTCTGTGAACCTTACCTTTCCAGCTTCAGAGGCTCCCTGGTCCACAGAGAAGCTGTAGAAGAAGGTGATGAAGACCAATTAGTCAATACGCAAATGATGTCATTATGATCTAATAATTATTGTGACGGCATTGCCTTTTTTGACCTGAGACAGATAGGAAGTAACAACTGATTGAAAGCTTTCATTTGCCGGTAGGCCTTGAGTTTTACGGTTAGGAACATGCTCAGACAAAAACAGTGTGTGCCAGCTCTGCCACGCTGAAGAATGGCATCGCTCGTTAGTTCACTTTTTAGACTTCATTATGTCTCCCAAGTGGCAGTGTGCCACAGAAAAGACAAGCCAACACCATTGGAAGTGAAAATGAACATCATAAATATAATATAATATAATATATTAGCCGGTCTTATGGTCCGAACAGCTCGACTGTAGCAACCATCATTAAGGGTAAAGATTATTGAATGTTAATGAATGCGAGAGAGGTCGTGGATTCTGTACACTGTTACAAGAAGATCTGGGAAGAGAAAAAAAGGAGGTTGTCCTTCCAGACTAGCCTGGGACAGTATTTTAAGAAGGTAATAAGCACAAAATGGCAGGTTTTTCCACAAATAAAAAATGTTTTGATCAAAAATCCAATCAAATTTGGGGGGTCGCGAGTGCTGATTTGTAAATATGCAGGTTTCCAGTGTATTGACACAAGCCTTGCCTAACAGTTACCATAGCAACACCCGTCCGGGGTGTTTTATCGCCGAAACAAGCATAAGTCTTCTGCTGTGTCAAATTGAAACAAATGGATGGAAACAAGAAACCAGCCATCTGTCTCTTACAAAAAGAAACGTGATAACCACCACACAACCACACAACTCAGAGGAGATGCTACACATATCCCTTGTCAAGCTAAACGTTGAACATCTTTCCTACGCGTATTTGCTTTGGAGATTGCAGCACCCTGATTGCATGTGTTTTCATGGCTTGGATATAATATCAAACTTCAATTTGCTTGTTGAGGTCTGGTCTGGTCCGGACTGTAGTTTTTCCTGCAGAAAAGATGTTAAAGATGTCTGTTTACATTAAGCTGTGGCTTTATGTGCGTGTGTGTGGGTGCGTAGGAGTGTGTATGTGCGTGCGTGTGTGTATTTTTATTTATTTATTTATTTTAGTTATTTATTTTGGGGGGGGGGGGGGGGGGGGGGGGCATACAGGGGTTTGCTCCGTGGGGTCAGGTGCTGGGCGATACATCTCTGTCGCCCGTGCCTCCGCCGGGTGGGTGGAGGGTGTGCCTCCTGCATCCCTTGGCGGGGCGGCCCTGTGTCGGGGGTCGGGCGGGGGTTGGCCCGGGGCGGGCCGGGCTCCGCTCCCTGGGGGTTGGGGTGGCGGTGGGGGGGAATTGGCGCTTCCGGCGCGGGCGGGCTTCTTTCCGGCTGTGGAGGCGTCTCTGGGCCTGCCGGTTTGTGGCCCCCGGTACCCGTCTGCCTTTGTGGGGTGTGATCTCTCGCTGGTCTCGGGGGTTGGCAGTCCTCCGGCCCGCTGGCGCCCTGTCCTTGGCTGGGATTACCTCTCTTCGGCCCCTTACTGGTCTTCCCGGGGGGGGGGGGCTCTCTGGGCTGGCTCTTGGGGCACTGATCTTTGTGCTGCCTGCCCCTATGGGCCTGGTGGCCTTCTGGCGGCCGGGGCCCGGCCTTGCTATTTGGGGCGGGGCTCTCTGGGAGGTGAAGGCGGCCCCTTTCCTTTCATGCACTCTCAGTGACAATCACACGCCCACACATTCCTGCACCTTTATATATATATGAAGTCTTCCTTACATACAGAGATACCTGTACATATGCACACTCACAGTACATACGTACTTCCCCACATTACTCACTGAGTTATCCAGGGTGTTATTATGTTGTTGGTTTTATTACAGCGACGGTGATATCAGCAGTATGACTATATATATGTATGTGTGTATGTGCGGTATATATGTGTATATATATATATATATATATATATGTATATATATATGTATGTATGTGTATGTATGTATATATATGTGTATATGTATATTTTTTTTTTTACAATGATGTGCATTACAGTAACTTTGATTCTATTCACTATCATGGATAATCATTTCATTACTACAGTTATGTGTGACTGTTTCAATGCGGTATTATCATGGTGATCACTATCATAATTCATCATTTCATGACTGCTATTGTGTGCGACTGTTTCAATGCAGTATTGTCATTGTGATCACTGTCATAGGTCATCATTTCATGACTGCTATTATGTCTGATTGTCATTGACAGCTTTGTCATTGTGGTTGTTGATATTGATTTGTCCTTTATCCTTGTTCGTCTTTATAGTTGTCACGGACATTTATTTGCTGATGTCGTTCTGTATGTTTCTGTTGTTCTGTCACAATTGTTGTTGTTGCTGCTGTTGTCCTTGTCTCTTGTCTCTCTTTTTTTTGTTTTTGTCCCCTCTTTTTATTTAGATCTTTCTGTTTTCATATGATATTCTATACTCTTAAACAGAGCTGCTGTGGTATTTTTGTTGTGTTTCAATGACAACATGTTGCTGCTGTCGTTTCACGCTGCTTAGCAATAGTGACGAAGTTAACAATACTACAACATGTCGACATAAACACAATCATCAATTTTTCATTGAAATGACTGCTTTGGGTCTCAAATTTTATGTCAATAAAAACGGTCGACCATGTATGTCGACATCAATTTAAGCGGGCAATTTTTAGGACCGTATTTTCCGGACTATACGTCACTCCGGAGTAGGGTTGGGCGATTTTGGCAAAAATCTAAATCACCACTACGGCCAACACTGCAATTTTACATTAATTAGATGCTCTAAATGTCGGTTTTGGTTATTTTTTAATCAATCACCCAATCTTATTGCGGAGTATAAGTGGCATCAAGAAGAGGAAAACAATACACGTAAGTTGCACTGGACTATTAGTCGCATTTTCCGGTGTTTATGACCGAGGTTTCATCAGAGCAAGCTCATTTTTAGGAGTGTCATGGCGCCAAAGTTACATTTACAAAAGAAAAAGACGAAGCCAGAGGGAGAGGGCAATGTCTACATCAACAAGCAGACAAACTAAAGCTACAGAAGCTGAAATAAGTCAAATTTTTTACGTACAGTGGAACCTTGGTTAGCGTCATTAATTCATTCCAGAAGGTCTGAATCTAACCAAAACAAAGAAAAGGGCACCTTGAATGGCAAGCCTAGCCCCAAAGCCCCGGCAGACGACTCTCCCAACAAGACCGAAGCCACTTGCATCCACTGTCGCCGTGAGCCAAACCATCACCTCAGCATGCCAAGTCCCAAATGCCACCCGCTGGACCCGGCTGGAGAACCCCCGGATCAATGCCGGTATATTTTATTGTCATTTCTACAACGGTACCTTGGCATATGAGTGAGCCATTTTTCAGCTGATTTTTTTTTGTTTTGAACTGCGAGCTAAAATTTGGGTTATCAGCTGCTAGCTACCGCCAGGCATAGCCTGAGATGGCAATGAACGCTCGCAAGGGAATTTATTAGCGTTATTATTAGTATTTATTAGAGATGTATTAGCATTTCTGCTTAAACTGCTGTCTTTGCAAAGAGGACAGAATAAAACCTGTGTTTCATACTTTGACGCAACTGAAGTCCCCAGACCAAGGAAAGTGTGATAAAGTGTGTGTAAAAGAGAGTTTGTGTGTGTGTGTGTGTGTGTCAGTCTGTAAAAGAGTGTTTGGAAGTAAAAGTATAAGCAATAGCCTGACTGCACTACAGCTTATGGGCACAGTCCTGGTTCTGTAAACTACTGACTATTCTTGAGCACTTTTTTGTAAGTTGTCAATACTTATTTTTCCAACACCCTGTTTTCATTTCAATTAGTTGGTGGGTGATTTTGCAAACTTTTATTTGTAATGTTAGTCACAATTATATTTTGTGAGATTATTTGCTTGAAGAAAATGATATCTGAGTGATAGACAGATTACCTTACCAATGTCTACTTTTACATTGTGTTTGTTTTTTATACATTGAAGTCCATTTTGTGTTGAGCTGTTTAAAAAAACAGAATGTTTAATCAACAAAAAATGGCATAAAGCAAACGTACTATCTAGTCTCATGTTGATAGGTGTCTTGAAAACTTTAAAATGATATTTCAAAAGAACACTTATTATTATTATTATAGTTAAATAGTTAATTAATTGCGATTAATTATGGAGTTAACTGTGGACAAAATGCGATTCATTGCATACATATTTTAATCAATAGATAGACCTAATATAATGCACCATATTGTACACCAGGGGTCACCAACGTTTTTTCTTGCGAGAGCTACTTTGCTACTATGCTTGTTTTACCAAAACATACAAAATGCTGGTATCCACAACTCACATGTTTCAGAATACTTTTCTTTCTAGTGTTCTCACATTATTAACTGAAAACCTGAATGAAAAGCAGGCCTGCGGGCGCCTCATGCGGTCGTGGGGGGCTACCTGGTGCCCACGGGCACTGTGTTGGTGACCCCTGTTGTACACTAACCGAAAAATGTACACAAACCGAGGCAAAATTTTGGTGGGTATTAAAAAAAAAAAACACGATAACCGGGGCAGAAGCTGACAAGGTTCCACTGCATATGGATACAATAAAAACGTACCTGTTTAATAAATGTCAGAATGTTCTCAAAGAAGACGCTTTCAATCCATCAGATTAAATCCCGGTGTGTAGAAACCTATCAAAGTGGTGTAATTTGACAATAAACTTTTCACAAACTAATTAAAATAGACTGAAAATCATACATAGGTTCAATGGCTGACACAGCATCTGCAAACGCCAAGCCAGACATAATTTGTGTCTAAATTAAACTTCTTTTGCAATTTCTCAATCCACACAGGTATCACATAATTAGTTGCACATTACTTACAGACACATGTCTCCAAGGCAGATAGTATTAGAAAGTATTCCGTAACAAAAAGCAGCTCTGTATCATTCAATTTGTGTGCCTGACGCCAAAAAAAACCCAACCACCACCCCAACTTTAACTTAAAGGCAACACATGCTAAATTATATACTGTATCTATTTTGATATATGCAGTAAGTCAGACCTGGCTATAAGTTGCAGGACCAACCAAATTATGAAAAAAGTGTGACTTGTAGTTTGGAAAATACGGTAAATACACTGTGGTCTATGACTTGATGCACTGGTTGACATTGATGAGTTGTCAACATCAACCGAAGCTGCTTTCCACTGTACCACCCTGCTTTTCCCCATTTTTTTCCTTTTTTGGCTGCACAAGCTGCTCTCAGATCTCAAGCTTCTGGTTGTCTTTCATTACGCTAATGGCTGAAGACAGATACCTGCTTTTTGTTGTCAGTGATGGACAAACTTTGTGTGGTGCAGGACGAGTATATCAATTTGCATGCCTTATCTTTCTGTTTTCCAGACCTGAAAACCCAAATGGCTGTCAAAGGTCCACGATGTATTTAGGATGCTATTGTGGGGGGCTATCGGCAGATAGTGAGTATAATAGTCATCTAATTATGTTGTAGAATAAATACGGCCATATCTTTATAGGAGATTAGCTCACTTCCATGTTATTATACTGCAGTCAAGAAGGATGGACAAACCAAACACAGCAGTGCAAACTAAGCATGTGTGTTGCTGACTTTGAGGTTTCATCAAGTAACGGAAGTTTGATGAAATGAGTGTGTGATTAATACTTGGGAATTATACAAAGAAGGTCCATTCTCAGGGCATTGAATTGATCGCAGGTTGCCTCAGAAGATCAGCTGATGCTCAAAGAGGGAGCGAGGGAAGCCATCTACGTTAAAGTTGAGAAGCCATATCTGAACAGAGGGGGAGGTCTGCGACACCACCTTTCTCCCACATACAATGCTGTCCTTTTATCCCTTCCTAAAAGATTCAATCATTTAGCTTGCAGAAAAGAAACAATACACATCCACCTTGGTTTTAGGTGGGTCCATGACCATCATTACATCTGAATGGAATGCGAACGAAGGTGATACCACCCAAACAAGAGGCCCCACTCCACTCCACGACCGTCATTTGACACCACAAAAGAGCGAAACCTTCCTGTGTGGACATACCACCTCCATTAGAGGATAAATACACAGGCTCTTGCACCAACTTCTCAGACTAAAGCTGTCCTATCTAGTCTGGCTAGTGTTTGTCCCACCTTGTCTTTGACCATGAACTGATGAAACCTGCTTGGATGAGAGGCGGAACGTCTTGTAAGACAACCTCAATCAATCCCCTGAGGGTACAATGACCTGGATGAATGAGAATAATCACAGGCATATTATATGACCTTTAAACTAATTAGGTTGAACAGTATGTTTACATGCAGCCTATTCCACTGTGTGTTTTATTGAAAAACACAGCATGTACTCTAATTGTTGTTTTATGAATGTACTAACTGCAAAAATATTTTTTTGAAGATTTAGCAAGTATTTGATCAAGTGTGTAGAACTGATTAATTAGTTGTGTTTTTTTTGTGAATTAACCAATTCAATCAAAGCAAAATTAGATTACAGTGTTTCCTTGTTTATGGCGGGGGAAAGGTTCCAAAAATAGCCCACATTAAGTGAAATCCGCAAAGTAGCCAACTTTATTTGTTTACAATTATCGTATATGTTTTAAGACTGGAAAACCCCTCACAATGCATTTGATACACTTTTCTCAGACAGGCATTACCATTTTGTCACACTTGTCTCTTGTTTAAACACTCGCAAAGTTCAAATTTTGTTAGAATTTTAATAATCAATGAACTCGGTTGAGAAATTATTAAAATTATTACTCATGCGTATTTCACTCTGACCGTGCCTCATCCTGGCGCCGTTCGGCTGTAGCGTTTTTGTATCCTTTTTAAAACCTATCCTCGTCCTACTCCTTGAACCGGAGAGCCATTTAGTTGGTTCAGCTTCTTGTTCTTCTTCTTCTATTGTTTACTGGCCGTTAGCAAGCAGCTCACGCAGTTTGCAGTTTGCAGTTTGCAGTTTGCTAGCCACGGCATGAGGGAGATTGATTGACAATGGTCTACAGCCAATCAAGACGCAGACCACAATGGGCTGGTTCTCCCTTAGCCAATAAGGACTGTTGTGGCTCTATATTTGTCTGCTATATTGTCTTCTCTGGGTTCTTAATTGCTCTCGTACAGGCATGTAAACTCACTGAGAGGTGGAGCTGTACACGTCTTCAACATGAGTATACAACACGTTCTATTGGTAACAGTAGTAAATACAACAACATACATACATACATACATACGTGCATCCAGAGCACTGATGGATCGATCTAATACACAACTAGGGTGCAGAACACAATGCATGTTCACATGCTGTTAAAAAAATATCAAAAATTACACTTAAAAACCCCACAAAACACAGAATCCGCGACAGGTGAACCGCGATGTAGCAAGGGAACACTACTTGGCTGCAACCGGCAGAGGCGCTGTTGATTCACTTGCAACCAGTTTGCCGTTACGGTTGGTAATCGGGTGATTTTTATGGCTAACACGCATAGTCAGAAGTCCGAAGTGGAACCATTTGGAGCAGAAGCATGGCTTTGGGCTCTTTTGAAAGCTGACAAGCTGATTTTTTTCTCCAAACAATAACTGTGTAAGTGCTACTGACACTGACAAGTAGGAGTTTGAATACACTGAAAAAAGAAGGATTTTTGGGGTTTTTTTTAGAAACACAAGCCTTCAAAATAACTAGTTTGGAAGAATGGACTGGAAACAGTGTGGGGCCATATTGAGCCCACCCATCAACAAGCGCATCGGTGTTTTCACAATGTCATTGGCTATTCAATGTGTCAGTCATCATTAAAAGTCGATGTAACCGGTCCAAGCTATGTACGTTAGAAGAGGGGCTGGTACTTTTTTACACACATAACTTTATTGACACTATTGGGCTCATTGACACTAATGGCTAATACAACCATGCTAACCAAATTTACAAGCAAGAATATGCAGAAAATATGTGTCTCTAAAGAAAACCATGAATGTCTGCAGCAGTGGTCAGTTTGTCTTTATTGGAGGTCAGGCTTAATGTGGACTGTTTACATTAACTGGACCATTACCAACATAACAGGACCATTTTTGTCCGACCTTTATCTGCTATTGGAATACATACAGTATATATTCATGATTCAGCATTCGCAGCCCCACAAATTTGTGGATTTTTGGTTCAATTTTTTTTTTTATATTACATTTTTTTCTCTTGGAAATAGTTTTTTTCCACAAAAAACACTTCTCATGGTAGTCACTTATAAATGCGTACAATACCAATGTTAGAAAGCCCACGATTGTTACATGTTTATCTCTTTTTCAATCATTATGTTTTTGTGTCAAGTGTTGAGATTTTTCACTTTGTTCAGCAGACTTTGAATGCACCATAGATGTGTGCTGTCAGTGAGAGACGCAATGGTTTGTTTGGCTACAAAAACACTCGCTTCGGCAGTCAATCCGGATATCTATTTGTCACATTTAAAAATTTCACATTTTTCCCCAAAACTCCCATTTTTCAAGAAAACAAATTAACTCAAGGATATTCTTTTGATATGAATTACTCAAGTATATCACCATTTTTCAACCAATTCTAACAATTCCAACATCAAATCGTTCGGCACAATCCAGACATTAAGGCTACCTATAACATCTAACATACATCATACATGTTGTCTTTCATGATGTCATAGTCTTGAATACTCTTATACGTCACATATAATTTGTATTTTTTTCTTCCTTTTATTATTACTTTTTTTTTGCTTATTTGATTTTTTCCACCACCTCAATAGGCTTGGACATTCACACCCAATGTCTTCAGAGACTGCTATCATCTAGTTATCATAATCATTTATAATTATTAGCAGTAAGGAACTGAACACACACTGTATCATCTTGACTACAAGGAATTAAAAAGACACAACTCAACAAAGTCGTGATGTGCCATACCACAAACTGCCACAAAATCCTGGCTTCGGCATGGACGGCAACGGGTTAAAGAAACAAAAGATAGCATCAGTTTTGAGAAGTTGAGGTTGAGGTTAACTGCTGCCAGCAACATTCCTATGCTCAATTCTCCTAACCTGTTAAAAATTATATTTAAATAGTCTACAGTAGATTTATTAATTGATCATCCACTTTTCCCATCCATTTCTATCAAGGAAATGGAATCAAATGCCCATCTTTAGTGGAGATGGTCTATAACACAGGAGTGTACAACTCACCCTGCCAGGCTGCTGTTTGCTGAGCTTTCCGCGATCTGGGAGCTTGTGATCCACTTGGTTTCACCGATGACTGTCCTGGCATGAGGCAGGCGGCCCACGTCTTTCACCGTCATCATCAGGTGTTGTGACGACTTGAGGACTCTGACAGCTTCATCGTGCGGGATGTTCAAGAAGCTCCGGCCGTTTACTTCCAGGATTTGATCTCCAACCTGTGGGTGTTGCACGGAACAGAGAGGAGTGGTGGAGGGGCAAGACTGCAAGGGGGGCGGGCAGGCAGGCAGACGTGCATGGGTATATTACAGATGGAGGGAGTAGAGGTAATTGAAATAATTAGGTTATTGTACTATTGTTTCGTCCAAGGTGAACAGTATTACCTGCCTACTATTGGAAAGCAGTTTAAGGTGCAATAAAATGTTCCTATTACCTTTGTATGAAAGGGTAGAATCTAGAGACAACGGCAACAGCATCAGGAAAGCATGCAACTTAAGGAAGCAGGGGGAAATTCACGCAACAACCCCAAAATCTACATCTAGTTAAATGGAGCACCTCAGGAAGCCAAAGTAAGGAACTGAACACACACTGTATCATCTTGACTACAAGGAATTAAAAAGACACAACTCAACAAAGTCGTGATGTGCCATACCACAAATTCCTTTACAACCTGATACTGTGTAAAATTCAGGCTGATATTGGCAATACCAATCTGATACCAATACTTTGCGCATATACACCTCATGTCGCCGGTAAATTTTTAAAAAGCAGTTCATTTCAAATCATAGCATAGCTTATAGCATAAAGAATACAGGAGTAATGCATTTATTCATTTTAAACTCTGAAGGATATCAAGGTATCAGAATAGTTTACAACATAACCAAGCTAATTTACAACAACAGAAAAATACAGAGGACAAAAATCATATAAAAGTGTAATTTACAGTTCACACATTGACGTCGTTTCAACACACTGCGACTGACTGACTGACTGAGCATCACTATCACAAAGATTTTAGGCAGCTGAAATAACTCCACAATAATATAGATTATGCCAAATTCAACAATAATAAGATGATTATCACTATTAAACCATTGCAATTGCATTACAATTCCAGTCTGGCCTTCTTATTCTTCTTGCTAATGAGTGGTTTGCATCGTCTGGTGTAGCCATTGAACTTGTATTCATCAGGTCTTCTAGTATAGTAATACTTTTACTCCTGCCTTCTGCAGGTTGTTGCTGAGGTCTCAGGGCAGGGGTCTCAAAGTCAATTTCACTGGGGGCCAGTGGAGGTAGAGGCTGGGTGAGGCTGGGCCGCATCAAGTATTGGGATTCGGGCTGGGAATCTCAGGGTACCTCACGATACCATACAATTCACAATACATCCATGTGATAACACCGCTGTTAGTTCAGTGTTGGTGTTTACTTGCCCCTGTAAGCATGTAAGTAACACTGAGCTTGCCCGGATGTTGCGGGCTGCAGTTACACTACTCTTTGATGTCCAGTCGCGGGCCGTAAGATACGATTTGGTGGGCCGCAAATGGCCCGCGAGTTTGAGACCCCTGTTTTAGGGTCTTACAGTTCTCACAATGTTTCTGTCATCAAGTACTGATGTTTTCCTTGGTCTACCTGTTGGACAACTGTTACTTAGTACGCTTTTGTACAATTCTGCAATGGTTCTGACTGATTTTCCCTCTTCTCTTATATTGACAATTGCGCTTTGGTTTTCATGTTGTTTCCACCTCTAAACGCAGGCAAACATCTGTACTATCCAATCGGAAACTGAGCATAGACATTCAGTGCTATTTATTGATTGAATAAGTGATGTAATAGGACACACCCGGGTGACAACACACACCTGTCAGTCACATGTTCCAGTACATTTAATCACATGAAAAATGGGTGGGTTCAAACAAAAGGTGCTGTCTTCTAAACTGTGCAGCCGATCCTGACGTAAATACCTGGAAATAAAATCTAAAATGTTGTTCTCTTAATATGAAACTCAAAAGTTTTCAATCTATAGCAAAAAAAGGCTAATAAAGGCTAATAAAGACTTACTTACTTACTTCTGGAGGGAACTGTATATACAGACATTCATTACTAATTAACCCTGCACAGGGCTTATAATGTCATATTTTAACGCCTGTTTGCTTCTTGATATTTTTCTCAGCACTCCCTTTTATTATCTTCTGGATCTATTTATGATCTTCTTTCTATTATCACTTTTCAGAAAGAGAACAAAATATAAGCAAGTGAAATGAGCAACCGTCGGTTAAATTAATTGAAAAAGATAACAGTCAATTGGCCTTTATCTGGAACTCCATGCAAGATATCGCTTTGTGGGGGAAGGCTGACTCTGCAGAAAGTATTGGACTATCCCAGATACACAAGGAGTTTTTTAATGATCTCACGGGAGCTGGGAGCACAGTCACCAAGAAAAGCATTAGTAACACACTTTGCTGTAATAGATTGAGACCTGATGGTGCCGGCAAGGTCCCTCTGCTTGAGAAGACACATGTACAGAACCTCCTGGTTTCAACCAGAGCACTGAAGATGGGTCATGGATGGGTCTACCAGCACGTCGATGACCCAAAACATACAGCCAAGACAACAAAGGAGTGGTTCAAACAGAAGCATGTTAATATCCGGGAGGGGACTAGACAGGCTCTAGACCTTGTATCCCATAGAAAATCTGTTGTGTGAGGTCCAACAACAAGTTGCCAAGCGGTAGCCTGAAAATCTTCAGTAGTTGGTGAGTATCTGTAAAGAGGAGTGGACCAAAATCTCTCCTGAGAAGTGTTCAAAGTCTTTTTGTTAAAAATTATGTACTGTTCCGATTTTTGTAAAGAGATTACTTTCAAAATCAGTAGAGGATGAAATAATTACTTTCCCGCAGATTTACCTTTTGAAGTTGACAATATAAAATGGACTCTCCTCTGCATAAAAAGAACCAGTGTCTAATACCAAGACATAAATTGCACTTTCGACATACACTAGTCCCTCAGCATTTCGTGCTTTGAATTTTGCGTCTTCACACTATCACGGTTTTTCCAAAATATATTAATAAATCATGCTTTTTATTGGTTGAATACGGCCTATTATTAGTCAAAAATATGCATGTATAAGTAAATATTACATACTTCCTGCCTAATTTTAAATATTTAAGCATAAAAATGTCTACATTAACAAAATACAAATATAAGACATTCAGGGAACACATTCAAAGACGATACAAATATTGTACACAACAGGCACAATATTCTCTAACACGGGCTACTGTTGCCACTGTAACCCACACCAAGCTAAAACTCAACTCTGAACCCCGGACATCATGTTCTGTCTGCCCCTCCACTCAGCTCCCCTAGCACTAGAACACATTTACAGCAACACACACGACAAGTCTTATTTATGTCTTAAATGGCTTATTTTCTCATATTATGTCTACTATATTGGGTAACACAAGTGGGTATAGGTGACTAAAGGGGTGTTATTTCATGTCCAGAGGGCTCCAATAATGTTAAAAATCAGATTTAGAAGGCAATAAACAGGTTTTCTTTGCTCCAAATCCAAAATTATTCCATTTATAAATCAGGAATTCTATTTTGTGGACATGCACTTATCACAGTTGAGTCTGTTACCAATTAACCACAATAAATGAGGGATTGCTGTATTCTGAAACTCAAACGCTTCTATTGTTTTTTGATTTTCCAGTATCCTGAGGTGACCTGCACCGTGGCGTAATCGCACAATATATCGCACAAACAGCTATATCAGCATCTTACAGCACAACTGAAGACCATTATCCGCATTCGGTTTCTGCAGAGGCACCAGCTGTGATAATTCAAGGTAGGGTCATTTGATTATAAATGCAAAAGGGACACAAACTGGTATTTACAGATGCAATCAATCAATCAAGAAACACTAACAAGTGACATTGCAGTGAGGACACACACTGCTGGCACAGCACACAGTCGCCATCCCAGCTGTCAGGTGGAACTAAAGCCTCAGGGATGAGAGACAGATTCAAAAACACGATTACAGGCTGCTTGTTCCAGATCTGTGTGACAAAAAGCCACTAAAAAGAGACAATAACACGCTTTCTACCCACATACACACTTAGTATTGTGTTAGAAGACACTGGAGCAAATGTGTAGTGTGTGATCTTCATATTCCTAACATTGGTCGCACACATGGAAGAAAAGACAAGGGCATTCTCAATTTCTTTTAGGTTGACTAAGAAAGATATTAAACAATCATTTGCTATAATTATACATAGTTTATGAATGCTAATGCAACAGAGACACAAACGCAAATCCATTTGTGGTGAGAAGTGAATACAACCGTTTCACGGCTTCACTCTAAGACAGTTTATCAAAATAAGTAAATCAGTAAATTATTGTTGTTTCGTGGTTGACAATGGCATATTATTAGTTTAAAAAAAGCGATTCTTGGCTTAAATGAAGCGCTTTCAAGAATAAAAATGGCTAAATAATGAAAATACAAATACAAGGCAGTCAGAAGACGTATTCAAAGACGTTATATGTTGTAATGTTGGACAATTGCTACCGCAGGAAGTACACTCACCAGAAAACTCTCACAATGCTAATATGTTATGTCTTATTGATGTCTTAGTTTCAGTTATTATGCTTTACTACATTGTGTAATACAATAGTAAAGGTGACTATAGGGGTGTTATTTCATGTCTACAGGGCTGTAATAATGGTAAAAAACGTATTTAGAAGGCCATAAACAGCTTTTGTAGGCAACTATGAAAAAATTCCATTTATTAATATTAAATCCTACTTTGCTGAAATGTAGTTATTGCGGTCGGGTCTGGACGCAATTAACCACGATAAACGAGGGACGACGGTATACGTCAGTGACGATTGGACACCACATGATTTTTAGATATCAGTACCTAATTAATTTAACGTTTTATTGACGTGGCCCCATAACTACAACCTAGCTTCTTACTTTGCGGCTGATGTGTGGAAGCAAAACAGGAAGGTGTTCAAAGAGCTTCCCACGCTCATTAACGTGCACACAAAAGGTAGGTTGTTATTGGATTTCTGAAGTTCCTGTACTTCATCAATATTATGTCTGTAGCAGAAATTGTGTGTGTATTTTGTAAGTAGCACATCATGACCTCCACTGCAAACCATTTTACAGGATGCAATTACACTTCATATTAGAGCCACTCAATAAAACCATGATATTCTGTCCGGGTTTTGTGTTTTTTTTTTGTTTTTTTTTCCCAGGATTGAATCCAGGATTGAATCATCAATCAAAAAAAGTTATCCAAGATTCATTTTATCATCACTACACCTCAATAATGTAACAATTACAACCATGGATAGATAAATACATAGAATAGACCATCCTTGTAAAGATCTCTGCAGGTATGGAGAGTGTGTCATATGATTTTGACCTCGTGTAGATTATAACAATCAACTTGTTGTAATCTTGTTGATTTCTTTCTTGACCATTGTGGCAAAATCATCTGTTCAGATCAAGATATCTGTGACAAAAACTGTAAGAAAGAACTAAAAATAGACACACTTACTGCGTGCCTTGATATCCATTGATTAAGTGTGCTGTACTCAACGTGCCACTTCTATTGCTTTGCCTTGCCTCACTCTCCTTATTATTCCGTCCTCCATTCCCCCCCCCCCCCCCCCCCCCCCCCCGTCATTATGCTTCTATTTGAGAGGAGATGGGCCCTGCTCTGAGTCACAGGCATTTCATTTTCTGTGGTCAATCTCTGCACCAGATGCTGTAGAGCCGTCATATTCAATGCAATCCAACAAAAGCCACCGAATGCCAACGATCCAGGAGACAATCGTGGTACTGTTAGATAATAACACATTCTATACACAGGACAGGCTAGAACTCCTGGCAGCAGCGTGCAATGACTCAAATGTCACACATTGTTGTGTTCAAACATTCTGTTATGAACCCTGTTCATCTGGCAGGAAAGAATTCATATGAAGAACGGGGCAATCAAGGTGCTACTATTTTTTTTCCTGCTTTTCTTTTGGCTCATACAACATCTAAGTCTTGTATCTAAAAGTATACATGTGAATATTGCAGAAGTGAAAATTTAATTTCCCTCATTATCAATTATAGATGTGTATAAACAAAATGATACATGTGGTCTTCTAGTTAAGAACGAGTTCCGTTCCTAGACTGCGATGTAAGTCAAGTTATAGTGTAAAGTAAAGTATACCTAAACTAGATGATACAGTTTCAGTAGAAATTGCGTGTGAATGCTGAAGCTGAACTGAAATGTGGAATATTGATATCCTAGAAACGTATTGAAATCTATTCATTGACTGAGGTTTGAGCCTGCAGCCATCAGGTTGGGAGACCACTACGCTACAACCTGAGCCACGTCACCATGCACAGCATATGCAGAATGCTAAATGTAATGTTAAATATAGAATGATGTTCCACCAATATTGGCGAGACATTACATCTGTCCATTCATTTTCAATGGGATTAAGTACAGTCGTCCCTCGTTTGGTGCCAGTGAATTTCCATCAAGTAGGATTCAATATTCCATCCATACATTTTCTATACCGCTTCTCCTCATTAGGGACGCGGGGACATGCTGGAGCCTATCCCAGCTGACTTCAGGCAAGAAGCAGGGTACACCCTGGACTGGTGGCCAGCCAATCGCAGGGCACATATAGACAAACAACCATTCACACTCACATTCATACCTATGGACAATTTAGAGTCTCCAATTAACCTAACATGCATGTTTTTGGAATGTGGTTAATGAATGAAATGTTTTCATAGTCAGAGCATAGAAAACCTGTTTATGACTTTCTAAATATGATTTTTACCAACATTAGCGCCCTGTAGACATGAAATAACACCCTTATAGTCACCTTATTTGTTTGAACCACATTGCGCAATGTGTTTGAAGGTTTCAAAACCCTTCACCATATACACTTTCCTCAGACAGACAATAACATTTTCTCACATTTCTCTCTTGCTTAAGTACTGTCAAAAAAGTTCAAACGTTCGTTTGAATTTTCATGATTAACTTTAATGTCCAACACAATAAATTATTCAGTCACTCCTGTATATTTCACTCCAGTGGCCGTGTCTTTTCGTCCCGGCGCCGCTCTGCTGTAGATTAGCAATTTTGTATCCTTGTTAAAACATATTGCTCCAGACGAACTGAAGATTCATTTACAAGCTAGCAAGCAAGCAAGCAAGCTAACGATGACACAGGAGACATAGCAGGACAGCACGAAGGAGATAGATTGAAAATAGTCCACAGCCAATCAGGACGCAGACAGACGAGAGAGGGAAGAGATAGACACTCAACTTCCCACAATGCAATTCGTCTTAAAGGGCCAGGCTCAGCCTGTAATAGCGTTCATATGCTGTAAAAAAAAAAAAAAAAAAAAAAAGAAGAAGCAGTAATCCACAAAACAGAGAATGCCCGAAAGAGCAAGGGAACACTGTACTTGTTTTTTTTTTTCATTTATACACTCGTATTGGTACTTGTTCATATATTTTTTTCGGTATTATATGTGTTAAGTTGCTGTGTGATGAGTTTAGTGTTCTTTGTAAGATGACACAGTGACTCAGACTGTTATATTGAGTAATGACTTCCTGCAATTTCCAATGGGTTGACAAGCTCACCGTAAGTTTTTTTCATTGCTCATGTTTGGCTCCTGCCGCATAAAGAGCTGCCCGCCCCTCACAGACTCGAGCGCGCAACAATATGCCATTTTATGATGTGAAAATGTGCGGCTTATAGTACGCTGCGGCTTATATGTGTAAAAATCTTTTTTGTCCTCTAAATTTAGGGGGTGTGCTGGAATTTAGAATAAATACAACAATTTTAATAAACAGTGATGAAAACAGAATAACTCCTTACTTTTATTCCAACGAGTACCACCTCTAACAACAGTATCTCCTGTAAACCAAAAGCAGGCCAAGTACTGACACACAAAAATAATGCAAACTAAAGTAGGAGTAGTATTGGAAATAAAAACATAAAAATACATCAAAAAGATTTTATGCCTTCTGTACTCAAGTTGAACCTACATGAGGCTACAGCACAGTTTATTCATACTCTTGTGCTTTCCTTCGGACGGAGATATTTTATTCAGTGCAAGACTGTAAAATCAATATTTTAAACTTTTGGGACCTTCGAACAAATTGGAGCTGTCTTGGTTAGATATTTATAAGACAACTACAGTCATGGATGAAATTTTGATTTCGGAGGTGGGGGGCTTGTAGCGGGAAGCCACGGCGGGTGCAAACAGACGCGCACACACAGGCACATACAGCGGCAAAAACTCTGTTATTTAAAGAGTATCTGTAAATAGGAGTGGCTCAAAATCCTTATTTATAATAACTTCATACATTTTTGTGTGTGTGTGTGTGTGTGTGTGTTTATTTGACACTCATTTATTTATGGCGGCCCGCTATGACTCAATTTGGACCCCCACAGATAGCTTTTATGCTTTTTTTTTTTTTTAGGGCTACTTGTTTGCGCTTGCTCATAAACACATTATACGGGACTGTCAGTGTAGCTTGTCGTTACAACTCTGTACAGTAGATGGCATCGTAACACTGCTTCTTAGCACACCTCATATGCACATAACACAACTTGGTTGCGCATTACTACGCATCTGTTCATCAATATAGTGATATATTACAGGTACGATGATGTTTACATTACCTTGTAAATCAGCTAATCCCCCATGCGCGTTAAAGGCGCACATCAACACCCATGAAACCAACACCCGTAAACAACATGGTGAAATAAGATTTAAAAACACAAGATAATGTCGCACAAGACACAAACCAAAGCGCTCATCTTTTCACAAACACCCTGTTAGGCCAGTTATGCAAATTTGACGATGATGTCATTACCCCCTCCCCAGCCTCAATTAATTGCTTACAAGTTTTACCTGTTTGCATGACATTTGAGGATGTTAAAAAAAGCATGACACATTAAATCTGTAGAAAGGCTCCTTCGCAACTTCCTTAAAGACTACACTCTGTCATACATCATTAAAGGATGAATGGTTTTATTTTTGTTTCATACACTGTAGTTTTACCATATAGCAGTTAACTTCTTTTTACGCAAGAGTGGCCAAGTGCTTGCAACTAATGTAATTTGCCTATCTGACTCTTGTAAATGCTACTAGTTCATATTTAATGTTATTATTACTTCTAATAAAATTCCGTTTTGGCAATTGTAAATGGCAGTGGCTCATGATGCAGGATTTAAGAGAAGACGTGTGTTATAAATTGCAGCAATAACTTTAGAATTGTTCTGAATAACTTGCAAATAAGTGCTATTACTTCATTACAGTAGCGGGAGAAAGTACAGGATGAATGACGTCTTTGTAGTTTACCACAAAAAACAATTCTATTCAAGTTTTAAGTTTTAGCTGTAAAATAATATAAGAACTAATCAATTTTTACTATTTAAAAGAGCACAAAATGACTTTTTTTCCCCACATTTACAGCTACCACGGTATGTATTTTTTTTTAAAGAAAAATTAGATAAATAATAACCAAAATATATTATTACTAATTAAAAAAAACAATTTAAAATAAAAAAAAAATCACCATGTCCCCATACTACTTCATTCATGCCAATGCACTATGTGACTGTATTAATGCACACAGGATGAGTCTGAGTCCACCAGTAACTGTGTGAAAGGATTTTATCACTGTTTCCGTCCTCTGCTCACTGCCTTTCAAATCCTGTATGAAAGGAAATGATCAACTTAATTTCTAAGATGATTTAAATGCAAATTGAAATAATTCATTGAAGGTGTTTCATGACCAATGATATTGTTTCTTTTCACTCTAATTACCTCCCCCTCAAGGCTATTATAATGTCTTCCTGCAGTCCTTGCCTTTATTGGTTTTTATGGGATGACTGTGTGATCACTCATTCTTTTTTCATGTGAAGCTGCTGTAATTGTGTCAGAAAATGCATGAATCCTGACACTCAATAGTCAATAATCTATCAGGTCAAGTTAGGTTAGAGAGCATGTGCCGGAGCAGAGACATAACTGTTTTCTGGAATGCATGTCATGCGGCAATACAGTAATCCCTCCTTACCTCGCGGTTCAAATTTCACGGCTTCTGTCTATCACGTTTAAAAAAAATATATATATTCATGAATAAATCATGCTGTTTCGTGGCTGAATACGGCTTATTAGTCCAAACATAAGCATATTTAAGCAACTTTTTTGCCTAAATTAAGCATTTTCAAGCATGAAAGTAGTTAAATTAAGTAAAATACAAATATAAGGCATTCAGAAGACACATTCTAAAGTGAGAAACACAAGTACCAGATTTGATCGCCGGAACAACAGGCTTTTATTGCAGGTTTAAAATGATCTCACAACAGGCACAATAATACCTGTCACAAGCTACTGTTGCGGCTGTAACCCACACCACGCTACAACTCAACTCTAAACCCCTGACGTCAGTCCCTGTCCGCCGCCCTGTAGACATGAAATATCACCCCTATAGTCACCTTTACACTCCTATTATTCTTTGTTTGTACCACATTGCGCAGGCTACAGGATCACTGCAGGGACGGAGAGACGGACGCCGCTAGCATAGCAAGCTACCGAGCTAACTAGTTAGCCGCTCCAATTTTCTTATTCTAAACTTTCAAACGAAATGAGGAAAAATGATAAAATAAGAAGCCAAAAACTTGCCACTTCCACACGGAATAACTTATTTTTTTCGTTCTATCATGTCGGAGATGCCATGGCTGAATGGTAATGTAATCTAACGTCACGTCTCATCAATGTAACATTACTGACGCCCAGTGACAAGAATACTACTTACGACTTGTCTTGCAACATTTTTTGGATAATAATAGGGCATAGTTAACCGCGAAATAGTGAACATTTCTCAATTAATTAATTTTTGAAAAAACACAATAGAGTGAGGCAGCGATGTTCGAACCGAGATGTAGCGAGGGACGACTGTATTCCATTTACAAATAACAACTCTTACTTCCCGGAAATTCACTTATCATGGTCAGGTCTGGAGCCAATTATCTCCGATAAACAAGAGATTACTGTAGTGTAAAGAGAGGATCACTTGTGCATGAAGAAAGAGGGTCTCAATTACCCATGACCATGCAGAAGACACAATAGGTGCAATTTATAGATGTGTGGGTGGCTGAAAAAAGTACATACAGGGCCAGGATGATTAATAACCAGTATGTCTTTGTAAAAAGTCGAGGTAATACAAATAAAATGGAAATAACATAATATAATAAAACTTTCTATACTGCCTTAAACCACGTTGAATTGTACCTAGCTCAGTTTAAAACTACGTTATTCTGTCAACCAAGCTATAAACTCATTCTCTGTAGTCTTCAATCTCATCCAGACATTTTTCTTTTCACTTTGCTCCCGTGCCTCTTTGCTTTGGTTGAGGCTGCAGAACAGGTGATTAGATATCGACTTGCATGCGTAGTGTACAGTATGTCCAGTACCATAAACGTTTGTCATCTTAATATGGCAGGACTTTTAATGGAGCTCGCAGATGGACGGCTGATTGTTGCAGAGGGACAGACCCTTCGGAATGGACTAATCACGAAAATCGAGGTTCCACTGTGTATAAAGGGTATATAATATCTCCATAGAATTTTTAATTTTTTTTATATGACACCATCTGACCCTCACAGTGTATGCCGGAAAAAAATCTGGCCCTCGGACAAATATAATTGAGGACCCCTGGTTTAGAATATATTGACCTACATTTGGTTTTAATGTACAAAATGCTGATGAATAAATTAACCGAAAAGTCACAAAATTCTTCAGTGTTCTTAAACAATTTCAAATTAAAGTATCAGTGTCTGCCCTGCATTTACTTGGTATCGAACCGATACCAATATGTGCAGTATCATCCACCCCTACACTATAGATGGAACAGCTTAACAGCTTGTGACTTTATGCCATAGACATTAATATTCTGGTCCATAACACCAACCAACTGTGTTTCCTTCTTCTTATCTCATGTTTTATGCTGCAGTTTGCTACAATGACTGTCCTGCGTTGTTTCAGATTCCTCATATGTTTCATATTTAGGGCTCACACAACATTTAATATCACAACACGTGAATAAAGCACATTCTATCACAGCTTCAAGCCACAAGGGTTAGTCAATCCTTATTAAACAAGGTGTCGTAATTGGACAGCTCTTGTCATTGTATGTCTTATTTGTATATTTTTGTGAAACAGATCCAACCACTAAAGTGTGTGTATTTGAAAGCTTGATTGAGTGAGACAAAATTAGTTTTGAAAAACAATTTATTGCAAACAAGCATTAAAGTCAACTACTGCTCAACAGCTGGTCAAAAGTTTAAGACCACAGCCATTAAAAGCCAAAATCTTGGCAAAAATGTGGATTCACTGTCATTTTCTGTCTGGTATTCACACTCTCATGATCTGTTGGTGGCAAAGGCAAAAAAGCTTTCTCTCTTTGAATGCGGTCAGATTGGTGAGCTGCATAAGCAAGGCCTCTCGCAGTGCGGCATTGCTGCTGAGGTTGGACGCAGAAGATGCTAAGGATTATGGAACAAAAAGTCAACTGGTAGGCCCAAAAAAATGTCACCGGACCTGAGCCGGAGGATCTGATTGGCTGTCTGTCAGACACGGGACCATCCTCGGCCCAAATGAAGGTTGTTACTGGTGCCGAGTGCAGTCCAAAAACCAACATGCAGCATCTGCGAAAGAAGGGTTTAAGAAGAAAAAATGTTTTCAAAGGTCTCGTCTCCATCAACGCCAAAAAACTGTCTGTTTGGAATTTGCACCAGAGCACCAAACATGGGACATTGAAAGGTGGAAGAAAGTTTTATTCTCTGATGAGAAAAAATGTAACCTTGATGAAAAATGGAGCTTCAGGTTGTGCAGGGGCGCCAAACGGCAGATGGCTACGATGTTGCAGAGGGGTTTTTCGAGCTATGGTCTTAAACTTTTGATCAGCTGATGAACAGCCTATTTCACTTTTAATGGTTGTTTGCAATAAATTTTTTATTTAAATTGTTTTTTTTGTCTCACTCCCATTTGGTCTCTACTTAGAATCTCTTTAAGATCCAACAGTGTACAGTAAATTGTAAATTTTTGCTATTTTTCAACTGCTCTTAAAATTTTTATCGGGAGTGTATAAGCCTGACATACTGATGAGGCTTGCTTTTACATGCATACTCGGACATTGTAATTTAATCTCATCAGCTCGCACTGATTTGTGTGGAAAGTCAGGCCATGCATACATATCAGACTACCCACAATGAATTAAGTCTCAGGAGGCTTTCAAAGAAAATGCAGGCGCAGCATAACAAGTGTCGTAGCATGATGACAGAGCCACACAAATAGTCTTTTTCAACTTGTGGTGAAAAAGCAGACTTCAAACTGTCTACAAGTCTTTAAATGGTGCAACCCAGTCGAGCAAAAACAGATATATAATCATAATGTTCAACATGGTGATTCGTTATTTGTAAGCGTTAGGTTTTTGGGCGATTTTAGGCCCAATGTGTTAATACACTAGCTGTTGATTGGTTTCACATGCAACCACAATGAATGAATTTTTGCGATATAGGATTCAATGTTAATAAATGGACTATTTTCATAGGTAGAGTATAGAATACCTATTTGTGATTTTCTAAATGCGGTTTTTAACATTATTAGAGCCCTGTCGTCATGAAATAACACCTGTATAGTCACCTTTACACTCCTATTATTCATTGTTTACACTACATTGCGCAACTCTTATGCTACAGGGACTCGCTAGCTAGCAACCTAGCAAGCAAGCAAGCTAACCAGTTCGCCTCAAATATTTCTTCTAAACTTAAGAAGCCAAAACTTACCACTTCCACACTGAATGGGAGGAGAACAATTTTTCACTATCATGTCGGACATGCCATGGCTAACTTCATGACTTCATGCAGTGTTAATGTAATGTAATGTAAGGTAACGCATCAATGTGTCATTACTGCCGCCAGTGACAGGAATACTACATATCACTTGTATTCAATGTATTGAATGATAGAACATAGTCTAGCGCGAAACAGCGATCATTTATTCATTAATTTCTGAAAAAACGCAATATAGCAAGAGAGCGATAATCAAACCACGAGGGGCCACTGTAATTTCATTGACAAAATATTTCACTGTGTGTGTGTAGTATATCTATAGAATACAAGAAATTCACTTTTGGAATTGAACTACTGAAGTGACTCCCTTTCAAAAAGATTCAAATTTATTGAGATTAGCTAGTATTTCCCTCAATTGGTTTGTTTTTTACTTGGTAGTACACATGAAATTGCCAAAGCTTTGTAAACAGGCTTTGTCTTTACGTTATGACAATAATTTTAATACATTTATAGAACTACTGATACTATGTCAACAATACAAGAAAAATAGTGCGTAGTTGAGTCTTGGTATTCGACCAGGACTGAATAGTCAGTAAATGACCTTGTTATTTGGCTCTTTTTGGCACCTTGTGTTTTGTGTTGTCTCAGCAGGATTGCTTTATCATCAGACAGGATGAAAATGACCACAGTGCAAATGAGAAATCCTTGGCCAGAATCCACGCACAAGATCACAGCTCGCTTTATTGACTTAGTAATCCACCATGTGTTCACTGTGTTTATATTTGGGGTTTGGGAAAAAGGAGAGTCATGCTCAAGAATAAAAAGTTTAATTCAGAAAATACGATTTCACTGTTCTCGAGCTGGTTGTTTTGTCAACAAGCTAAAAATGGTGGGCACCAACCAACTAGGTGGGCGGCTATTTTGTAGACTCAGGCTATGTCCACACAAACACAAATATTTTCAAAAATGCACTTTTAGATATTGTTACACTTTTAGATTCGGTCTAATAGCTCAGTGCATTGCCAGTCGAATAACTTCTCATAGAGGCCTTCACAACACACACACTCAACCTCCATGACACACACACACACACACACACACACACACACACGCATAGCTCAATCAGAATTGCAACACTTATGACTGATTGAAAAATACTGGGAGAAGAGGCAGACACACAACAGAGGCATTGTTGTCACTCACACAAGCTTAACTTTCACTTGTACACAAACTTAACTTTCACTTTCTAGAGGGGTGCGGCAACTGCTTTATAGACTCTGTGTACTTTCATTCTGGGCTCTTCGTCAAACTTCCGTGTTGATGCTACAGTCCAGCACTGTAACCAAATTTATTACTCTTATTTTTAATACTATTTGTACATCTTGATCATTGGCATCTTCTTCAGTAGCTACACGGTCCCAAGAACCAGGAAGAAAGGCTTAAGAGAAGCAAAAGGCATTAAAAGGATATTTCCCCCACTTCGGTGCTGAAAGACAGAGAAACACATTCGCCTAAAAAAGTTAACTCGGCTGACTACGTAACGTATCTGTTCATCAATATACTGATCCATTAGATAAGGATACATTAGGTGTACAATGACGTGTCAATTATCTTTAAAATCAGTGTTCACTTGCACAGAGCCCAGGAAACAACAATCATGTTTTGTTTTTATCGCCGGAGTGTGTTGTAAGGCGTCTACTGCTACACAAAATGAAACCAACACCCGCAAGACAATAACTTTGTATTCTGTTGTTAAATAAAGTTTAAAAACATGAGATAATGTTGTGCATTTATTAAGACACAAAACAAAAAGCTCAGTTTTACCCATTCAAGCCAGAGTTTTTGAAAATCTCCACTCTAGCCAGAATTTTTAAGGACAAACACTTAACGTTTGGATGTCACCAATAGGCCAAAACGCATAAAAAGTATGTGTTTTTCAAATATTCACATTTGTGGGTATGTACATATCCTAGAAAAAACCTGTAGTACTCTGTCTTACTGTCTAACTTGCATTTTATGAATTACAATTTGTCATTGTTAGAAATGGCACCGAGAAGACAAATCATTTGTCACCATGTATTAGAATGTTTAGACAGCAAGAGAAACTTAACTTAATTGCCCAAGGGCACACCCAGATTATTCAACTGGCTTCTTACGTGCAAAATATTTTATCACCGTAAAATGGAAGCCCACTCCAGTCTTTTGGATTTGACCCAGACATCCAATACCAAATAAAACATGATGGAGATGGTAATGCGGTGGCGATTAAGCCACTTCTGAAGGTGCCACGGACACAAAAAGTTTATATTGCACGATGTCTCAAGGACGGCAGGAGAACACACAATGTGGCTTGTTTAAAAGAGTGGAAACTCCTTGGGTTTCCTATTAGCTATCTGCAGCTACTTTTTAATGTGACCTCACACCTCAAGGAAACACAGTGGTGCAGGTGGTAGCCCTGCTGCCTCGAGGAAGAAAGTTTGTTTTTGATGGGATGCAAATTCAAGTCTGTTTGGGCCTCTGTATAATTTTGTATTCTTCTTCCTTGAAGTCTATAAATTGTCACACTTGATCCTTTGTAGGTAATGCAAAGATGGGGATATGCAAACTCCACACTGAGACGTAATTCTATTGAGCTGCCGTGCACTGTGGATTGCAAAAGAACATGTCGCAGGCTATCATTTCTATAACAATTTGTTCCAATTTCCATATTTCTTTCTTTCTGGAGCTGGGTACCAACCACTGACACAAAGTCAAGTCTTTAGGGACTGAGCCACTGCTACGACACACATTCTGTATGTAGTATTTTTACTGTTACATAAAGGGAAACATGACAACCAAGCATCCTACATTGTTTTTTTCTAAGGAATTTCATGTTGTCACTGCTTAAGTAAGAAAATGCATACAAACAGTAGACCTGAAGTCAACATCCCTGGGATTGGCTGGCTCATGTCGACATAAGCGACATAACCTAAACGAGCCATATGCTGCACATTTACTTGTGACTTCCACCAGACACATAAGGAGAATGGGCAATAACGAAGGATTTTCCCACATATGATAGTTTGTTAAAACGGTTTTCCTCCATTTGAGCAACACATAAATGGGTGTATTTTGTTAATTGGGGAAAGGAAGATGAAAGAAGTCTACCATGAAAAACACTGGATTGTTGGTCCTATGCCAAAGTTTCTAAAGTACAGTAACTGGCAGTTCCTTTCAGTTTCTCTCTGTTTTTATCGATTTTGACATAATGAATAATAATAAACTTAACGACACACATTAAAATAAACGGATCTGTTCTTCACAGAAATGACCCCTTTGGGTCTCAAATTGTATATCGACAAAAGAAGTTGACCATGCACCATATGTTGCTGGCTCAAGCAGGCACTTGGACCGGAATTTGAAGAGTCGCTCGACTTGCGCAAACGGGCTGGACTTAAACAGGTTCCACTGTGCATGAAAATTCTTTCCACTCTACTTGGGGAATAGCATCATCATTAATTGGTCATTGAATTGATTATGTAGAATCAGGTGGATTTTTAAAATTTCATAGGTCCGGTAAATATCGGAGCAATATGAAGAATTATCACGTCAAAACATCAAGCTTCACACGTCAAACCTTATCACCACCTGAAACACCAGCGTTGCTACAACGCCTGGGGATTGTTCATATCGCCGCAGTGTTTAAAAAGTGCAAAAAAATATGCCAGAGACAACCCCAGGGCTAAAACAATTTGTGATTTCATCATGGAAATGATGGCGTTAGAGGACCAGCCCTGTTCCATTGTTAGAGATATCAACTTTTGTCGGTTAGCAAACCCCTTGGAGCCACAGGTTGTACTTCTGAGCTGCCGCTATTTTTAAATGGTTGTTAATAGTAGTGATGTCATGATATTTGTTTAGAACAAATCTACAAGTACAGTACAGTTTGTCAGATCCAATTATCTTTGAGTCGTTCTTACCTCCAGGTGTGCACAAACCACAGTTAAATCTAAATTGAAAAAATAATAGATGTAAAAAGTTCTCAGTTATTCTCAGTTATCGATTTTGAAAGATACGTTATCGGTAAAACGCCTTCATTCTTTTGTTAGAAAAAGGAACAGACAATGACAAGTGATACCTTGAGTCCTCCACACTCAGCTGCTGAGCCGGGATCCACTCCAGTGATGTAAATACCCAAAGTGTATTCTGCTCCACCCCGGATCATAAGGCCCAGGGACCGGCCATCATCCAGAACCAGGTTGACCTGTCAATGACAGAGAGATTGCTAAAGAAGGCACAAGCGTGACGTGAAATGGTCTACAAGCGGTTTCTTATTTCTAAGAGGAATATTCAGGTGACTTCTTTCCATTTTCTCGCATTTTATAAGAATCGGTATTGGCAATTTCAGTCTGATTGCGGGTATATGTAATAACGGGTTGTGCATTTGGTATCTGCGCCTTCAACCAACTTCATTCACTTCTTAATACCACCACTATCAGGTCACTGGTATTACAAAGACAGAGAGAGAGAGGCATTTTTCGTATTGGGGATGAATATTTATTTTACTCAGAGACAAAACTCACAAAACACTTTATCTCTTATCTTCAAATGCATCGTCGCCAATATGCCCGGCTTACATTTCTGCTAGTAGCTTGGTACATTATGTAACTTCCACCACTGATCAGTGGTGGAAGCCGTTTGTAAATCTGGGAATCAGCCAAATGTAACAAGCGGCGGATAACTCCAAACCTCTACACTACAACATCATCTGGAGCTGTTCACAATCAATATTTATCTACAAACATCAACAATTTCAATAAAATACATCAAACCTAGCAGAGATGCTGATTTTGTATGTATAGACAAAATCCATCCTCTACAGTTTTGCTCTGATGGCTAGAATGGCAAAATTGCTGACGTTATTGTGGGCCAGCTAGCTGGCCTTGTGAGGCAAAGCTGAAATGTGAGCGGTTAAAGAAACAGCCTAGAAAAAAAAAATCTAACGTACACATACGCTAGAAAACAAAGATAATTAATGATGACTATTAAGAATAAGTTAATACAATTTCATGTCACAAATACTACAGTTTACACCAGCGCTCCTGTTAGTGTTGAGGCCAGCAGAGAAGGCTTTGCTGATGACTGCACACCACTGTGTAATATAGCATCAAACAGCATCCTTTTTAAAACGGATGCCAAATTTGATTTAACACATGGATAGAGACTGATGGCTTAGTTTAGCCTAACAATATTTGGTGACTGTCAAAATAATTTACAGTGTGATTCTGGCCAGGCTACATGTAAATATATTTCCATCTGTTTTGTCCCAAAGCATTTTTACATTGCTTGGTGTCGCCCCAATACAGCCCCTGTTGCATCCTATTTACTCCAATCTAATTGGCAGAAAGCCAACAACCTTTGCCAAGTTGGAAAATGGAGGAAATTATGTTCTTTGTCGCATTTATCCAGGCTATGGAGAATGGCATAGATTATTCGAGTCATCCTCCTCCTCCTTTTGGCAGCAAATAGCAGCTCTTACGTGATCCCTGGCATCAGTTGTTATTCTGGAATTACTGTGATATGTGCTGCCGCTCTGAAGAGTCCCAAAAGTCAAATGTCCTTTTACAAAAACAGGGAGGAGCATCTTAATCTGAGACCGTAATCATGAAGCATCTGTGACAAAAAACATGAGAAGCTTTCCTGACTTATTCTATGTGCTACAAACTCAATCGAGGGTTATACCAATTTTCAAATCAGGCACAGCAGACCAGGCATGTCATTACAGAAAAATCCCTATTTTGCCGGTGCTGTCAAAAACATTGTAGCAAACCAGATTAAACCAGTTAACCAGCAAACTGAGACTGCAAATTTTATATTGAACCACTTAAATTAGAAATGGACAAAGGCCAATTAGTTGGACCAGTCTTTTTACATTTCAAAAAAGCCTTTGATTTGCTAAATCATGACATTGTTATTGATTTGGTTTGGTTTTATTTGAACATGCATGAAGGTTACAATGGAATGCATCTCATGAATCATCCTTTCACAGTTCCACATGTCCAAAAGGAGTAGGAAAAAGCAAAGCTTATTTAATCCTACCTCCCATCCACTCCACATCTTGACCAGTACATATTATTCACTTCCTGCATTCCATGTCATATTTTTATATAATAATCAGTGTAATGATCAAGACTCTTCTGCCTTGTATTTAGCAAACATCAACTGCTTGTATTGTTTTTTGAATTTGCTCATCTCGGTACATTGTTTGAGTTCCTTACTCAATCCATTCCACAGTTTAATTCCACATACTGAAATGCTGTGGGTTTTCAGCATTGTTCTCGCATATAAATGTTTTAAATGTAATTTTCCCTTAAGACCATATTTGTCCTCTGATAGAGAAATACTGTATGACGTTTTTATTCACAAACTATCCATGCTGAATTTTGACAAAAGAGCACTACAGTGGTTCAAAACATACAGTAATCCCTCATTTATCGCCGTTAACTGGTTTCAGACCCGACCGTGATGAGTGAATTTCCGCAAAGTGAGATTCCTTATATTATAAATATTTTCGTAGTTAAAACATAGAAAACCAGTTTAAGACCTTCCAAATATGTTTTTTAACCCCCCTACACACATATGAAATAACACCCCATAGTCACCTTTCCACTCACAATACCCAGTATAGTAGACACAATAAGAGCAAATAAGTCACTTAAGACATAAATAATACTTGTGTTCGTGTTTGTTAGGATAAATGCCTTGCCTACGCATCCTGAAAGAATAGATGAGCAGAAAGTGACGGCCACAAAAGTAGTGAGTTTTTATTTTTAATATTATTATTTATTGGGGATTATTGTGTCTGTTGTGAGATAATTCAAACATGCAATAAAAGCCTGTTGTTCCGGCGATCAAGTCTGGAGCTTGTGCGTCTCACCCAACATTACATTGTTATTGATTTGGTTTGGTTTTATTTGAACATGCATGAAGGTTACACTAAGGTTACACTACTGACACCTAGTGACCAGCGTACAATACTACAGTATATTTCATCAACATCATTGAATGTGTCATTTATATGCCTTTTTTTTGTATTTTAGCTGATTTAGTCATTTTTATGCTTGAAAATGCTTAATTTAGGCAAAAAATACGCAACATTTGCAGAAGTATGCATATGTTTAATTCTAGGCCGTATTCAACCACGAAACAGCAGGATGTATTAATATAACTTTGAAGAAATCGTGATAGAGTGAAGCCAGAAAATTTGAACCGCAAAGTGGCGAGGGACAACTGTATTTGGAAAAGAGGCAACAATGTGTAATAATTAATAATGAACAATCATCCTTCTTAACACTCAAAAGAGGTGTCCAACAAGGATCAATACTCTGTCCACTTCTTTTTATATAAACGATCTACCGATTCCAAATGTATGCAGATGATTTGGTTGTCTATGTAGGAGGGAAAGGTATTCAGTCTGGCTGTTATGGTTTGAGAATGCAGGTCTCAATAAAACAATGTCAGTTTGCTTCTCACCTGGGGCTCGCCCTGCGGAGAGATTGAATCTAAAAATAGCTGGTCAAACTATTACACAGGTGTACAGCGATTAGAGACCGCAAATGTTTTTATGCATGCCGTGATATCCTCTCATCTGAGTTATTGTGTAACCTCCTGTTCTCAAGCAACAGCCACGAAAATCAAGCCAGAGAATGATTTATAACACAGCACTGAAGATTCTAGGCAGAAAACCTATTCAAACACACCATTGCCAGGTTCTGCAGAAATTAAACGTACAGTCATCCCTTGGTTATTGCAGTTGAACGATTCAATATTAATACATTTTTCATTTTTGTAGTTATGAGTTTATGACTTTCTGAATAAAATCTTTACCATTATTTGAGCCCTGTAGACATGAAATAATATCCCTGTAGTCACCTACTCCTATAGACACCCACTACCTTACGCTCCTATTATTCTTTGTTTACGACACATTGTTCAACTGTAATGCGCAGGCTACGGGATCACTGCAGGAACACAAGAGACGGCCATGGCTTTAACCATTAGCAATCTAGAGAGCTAACTAGTTGCCTCCAATTTATTTACTGTACATTATTCTAAACTTAAAAAAAGGGTTTAAAATGGGGTGTGGAAGGAGGACAAAGAAGCACTTCCACACGGAATGGGAGGAGAACTTCTTTTCACTCTATCATGTCGGACATGCCAAGGCTGACTCCATGCGGTATGAAGGTAATGTAATGTCATGTCTCAATAATGTACAATCGCTGATGTCTCGTGGCCAAAATACTACATTTAGCTTTGTCTTTCAATATTTTTTTACTAATAATACGCCATAGTCAACCACATGATCAATTAATTATTATTTTTTTAGAAACGAGATCGAGCGAGGGAGCGATAATCAAACTGCAATATTGCGAGGGACGAGTCTATTTAGTTTTGAACATCTGATACAATTCTGTAATTTAAAATTGACATATACATCCGCCCTATTCTTAGTAAGCTTGTAGTTCTTCTTAGAGCAGCAGGCTCCATCACATGACGAGCCTCTTGTGGAAACCCTGTCCTTTGGGCAGTCAGCTTTTTTGGTCCATGGCAGCAACCTTTAGCACTGAACTCAAACTGGATTCAGACTGGGGTCATTTTAGATATGAACTAAAACGCATTTTAAAACTAAGTCAGTCAGGTGATCACAACTAAATCACTGTGAAATCTTTTATGCCTTTGGCATGTATGTTTCAACTGTTTTAACTGTTCTGTGTAGTTGTTGAGGCTTGAGGCTCTTCTAGGGACAAGCGCTGCAAATTATCCACTCTCAGTGCTGTAGTATATGACATGTAGAAGGTACAGGTATATAGTTGTCTCTATAAAAGAAATAAACTGAGGTTATGCAGACGTAGACATGAGAAAACAGCACATTTTACTGCAAATTTTCAAAATTAGACCTGACAGCTGACAACAGAGTTTGGAAAAATAACGCCACACTATCCATACAGCCAAATTCAGTGGGTTGCAGGGCTGCAGTTATGAGTGACCTTCTATGACTTTCTCCCATCTTCACTCAGGATCTCTGGTACTCAGCCAGAATTAAAATAGGGTTCCTGTTCACTAACATCAGAAAGGCTCTTTCCTCCCAATTTATCAGTTTGGCAAGGCAGCCAGCTCGAGGAAAGAGTTCTGTATGCCCCAAACATCTAGAAGTTAAGAATGTCAGAAGTCGGAAGCCTACCCACAGCCTGTTTTTGTAACAATCCTGCTTTGATTGATCTTCATTTCCATTAACGTTATAGGTTTAGCTATTACATATTTTGTCAGCAGTGAGCCGTCATACATAGGTGTGCCTTTTCGAATGGTCACTGAACACTGACTGTACAAATATCTCAAAGAGGAATTGAAGAATCTCAGTTAATGTTTGAGTCTTATGTCCAAGTTATGTTTTAATTACATTTGCAAATATTTATTACCAGTATTATAATGGCCCTATAATTTATTTTGACCTTGGTTCTATTGAAATTTCCATAATGTTACCTGAAAATTCCTGAAATATTCCATTTGAAACACTGATGATTTATGAGCAACCCTGACATGATTAAATATTTAAAGTTCTGCTGTAATCAATCTTTTAAGATGGTCTAAAACAGGGGTGTCAAACTCAATCACACAGGGTGCCAAAACTCAAAGCCTACTTTAGGTTGAGGGCCGAAAAGGAGAAAGCCCCCCTACTTTGTATCTTTCTTAGTTATCGGGAAATTTTCAACACATCACAGTCTGCGAGATTTGCAGCTGTGGAATGGGCAGGTTACGCGTGTACCCACTACCCAGCATGCTTTGCTGTCGTTAAAATGATCACTTTTGACTGTGTTAGTGTTATATTGTACAGGACAGGTCGCTCTAAATGCCCAATGCCTGAATGCAACAGCTATGTGAAAAAAATAAGGCACTCCATGGAGTTTAAGTTCTCTCATCTATCCAATTTCTTTCACTTATCCAGGTCTGGGTTGCAGGGGCATCAATCTCAATAGGGAAGACCAGACTTCCCTGTCTCCAGCCACCTCCTCCATCTCCAATGCGGGGACAACGAGACGTTCCCAGGCCAGCCTTAGATGTGAGACATAGTCCCAGTATGTCCTAGGTTTCTGGTAGGCATCATAACTGGAAGCTAGTGCTACCATGCTGTTCACTCTATCTCTAAAGGTAGGGTTTGACTTACCACCAACAATGTGAACCAAGCTGCTGCTGCAGTTGTACAGGGACTGGCTGGCCTCTAGTAATGGACCCCAACATCCCTGTTCTCCCGAAGAACCCACCCACAGGACACCACAAGGAACACAGTCAAGTTATTTTCCAAGTCCACAAAGCACATGTGGACTGGTTGGCCAAACTCCCATGTATCGTCCAGAACGTCGGCTAGTGTGTGAAGTTGCAGTGTTTTATGAGCAGAACAAAAGCTACATTGCACCTCCTATATCCGAAGACTCTCCTCTCCAGCACTGTGGAGTATACTTTCCCAGGGAAGCTGATGCATCTCCCTATCATCGGAACACACCCTCCAGTCCCCCTTCTTGAAAAGGGGTCCACTAACCAAGTCTACCAGTCTTGAGGTACTGTCCCCGAACTCTATGTAATGTTGAAAAGACATCTCACTCATTACAGTCTTGCAGCAATTTCAATCACCCAGGGGGTTTTGCCACCAAAGAGCTTTCGGGCAAGCTCAGATACCTTGGGCGTCTGTGATGCATGTATTTAATCTCAAGCTCTGCTTCCTTTATGAGGGTATCTCAGTGTTCCTGCCACCATCAAACTACATCATATGACCACTTGAGGTCATCACGCGTCCGTCTGCACTGTTAACAAGGTACTGTTTTCCCTACCTGAGGCACTAGTCTTCTAGAACCTCTACAAGGCCAACTAAGAGTTGCGCTCGATGGCCTCACGGAACACCTCCCGCACGAGTTCTAACTGGCTCAACGGTACCCGTCTACTACGTCGATAGTCCCAAAAGCCTGCCAAGCTCAGTCGGACACCTTCTTTAGCTTGAGGGCCCCTTTTACTTCTTATGTCTACAATGGGGTTGAGGGATTGCCGGCACACTGTGACTACATCACCTGTAGAAAGCTTCAGGAAATGTAGGCATGGAATACAACACAGTCAAACTCCATATCACCCACCTCCTTCAGGGTGCAGATGAAGCTGTATCTGAGGTGTGAGTTGAAGACTGGACAAACAGAAGGCTCCCCCAAACGTTCTCAGCACAACCTCTCCCAATCACCCATCATTTCTTCACATGACTGTAAATAACATTTGTGTACCTATTTGTTGTGCTCAAAATGCTCTGAAAGAGATGCTAGACAACTGGTGGCTGATAGGCAGTCCGTTGCTCAGTCCCACCTCTGCAAAGTCGTTGCTGGTGGCAATGTTTTTCAAGCAATCTTGCTCAAATTCTGTTTGACATGTTTGTCCGTCCCCTGAAAGGTGTATTTTGTGATGATTCTTCAAATTATAAGTCAATCCGACTTATGCGGCTTGAATACAGGGCGAACATGGGATGTATTTGTCTTAAAAATAATAGCAACACATTCGGAGTGCATGTTTACATTTCCATGTGGCATGTGTTCCCCAAAAGAGAACACAATATTCTGTGTGATACGTACGCAGTTGAACATGTACCTACCCTACTAGTGTGTTGATACTAATAAAACAATAAATACTATAACCGTAAAATCAAAGATGTTATTTTTTACGTTTTAAAGTGTCCCTGCATGAGGTCTGTGTCACATGATCTAAAAAACACTGTAACAAAACAAAATGTCTGTATTATGCGCTGTGTGACAGAACTAGTCTTTTCTTTTTGCCATCCTAAGGTCCATTTAAAGATTCATGTCCATTATAGATGTAACATCTTCCTTGTTCCCTTTAGGGGAAGAGGACAGGATTTTGTAGGTGGACAAATGAGGCACTTTAGACGAGAGGATTTCCTCGTGCCTTTTTGCATGCATTAATATTATAGTTTAATGGCTCATAGAGCTTTTGGAGCAGGTTGATGTCTCAAGAAGTTTAACACGATTGAAAAGCACGATGGCATTACATTTTTGTAAGTCGCATCACTTCAAGCAGAAATGTTTAAAAAGTCCATTATGAAAGTAGGGATGCTTACTCTATTAATTTAAGCAGGCATGCAGTGCTGGGTCTTTCTTTTGATTGAATGAAAGCACAAGTAGTTTTATTGTATGTCATTTGTATGATTAGTAGTTTAATTGTACACAGACGAAAAGGTAAATTTTTTTTCGGAGGTGCACACTACACAAAAGAGTTTGCAGGGGAAGGAGTAAGCCGGTGTAGCGTACGCGGGTGCTTTGACACAGGAGCATTATTCAGGTTTTAGAGACCTGACCAGAGAAAATGAGTACCTGGAGAGCAGCAAAACGTACAAACATATTCAAGTGTCAAAATATATAACTGTTGGGAGGTCTGCACTTATCGACAAACAACTATTCACACTCAGATTGCCAGCTGTGGGCAATTTAGAGACAACTGCCCACTTAATTCTCTCATTACTGACCATATAACGGATATAATGGAAGTTCCGATGCCCTGTGAGGTGAAAATTGAATCCCTTCTGCTGTTTTTTAATGTTTACCAAAAAATGAAACCTAATGAGAGACCAATATGTGCATTTCTGTGCTTTAACACTTAGTGTACCTTTTTCTCGTCTCCCTCCTGCAGGAGCTGCATGTTGCTGCGTCGCTGGCTGTCACTTCTTCTGAGGGTAGCACTGTGATGTTCAGGTAGGTCGGGTGGAGGAGACACACTATGGCCCAGAGGGTCAACCCAGGTATAAACATGGTTGGTGACATAGCCACCTGGAATCCGCCCCACTGAGCGAACCGAGAGGCAAAGCTTTTTACTTCCCTTCAGCACCTGTGGAAAGGAAAGGGGGAAATTATAAAATGTTTACCTCTCAGAACACAAAAATGCAAGAGTGCCATGTCAAAGAGCAACAAATGCTACCAGTGTAAGAATATTTTAGCACAATAAACATGGCAAAGCAGACTTTGACTGAATTTAGGCAGACTCAATCACAAAGCCAAAAGATGGCAATACAGTGGATCCCAGCATATTTGCTGATTTTTCATCCATCCATCCATCCATTTTCTATACCGCTTCTCCTCATTAGGGTCGCGGGGGCATGCTGGAGCCTAGCCCAGCTGACTTCGGGCGACAGGCGGGGTACACCCTGGACTGGTCGCCAGCCAATCGCAGGGCACATATAGACAAACAACCATTCACGCTCACATTCATACCTATGGACAATTTAGAGTCACCAATTAACCTCAAAACATTATTTTTTATGTGTGGATCCCCCCCATTTTGTGCTAATAATAATAGTATAGTTGTTGTTTATTGGGAGAAAACCCATCTCATTTGCCCTACGCTGGTAAAGCTTGAGCAGCACAGAAAATAGTCGGAGGCAAACGCCAACTTGCTTGAGGAGATGTTCTTTATATACAGTGAATCACTTTGATATTTACATTGATTAGCTTCATATTTACATTTGATTCTAATTTATAACCCGCAGGGCATGCTGGGAAGCCCAGGCACACACTTCCCCAACAGGAAGTTGCTGGGGTGTCTGTGAAAGCAACCTCTGTGAAGTGGACCTACTCTATACTGTACTGTTGACACAAAGCGTACAAATACAGTGGAATACATTTTCATAAGAAATTGCTGTTGACTGTGGCCTTTTGAAGAGTTGTTTTCAATTCTAGTGGTCCTCAATCAGCAGTACATCTACACCTTAAAGCTACCAATCACTCTTTTGAGGACAGCAAGGTAAAGATTTTGGCCAAAGAAAACAGATGGTTTGAAAGAGGAGTAAAGGAAGCTATTTTTGTCAAACAACAAAACCCATCATTGAATCGGAATGGTGGTTTGAGGTTTAATTTGGACCCTGTGTTCAGCAGGTTACTGAGACCAAAACCCACAGCTCTTAGTCTTGCAAATGAGGTGAAGCCAGGGCCGAGCCAGAACAATAGATGCTAACGAGCCAGTATCAGAGTCGTTCATACCCAATTCAGGGAGCGACACTTCCCTTTTATCGGAGGTGTTAATAGCAGGATAGAATTATACCACTACTCCGCCCAGGCTTAGTGTAAGGAACCAATAGTAGGAGGGTGTTGGCACACCAATTCCGCCCACTCTTACTGTATTTAAGGCCTAAGCTACCAGCACTTATTAGTTCGCTGACGAAGCTCTTTGGATGAGGAGCGAAACGTCCGACACCTTCTTCACAGAAGTACAGATGACGTCTCAAGAAGCCTTTTCCTCTGTGGCCTTTTGACTTTTGTGGCTGCTCAGGAATTTCACAAGAACATGACAACCTGTGTCATGGTCGGAGGTCTTCACTCTGAGTCCTTTGAGGTCAACATGGGTGTCAAGCAAGGCTGTGTTCTTGCACCTGCCCTCTTTAACGTCTATCTGGTCGCCGTCAGCCTACCAGCACGGAATGACTTCTCCTCGAGTGACGGCGTGGACTTCAGTTACCACCTGGATGGCAGCATTTTTAACATACGTCACCTAAAAGCCAGGACTAAGACACGGGAAGACACTGTCTTTGAGGTTTAGTACGTCGACGGCGCAGCCTTCATCTCTCACTCAGATGACACACTCCAATATGTCCTCACCTCTGTGAGTACAGTCTACGCTCGAGCTGGCATGGTCATAAACCGCAACAAAACCAAAGTGATGTGCCAAGGTTGGGACGATAACGCTTCACCAATCTTCCAGATTGTTGTAAATCCAATCAAACTCGTTGACAAGTTCACATAGATTGGCAGTATTTTATCATCATCCTGCAAACTCTGATGGAATTCAAAACAGAGTCCATCGTACCTCTATTTCCTTGGGTCGACGCTCTTGTAGAGTATTTTACAATCGTGGCCTTACTACTCCCACAAAAGTTGCTGTCTCCAAGGCTGTATGTATTTCCATGCTGTTGTCTGGATGTGAAACATGGACACCATATAGATTTCACATCCGTAGCCTTGAAGCCTTCCACAGCCACTGCCCGCAGTGTGTCCTGGGTCTAACATGGGAAGAGTACCTCATATTGAGATACTGCGCCCCACCGGTTGCATCAGCATATAACCTCTAACCTTCAAGCACCTCCTCCGGTGGGTTGGCCCCATCAACCGCATGCCCGAGAACCACTTGCCATGGAAAGTCTTATGTGGTGAATTTTGTGCAGGATGGAGAAGTCATGGCGGACAAAAACAATGGTAAAAAGACCACCTCCACTCTATCTTGAAGCAATGCAACATTCCTACAGCCAACCTGGAATCTCTTGCGGCTGACAGAACAAAGTGGCAGGACATCTGCGCTCGCAGCGTAGATGCCTTGGAAACAAGCCATATCCAATCGAAAGAGGCTCTCCGCCAACGCTGTCATCACTGACAATACCAACAACAAAGACTGGAGATTGGAGTTTGTTTTTTTTGTCTGTGGAAAGCTTAGTGCCTCAGCGTTTGGGAGGGAACAACTCTTGCGTCAGACGTCATCGTCAACAACAACGGACCACCAAAGTAAAAGTATGTGGAACCCTCTTGTAGAGTCATGTGTTCCCATGTGCCTGGTGAACTGCACATCAAATTAGACCAAAGGAACCAGTCTAGCAAATACCCAGAGGCCCTAATGGTTCTAATTGGTGACTTGGCGCCACTGTATTGTTTGATGATTTACTTAGCACTGCTCTTTGAGAGCGGAGTTTGCATGATGGATGTTCTCACTCTGCTTGCATGGGTTCTCTCCGGCTACTCTGGCTTCCTCCCAAAGTCCTAAATCATGCACATACAAAGTGCGCATAATGTGTAAGTGCCATGAGTCATGCAAGGTAACTGGGAAGTAAGGCAATATGGCTGACAACAGGAGTAATAAAATGCTCCTGCATACAAATAAACAGTTTAATAGCCATGAAAAGCTACGACACAGTGTTTCTGCTGTGTCACCCCTGGAGGAAAACTGCTGAGTATAAGCTGTTGAAACATAGCCTTGCTAGCAAGAAAAGCATTACTGAGGAAATAGGAAAAAGCTAAATTTCTAGTTATGGAATACAAACTGCTTTTGGATGAAATGCAATGGACAAAAACAATAAACTCCCCCAAGAGCACAGGCAATCTGTTATATCCGTATATACAGAAGCTGACTGCCCAAAGCTGGGCTATGGAAACCATCCAAGTGCATCACTTTTAGAAAGCCACAGTCACATGCTGTCGGACAGGGGTCATCACCTACATTTGTCCAAAGGACAGAATTTTTCTCTGTTAGGGCCGGATACTACCGTAAAATAAATTAAGATTGTATCCCAAATAATAAACAATGGATCCCCGCATATTCACCATTCAGCATTTTGTGATTCTAATCTGTATAATTGGCCCATTTAAAGTAGAAACCCATCTCATTTGCCCTACACTGGGTTTCACAAAAAGTAGCCAGAGCCAAACTGAGGTGGTATTATTTATATGCAGTGAATGAGCTGCACCCTGACACACACATCCCAAACCAACAGGAGCTTATCAACCTAAATGCTTACCTCACGCACTCACTCACGGTGCAACCAAAAATAACGAGTTACACATGTGGAAAACACAATGTAACTGTACCACACAGACTATGCAGGTATCGAAATAGACATTGTGTATATTAATATACATACAAAACAATACTAAACACAAATTATAACACACAAGGCATGCTAGGAAGCCCACTCCACAGCATGCTCCAATGCATATTTAAGCAATATTTAATTGTATTTCATTTTTGCCTAAATGAAGCATTTTCAAGACATTTTAGAAATACTTCAATATTGAATAAAGCAAAATATGTTCTTGATCAAAAATCACTCCACACTCTTTACTGTTCTTTGGTATTACCATATCTAACTTATTGTGTGGAGATATGGGGTAATAATTATAAAAGTAATCTTCACTCACTCACTGTACTGCAAAAAACATCGGTGAGGATCATTCATAATGCCGAGTATAGAGAACATACAAACCTTTTATTTTTAAAATCACAGATATTAAAATTTGCTGATTTAGTACATTTTCAAACTGCTAAAATAATGCATAAAGTTAACAATAATTTGTTACCCAAAAACATCATACAGTATTTCTCTATCAGAGAGGAGAAATATGATCTCAGTGGAAAATTTAACTTAAAACACTTATATGCAAAAACAACGCTGAAAACTCACAGCATTTCAGTATGTGGAATTAAAACCAAACCAAAACAAACTAAGTAGTAAAATGTCTAAAATGAACTAAAGTACAAATATAAGACACTAAGAAGACAGATTCAAATTGTGAATGTAGTATTCTACACTGTCAGTAGGTGTCAAGAATTTTACTGTAATGTTTTGTGAGACAAGCACCAGACTTGATTGCCAACGACAGGCTTTTATTGCAGGTTCATCTCACAACAGGCACAGTATGAAAAACATAATACTAACCAAAATAAAATACTACTACTACTACTAATAGAATAACATAAATACTATTAATAACATGCGCTAATAACATGCGCTACTGAGGCGGCCATAACCCATGGCAAGCTAAAATGCAACTGTGAACCCCTGACGTCATTTCCTGCCCGCCACCAATTCTGCCCTCCTACAAGGTAAACTATCTTAAAAGGCTTTTCTATATATAGACTATAGAATATATAGACTATACAGTAGTACCTCGCATAACAAAAACCTCCTTTTACATAAATTCCACTGAACATAAAGAATTTATGTCAAGTTTTTGCTTCGTATTACAGAAGAAATTCCATATAACATAAAGTGTCAAGTCAGTGCAAGTCTGTTTTTTTTTTTCAATCAACTTTATTAATGCCTCAAGTTGGTGCAAGTTCAGACTAACACTTGGTGACGCCTTCTGACGCAACACGCTCTCATTGGCTGGTTTTCGGGGCATCGCCTACGCTCTCATCTCATTGGCTGACTTATACAGCACGTCCGTGAGTTTGTGTGAGAGACAGGCTTGTCCCTTCAACCTCCTCCCTCTTCGTAGTCGCCCTTGAAGTAACTTATTAACAATTAAGTTGTTACAAATTAAAATTTTGCACACAGCATTATCGTGTAGTGCGTGTGCGTTTGTCTGTGACACCAGCTGACTCTTAGACTCTTTGAGTCGCGTTTCGACTCAGGCTAGTCCTCCTCCTCCTTCCTGCCTCCACTCGCGCTCCTGATCAAGACATCTCGTGAACGGTAGGATTATTTTTGTTTTTCAGTTTGATTCATTTACAGTAATCTTATTTATTACCTTATTTTATATCGGAATGTTACTCTACTATGTTTATGCTAACGTTTCTTATATTTTCCCACCATATTTGGTGGACTTTGAATATTTTGAAGTGCCAAAGGGGTGAGTTTGGGAAGATCTTGGAACGGATTAGGCTATTTACATGTATTTTACGCTTTGTATAACATAAAATCCTTAGAACATAAAGGTTCTCGGAAAGGATTATTTACGTTGTAGGGGCGTCTACTGTATTATATATTGTAATACGAATATGAAGGTGACTACATGGGTGTTATTTCATGGATATAGGGCTCTAATAATGTTTAAGAAAACAATCGTTTTCTATGCCATGACTCCAAAAATATATTATATAACATATCATATACTGTATCAATATTGAAACAGGACACCCCCAATATACACTGAATGGCCACACCTTTATGAGCACCTGCACAACCTCACGAAAGGTATGAAAAGCTCTGCCTTTAAAGATAAAAGATAATAACATCGAGAGAGGTATTCATTTAACAATATGTTCATTATTGTGTTGGTTTGTAATAGCACACAACTGCATTACATTTTTACTCGTTTCCAATATTTTTTCCATCTTCGGTAAATGTCGAAGGGTCAGGTTAATTTCATCTTCTACATACAGCGCCAGACCGCAACAGATGTCACTTAAGGATGCCCTTCCTGAAGAGCCTTCTGCTTTTATTACATTATTTGATAACAAACTCAATAACCATATGTTCTTAATCTCATTTCCACAATAAATGGCATTTTTGTCTGCAGTACATAGAGGCTTCTTCTCTGCTCTGTGTGTTTCATAAGCGGGAGAAATTGCATTCATTATACAACACGTCTTTATTACTTTATTACGTGAATATACTTATCAATTAGTGAGCATGCCACGGGTTTTTGACTTTGTGGATTATTTGGAGAGACCGAAATGCTGCTGCTTTTTAGAAGGTTTATTGACCATCCGTGACAGGTTACTGTCAGCCTAAACCTACAGTATACCAGTGGTCCTCAATTTTTTTCTGTCATGCCCCCACAGGGGGACAGAAATGTTTTCAGGCCCCCCGATTTGAACTACTATTGAGAAACTGATAATATCTATTTATTTATCTGTACTGGAAAGACCGAACTTGAAACTGAAACCATGAAAATGCAACAAAATAGAGGGCTGTGAAGCATCCATCCATTGCTTGTTGAGTATGATAAATCTGTACATGCTCTAACACTGAAAGTACCCGCTGCCCCTAACGCCCGCCCGCAGTTCACCGAAAAGCACTTACCTATACCACCAACAGCACGCAGAGTAATTGTGAAGCAACGTCCTCAACATGTGCATCAGGCACAGTGCACGCCTCCTTCTTTTCCACCTATCACAAATCATTGTCACCACGAGCATCCCTCGTTTTAACAATCGCACCTGTTTGAGGCATGGCAGAAAAGCAATTATTATGTTGATAGAGTAGATACCTGCTTTTTGCATGATTTATGTGCCACACCACACACACCAATGAATGGCAAAAACCCGCAAGTAATTGACACACCCATAAAATGTCTATTTTTAACACACGGCTCACTCCTCCCCCTCCAAACCCTCCTGCTAGCTTGACACTGAAAACAATCGATAGATTACTCAATTACTAAAGTAATCGATTGCTGCAGCTGTACAGTTACGTTTTGCACCTAACAATGTATGACAAACATCTGCAAGTCGATGTTTTTTTGACACACAGCTCACTCCTCCTCCTCCAAAACTCCTGCTAGCTTGATGTTGATGTGCTCCTTCAATTTCGTATCAATATTTGCAATAAAAGTGATTGTTGTAATTAGGCCTGTCACGATAACCGATAAATCGATTAATGGAATGATAAAAAAACAAAAACAATAATTATGCCGGCCTGGATAAATTGACATGTGCATGAATGCGTGTTTCATTTCCCCGTCTCTCTAAACTACACAGGCTGGATGACAAGAGGGTTCACTCTGCATCTGTCTGTGCGCGTTGGTTCTATAGTGTAATGAACAGAGAGAGTGAACCCTCCTCTCATTCAGCCTCTTTGTGGAGGCGGAGCTACTCGTGAGTGGATACAGAGTGCTAGCAGCAAGTTAGCCAGCAAGGGAGCCGGCATTCGGTAACATGAATGAAGGCACAGAAGCGATTGTTTCGAAGCCGAATGCCACAGCCCCAGTGTGGGAATATTTCGGTTTTAAACAGAATGAACAAAGTGAGCGCATGAACTCCAACGACAGACACCAACAGTTTTCCCAACTGGGAAAAAAACTCCAGATGGAGGTGCCTGGGGAGATGTTTTTATTGGAGTTTTTTTCTTAATTAACAGAGACAGGGTCTATTTTTTTGGTTTTTGGTTGTGATTGTGAGTTTTATTTAAGTGGACTTTTTGCTAAAAGAGACTGAGAGTCCATTTTATTTTCATTGGGTTTTTTTTGTCTGTTTAATGTATTATGTTGTTTAATTTATTGTATTTAAAAGCTCTTGACATTCCAATTACAATATTAAATGCTCTTGAGAAATTCAAGTTTTTGAGTGTATGAATGTGAGTGTGAATGGTTGTTTGTCTATATGTGCCCTGCCATTGGCTGTCGACCAGTCCAGGGTGTACCCCGGCTGTCACTCAAAGTCAGCTGGGATCGGCTCCAGCATACCCCCGCGACGCTAATGAGAAGAAGCTGTATAGAAAATGGATAGATGAATGCTTTTGATAAGATGTGCTCACATTATTATGCCATACAAAAATTGGTCTAAAAAAAAGTTGTCAATAATATTGATTATCGACAATAATTTGTCGATAATCGGATGGGCAGAATTTGTTATTGTGACAGGCCTAGTTGTACGGTAATTATTAGATTAGATTCTGCTCCAGAACCTTCCCTCTTCATTGCTATTGTTCACTAGCGACAGAACAATTTTTTTTTAAATGGAGTCACAGGCTAGCGTGACTGTCACTACGCAATACATACCGGAAACGCATTCCGTTCTGTGCATGAGCGAGACTACGTCAATTCCTCTTTTAGCACATTTTTCTGACAACGCTTCTGCGACGTTACGTGCTGTGGTAGTTATTATTTTTTAAATGTGTGAACACAAATGGTCAATAACCATACTTCATATATGTAATATATTGGGGTTTATTTTATTAGTGAGTCTAATTAAAACACTTTGTTAGCATGTGGATGTTTCTATCATCTTATGACATCCACCAAGACTTAACTGCGTAAAAACTTACGCGCACATAGCGCAGACGTAAACGTCATATGCGGTGTGTAACATGCATCAATAAATAGAATAAAACATGAAATGCAGTGATATTTCAATGTAAACAACCATAAGCAGAGTACAATGATGGATTACTCTATAGAATTCAGCTAGAGCTTTTTTTTTCTAAAAGGGAGAAATACCATGCATCCAAACATATCCTCCTTACAAATGCTTTTGTCTGTATTTTTTCCATTGGCAAAAAAAAAACTTTAATCAATTTGTGGAGCCAAGAAAAGACGGCTTACAAATGATCCACTTGCACCATGGATATGATATTAAAAAAATCTGATCGATGATGTTGTAATATCTCAAACCTTAACCTTTTTTGGGAGTGGTGGGGTGACTTATATTCCTACCGTAAAATAGATTGACGGATGCCGCAGATTACGCATGCCTACCATATAACCGACGCGGCGCACATGCATATAACCGATTGCATTTCGTATTGCGTAGTGACAGCGACAACCACGCTCACGTTGTGCATCCGTCTCCATCTCACTCTGAAGACGCTAGCATTAGCACGAGACTCTCCTGCTCTGCGGGCCGCTGGGTCATCCCAGCTAGCTGTCAAAGAAGGTGTTGCTGCAAGCCGCGTCTACATAATCTTACCGTGCATACAATATATTAACTTGTGTTCACCTCGCTGCAATTTTTGAGTGAATTTAGGACTGTCAACATTATGGAATAGGACCGAAAGATGTCTGAGGTTTGTGACAGTTTAGTTGTATGTCTTCAACTAACACAGACATATAAATCTACCGGTATATCATTTAATAAAGTGGAAACACTGATAAAATGACAACGCTTTACAAAAACAGTTACAATAGTTGAAAGTACTTCCCTTGAGAGGCTGCCAAGTTTTGGGTAGCAGAGTTGAAATAATGAATTGCATATTGTGCAAACGAATTGCTTGGGCTTGACAAATTGTCATGAACACACAGAGTGCACTTGGCAAATAAAGTGCAATGACATATACCATGCTCACACACTGTCACACACACACAGCACACAGATCAACTGTGAGAAACCAACACGGACACACACATTACAGGACACTACGCTGCAACTAGGAAAATTGCCTTTTGTCCTGTTGATTTATGGCTGTCAGACTGGATCTATCAACTATCTCAAGTATATTTTATCTACACACACACATGAAGACATACACAGACGTGGTGTGTGTGGTGAATGCTCACTTGAATACACACTTATATGAATCTGTACTTTCACAACATGACAGAAGATATTTCAAATCACATAGAAAACGGTCTTCAGTGATAGACACCAAAACACATATTAATCTTGTTATTTCCGCCGTGAAAAATAACATTGAAAAGCATATTTCCTGTGTTAGATGCATGCTTGAATAATGAAATATTTACCAGTTTTAAAATATTTCGGTACTTTCTACAGGTCTGGAGGAGGCGTAGAAAGTGGCGTCTATACCGGTCACTAACCATCCGGAAGTTCCCTTTCACTACAAGGCATTCCCCGTCATTATGCTCCAGTTCTCTGTGAATTTCTGTTGTTTGTTATATATTTTTTTTTATATTATGCGCGCTCGTTGTGTTAAAGGCTTTTGTTCGAACACTCGAGGAAATGGAGTAAGCTTGTTCACATGTCAAAAAGACACAATTTGTCTCGTCAAACTTCGTGGGACAAATATTTCCATACTGCCCCGCAGATGGAAATAAAAACTCAAAAACCCACCATACGTTAAATCGTGCAAAAGTGTGTCAAGTTGGCAGTAAGTCAATTCACATTTCTCCTGCTAATATGCTCCATAGCAGACAGCCTGACGCACTACGTAGCTGTTTTAGCTATCACTGCCAGTAAAACATATCATACTCCTCACCACACAATGTTAGTGAATGTTATTATTGTTGTGAATAAGTCACTTTCTTTGCGTGCGTTCATGGCTGTGTTTGTTTGCAACTGTTTGCCGGTGTCACCCGTAAGACGTGAATTGCTTGCAAAGCATGGATTGCTGTTACTCGGCTTTCTAACCTATCTTGCAGGCGATCTGTCAGTTTCAGTAAGTAAATCGATATTTTTGGAGTTGATCTATTCTAGGAATCTTAGAATATATCCATCCATCAATTTTCTATACCGCTTCATCCTCATTAGGGTCGCGGGGGCATGCTGGAGCCTATCCCAGCTGACTTCGTGCGACAGGCGGGGTACAGCCTGGACTGGTCGACAGCCAATCGCAGGGCACATATAGAGAAACAACCAACCATTCACACTCACATTCATAGCTATGGGCAATTTAGAGTCGCCAGGTAACCTCACCTGCATTTTTTGGGAGGAAGCCGGAGTGCCCGGAGAAAACCCACGCGCACACGGGGAGAACATGAACATAAACATGAACACAGAAATGCCCAGGGGAGAATCGAACCCAGGTCTTCCCAATCTCTAGGCTGTTCCTGTATTGGCCAACATGCTAACCACCACTAGACCACCGTGCGGCCCTCTTAGAATATATAATATATATAATATCATGAGCTTTCATGCCAGGGCTAAATAAGCATTGATCGCTTCTCACTGGTATTGTATTTTGCAGTGTGCGTATAGCTGCTGTCAATGTCACTAACAGTCAAAAAAACGTACTTGTGGCCAATTTTTTGTGTGTTATATCATAGTCATCACAACACAATATCGTTGAATGTTATTATTGTGTTATTGTTGCGAACATGCCACTTTCTTGGCTTTGCTGTGAGTTCATGGCTGCATGTGAATCTGCTTCCAGGAATGTGTTCTGGTTATGACATCACAGCCAAGATGGCGTCGGTTCAGAAAACAAATCACCATTTCATTTCACTCCTATTTCATAGCTGTTTATTTAAGTATTACAGCAGTACGACAAAAATGTTTTATTAACTAAGGTCTTTCATTTTGTTATTGTTTTTTACAAACTTTTTTTGGTGTCATGAGCACTTTAAGGTCAGCACTTTATCAAGGGAGGAGTCTTCACACAACCAAGCCCATCAACACGTTTTCTGGATTGACAAAATCCATGCATTAAAATAATTATGTTTTATAGTTATTAATACACTTGAGCCCAACTGTGTTCGTAATATATTTTTTATCACAAAATGCCCTTGTTAGTAGCCTGTTAGCCTGCTAATACAGGGAAACAGGAACAAAAAGTCAACGCCATCACCCGTCTGATGAATGATGACTGAAAGGAATAAATGAACATTTAAGGTTACTTTGACCTTCACTGAAGATGTGAATGTTGCCAAAGACACAATGTGGCAGCGAGATCAACATGAACCAACTTTGTGCTTTGCCATGAGTTATTTCTTCAATTCAATAGCGTTTCTCATGCACCTTCTTTATTAAAATGCTGGCACTTCACTTGAGTTGAGAAACACTATTGAATTCAAGAAATAACTCATGGCAAAACACAAATGTGGCGGCTGTATCTTATATCTTATCTTATTTGTATTTATATGCATTTAGAATTGTTTACTGCTTGTAAAACTATAATTATAAAACTATATAAACGTGCTTTGTGTTTTTGGCTTTCTGGAACGGTTTAATTGGATTTACATAATTTCTTATAGAGTACATCAGAGGGACAGCACATGTTAGAGGTTTTGGAGATAAAGTCAGAGAGGCCAGACTGAGATGGTTTGGACATGTCCAGAGGAGAGATATGGAATATACACTGTATAGGTAGAAGGATGCTGAGTTTGGAACTGCCAGGCAGGAGGCCTCGAGGAAGACCAAAGAGAAGGTTTATGGATGTAGTGAAAGAGGACATGAAGGTAGTTGGTGTAAGAGAAGAGGATGTAGAAGACAGGGTTAGATGGAGGCAATTGATTCGCTGTGGCGACCCCTGAAGGGAAATGCCGAAAGGAAAAGAAGACATGATTTCTTATAGAAAAAACTGATTTGCTTAGAGTAGTCGGACCTTCTGGAATGGATTAATGATGCTAACCATAGTTCCACTGTACAGTGTATTAACAAAGATGCAAATTCTTACTGAGGAGCAAGATAGGGTATGCCATGGCCTGGTCACCCATATTTACCCCTTTGATTCAGATAACCTGAATACCAACCATCTACCAGTTTCTGACAATGACTAGTGAGGATGGACAAACTGAAACAAGCTCGACCCTGACTTTTCCCAACCATGATTACAGATCTGCTTGCTGACTGTACTGGCTTGACTATTGTCTGGATGGAGCAAATAACTTGTTGAAAAAAATGAGTTACAATTGCCAATGATCGTCGCTAGAGTCTAAACTTCAAAACTACTGACCACCAACAACATGGGAAGAAAAAGGGCTGCTGTCACAGTGAAAGCAGAAGAAGAGGACGTGGAAGAGAGCCAGGAAGCAGGTAGTCTTCGAGAAAGAATGAGATTGAAAGACAGGTTGAAGGAAATAAGAGATAAACAGCACGATGACATGAAGTGGTTAACAAAACACGTTAAAGAAATGAAGAATAATGACAGATTGGTGGGCTGGATGGAAGAGTGGTTGGGCTGGAAAAGAAAGTGGATGGCTTCAAAAAAGCAAGATCATTTAAAGGGCCACATCACATTGTAAATCAAATCAGTGCAGAATTGCTGATTTGTTAAAGTCCACGTGCATGAACGATATGATTGTTACATGCAGGTCTTATGCCAGGGCAGCTGATAACAGAGGAGGCGAACAAGATGAAGTTGTTTCAACAAAGCCAATGGTACTTCACCTTCAATCAAAACCACGTGCGAAAAAAGGACCACTTGGTAGTATGTTTGGGGTTGTTATGTTGGAAAACTTTAATGCGGCCCATTTTCAGAAAGAAGGGGATCGTGTTCTGCTTCAGAATGTCACCGTACATTTTCAAATTCAAATAGCAGCTGCCAAGCGCGGGCAACACTCATGCAGCCACAGACCATGGCGTTCAGTTCTTGTGCCATTTCTATAGCACTACCCCTTGAGCAGATATACTGTAACATACAGCCATGGCCCAAAACAGTGGCATGTGGCGTACTTACTTTTGTGAGACATTTTTACCTACTACAACATATGTCCACGATACTACAGCCGCTACTCGCTGTGGAATACAGTAGATCTCTGCTTTTCACAAGGGGTTCTTTTCCGGGACCACCAGTGAATGGCAAAAAAAAGCAAGTATTGATAAAAACTTTTGCCAAACGGTTCCCCCACCTCCAAACCCTCCTGTTAGCTTGACGTTGACATTCTCCTCCGAGTTCACATCAATACTTGCAATAAAAGTGACCTATTAGATTCGATTCAGCTCCAGAACCCCCTTCTCTCTTCAATTTCCATTGTTCACTCCTGACACAATCCAGGTTTAAATATGCCTCATACACATTTAAAGTATAAAATGTATAGGTACTCACCACTAATGAATGATAATGTAAGATGATGGTGATCCATTGGAGTTACGGTGTTGCCGTTACCCTGGTCGTCAGGCTTGCCCCGGAGACTAGCAGGCTACAGAAGGAGTTTATAAATCTATAAGCCACGTCTACATAATCTACACTGCTTGCCTGTTGTAATTCCAGTAACAACTAATGTTAATATTTTAACTTCTGTTCACCTTGTTTCAAGTTGTGAGGCTGGATTGACTGTCGACGTTTGTGCTTCCTCAGCCAAACGAACGGCTCACAACTATGGTGTGTTCAAAGCAAACGACGCTTGACAAAAAACATAATCTGATTACATTATAAAGATATCAGCATGCTAAAATTGTGAGCTTTCGACCAGTTGTAAATACTGTGTACCTGTATCACGTATATCTAAATTATTACTAACTTAAGGTGAATGAGACGTGTTTTCTGTAGAAAAACAGCCTATTTTTGGAAGATTTTTTTTGTCACAAAAAAATCTGCTGAACCGCAAATGTGCACAGCTGCATTGTACACGGTTATTCAAAAAGAATTAACCAATTTCAAACACCGCATTGTAATAAGTCAGTGACCATTTGAAAGAGGAGTTTTCTAAGTTTTAAATGGCTGCCACGGGGGCTGCTTGTGAATACAATACTTGTGACTTGGCTGGAGTTTTCTATTGCTTTTCCTTAATAAAATATTGCGTAATGAAATGAGTTCATTCTTTCTGAATAACCGTGTGTACTGTTTTATGGCTGTGCCATTGGGTATCATGCTATTCCAGATGTTCCAGATGCACATGTACATTGATTGGATGTAGAAAATCTGTTTGGACCCCAAATGAAGTAAACAATTATAAGGATTAATGAGCGACTGACAAGGCTGCCACCACAGAGATGCCTTGGAGTCCAGGCATCAATCACAGGGATTAGCCAGAGGAAAACATCCACAATTCGCATCTCCTCTAATCCTCAAATTTTACCAGTCCATTGGTCTCAATCCGTTTCTGTCATTAATTTGAATGAATGTGCTTCACACCTGCACACACATGCACGCAGTAAAGACAACAGACAAAGACAAGTAGATAAGAGAAAAACAGTGAGCTGTATTATTATTATTATTATTTATTATACAGTATGTTATCAAAACAGTGTTTTATTTGGTCTCAAAAATGTTGACAATAATATCTTTGAGCATTAATTTGTGGGACAATAAGGATCACTTGCATTGTTTTGTCATTAAATAAAAAAGTCTGTCCAGTCATATTTTTTCATTCTACTCTTTTTTTAATATATTATGACATATATTTAACTTATGACTTACAAATTATGAAGATGCACCGTTTAGTAGGGCCGTCCGATAATATCGGCCACCAATAATTATCGGTGAACACTGCTGTCCATCAACTGGTTGACAAAATAATTGCCTTCAACTTGAGTGATGCATGTTCAATGCAAGAATGGAATGGAATGAAACAAAAAACACCTGATATCATGAATTTCTATGTACTTCCAGCCGCTGCAACACATACTGTAGATCAGTGGCTCTCAACTGGCTTGGCTGCGGAACCCACCGTCACCCCTCCATGACAAGCGGCAACCCAAATTGCAGATTTTTCCAAATCAAACGCTGTTCTCCAGCAGATGTCTTAACGGCACGTTAAGTCCCCGCTTGATGTCCTTTTCCTCTCGTTCAGTCACCCAGAAACATGGCATGCACCCCATGGTGGCGTAGTATGTGAATAGCACAGATAAGAACGCAAGGTGCATTCACGGACATCGGGTCATTACATTTATTTTTTTTGCCCACGCATACACCTGTGACCCACTTTTGGGTCACCGACGCACCACCATCAATGCTGTAGATCCCACACTGCAGGGTGTGTTACACCTCTCAGGTCGCACGCATATCTTCACATAAATGCTCAAGACCTATACACAAGTTAGACAAACTCCATCAATGGCTGGCCATAAATCAATATTGTCAACCACAAGTTCTGTTCCCTGTGTATTGAAGTTGTTCACTGTGAACTAATACCCTTGTCACTTTTTGCTGTGTGCTGATTTCACCACAAGCTTCTTCTGCTGGCTCTCAATAAAGGCGGTCGCATTTTTTTCCCTTTCCTCTGCCTTATCTTCCCTGCTTTGCTTCTCATGTCTTGTTTGTATCCTGTCTCGTACTTTTAAGAGCCTCTCTCCGCATTGCTCTCCAAATCTAAATCATGGAATTGATCGACTGGTCTCTCCACACAATTGTCAAAATTTTCTCGACAGAGAAGCTCAGGGTCGGGGGAACCCGTCTGCATTAACGGAACGTTCACCGCCAGTTACGTGATGGACAGTTGGGGTAAGTGAAGGGTCATGTGCCTGGCGATTCTACTTTCCGTTCAGGACATTGGAATCATCTACCTATTCGGAACCTTGATAACAGGATCGTTGCTGATTGAGATTACGCACTGCTCTGGTATATCACAAAATTCGGAAGACGGACACAGCAGTGCAAGTGTCCAGCAGCCGCCCGTCATGATTGATGGATCGATCGAGAGACCAGAATGGACAACAGGTTAGCCGAGTCTACTAGAATGCGGCTACCGCACTAACCCATCCATCCATCCATCCATTTTCTATGCCACTTATCCTCATTAGGGTCGTGGGGGTAAGCTGGAGCCTATCCCAGCTGACTTCAGGCGAGAGGCAGGGTACACCCTGGACTGGTTTCCCATCCAATCGCAGGGTATCGCACTAACCCAAATGATCTAATCTGCATTTCGGCACCGGCCTATCCAAGGTCGCTGCTCAAACAACAACTCCTCCAGGCTGCAGTGTGATGCTCTGCCCCTTGTCTTTTTCTTCCATGGACACCTGTTGTTTGTTGTCTCTGTCTGGGGTCGCTCACAGACGTCTCCATGGCGACTGCTGTGTTGTCACGATGACATCTTGTGGACTTGGGGCTCCAAGATTGGCCACTAAACTGGGCGAACTTCTTCAGGCCTACACACACATACCTGTACATCCAAGGACACTCTTCTCCAACACTGTGCTATGTCCAATCTTTGTGTCCCGTGTCCATGTTTCCATACTATCACTTACAACAGAGAAAGGATTCTAAGTCATTTATGGTTCACAGATAATGTCAGCACCTTGCACTGTTCTGTTGAACTCTTGGTGGGTCACACTGCTATACTCATCCTGGGCTAATTTGCCTCAAGATGAAAATGACACAGAGTGTCAATGAAGGAGAGAGAGAGACTGACAAAGTGTGTGATGAAGGAATTACGAGGATATTCAATTCTAACGCAGAAGAAGACAACTTTAGTGGTTTTAGTTCCCATGAGGAGAATGAAGACGGCAATGAATGACTTTTCTGGTAGGCTACTGTTTAACTAACTATATTACACGCACTGTTTGGTTTTAAAGTTTTAAAAAATCTTTCTGTGTACTAAATATGCCATGTACAAATCTTTTTTTGTCTTTAAATTCAGTTGCTGTAGCTTAAGTACTGGCACGCTCTATATAGTATATACATCATATACTTACATAAATGGCTTTACTTCTCATGGCTGTGTCTCTTACATTGACGCTGAACTGTGTAAAATTATTCAAAGAGGAAAAAAACATGTGACTTGCTGACTATGCAATGGCTTACACACCCCAAATATGTTCCATTACACCAGTACATTAATCAAACTGGCTCTGTATTGCAGAGAACAGCTGTGCTTTATAATACCACTTCCAGGACACATACTGAAAACGTTTCACTGCAATTTACTCTGACTGAAAGTAGAGGAGAAACTGACAACAGGGGGAAAAAAAACTCACATCTTAATCTGCGCTTAATGCGCCAATGAGCCACATCCCCTAATGCACATTTGCGAGATATAAACATCTGCTGCATATCGCGCCACTTGGAGTAACTTATAAATTCTGCTCTATATATGCTATCATTCCATGGATGGTTTGTTTGGGAGATGCTAGGGAATATTTTTACAACAAAACTCCACCTCAACCCCCTGTCCTTAGGCAACATGCTGTTGGTGTTGTGTCAGCAGTGGGTTAAATACTGTCGTCCCTTTGAAACAGAAACAACTGGTGTATAATTATGGAACGGTTTAGTGTTTACTACCGAATCCTAAAATAATTATCTAGGATGACACTGGTGACACTGGTGTTTACATGTCTGCTCGTTAAGCACTTACACATCAATGCAATGTGTGTACCCTTTATTGAGGTCCCCTAAAGGCAGATGTGCCAATTAAAGCACACCAATGGACACCAGTGAAACAAATGCCAATGGCTGCTGTAACTGTAGGTTACGCACAATTGCATTATCATCTACAATATTCATTCACAGGATTTGTCAATATTAGATTTCATCAATACGCACACGTCAGGTATGTTAACATTTTTAAGCATTTAAAATAACTTTGGTTGCGTCAAATTCACATTTTCAACTTTTCAAACAGACCGAGTCTATAAACTTTTCCAAAGAATCAACAAACCCAGCCAGCCGGGCTTACGCTGGGTCAATATTTGGGAGAAGCAGGAGAATAAAACTTTTTTTTCCAGCACGGCACATACCTGTGCTGTTAGACTTGAGTATGGCAAACAAACATAACACAAACATGCGGTGGAACTTGCTTAAGTCAGTCCTGCTGATGTCGACAGTCATTACGTCCTGGTCCGCCATGTTGTTCTTGTTGCTTAAAAAGTGCCGGCTTAAGCCGACGTCGACAAACATAGTCGACCGCTTTTGTCGACATATCATTTGTGACCCAAAGGGGTAATTTCTATGAAAAATGTGTTTATGTCGACATGTGTTATTGTTAATTTCATCATTATCGCGAAGCAGCGTGAAACAAACTGTCTTGTTACACAACATTAAAGGAAAGGAAAGCACAAAGGAAGCACAAATGGATGAAAACCATGTCAATAAACTGTTGGAAGGTTAAAAAAGCCTTCATTATCGCACATTCTCCTTATGTCTCTAGCAAAAGTCACAAGTAGATATGCAAGCAATGGCTACTTTCGATTATGGTTGGGTCGACAATCGCTTGTGCCGGCCTAAGTCAGCCAGTCCGAGAGGTGTCGACTTAAATGGGTTCCACTGTACACATGCAGTTGACTGTACAAATTAAGCTGATTTGGTTGTAGTCCGTCCGGTAGGCGAACATCTTACAAGGTGCTTTGTGGACCTGGAAAAGGCATTCAACTATGTCCCTCACAGTGTCCTGTGGGGGGTAGTAAGGGGTTGGTGGTATGCTACTATGTGCCATTTGGCCCTTGTACAACCAGAGCAGGTGCTTGGTTCCCATTGCCAGCTGTAAGTAGAGCCTGTTCCCTGTGAATGTTGGCCTCCGTCAAGGCTGCCATCTATCACCAATTCTGTTCATAACTTCTATGGACAGAATCTCTCGGCACAGCCAAGGCGTCGAGGTGGTCCAGTTTGGGGGCTAGGATCTTGTCTCTGATATTCGCAGATGATGTGGTCCTGATGGCCCCATCAGGCTGTGACCTTCAGCGTTTACTGGGGCGTTTTGCAGCTGAGTGTGAAGCTTCTGGGATGGGACTCAGCACCTCCAAATCTGAGGCCATGGTTCTCAGTCGGAAAAGGGTGGATTGCACCCTTTCAGTTGGTAGTGAGGTCTTGTCCAAGGTGCAGCTGCAGATCGGGAGGCAGCTTGCCTAGCGTCTGCAGTAATGCGGTCACTGTACTGGACCGTCGCGGTGAAGAGAGAGCTGAGCCGGAAGGCAAAGTTCTCAATTTACCGGTTGATCTATGTTCCCACCCTCACCTATGCTCATGGACATTGGGTTGTTACCGAAATAACAACATCACACATACAAGTGGCCCAAAATGAGTTTTCTCCATAGGGTGGCTGTACTCACCCTAAGAGAAGGGAGAAAAAGGTGATCCGGGAGGAGCTCAGAGAAGAGCCACTTCTCCTTCACATTGAGAGGAGTCCGTTGGGGTGGCTCGGACATCTAGCCCGGATGCCTCCTGGACGCCTCTCTGTTGAGTTGTTCCGGACGAGGCCCCGGGCCAGAGCTAGGACACGCTAGCGGGATCATGCCTCACAGCTGGCCTGTTGACCTTGGTTTGGTTTGGTTTGGTTTAATTTTAATTGAACATGCATGCAGGTTACAATGGAATACATCTCATGAATCATTTCACAGTTCCACATGTCCAAAAGGAGTAGGAAGAAGCAAAGCTTTAATCCTACCTCCCATCCATTCTACATCTTGTGCAGTACATATTGTTCACTTTCTGCATTCCATGTCATATTATTCCATATAATAATCTTACAGTACAGTGAGTGAGTGAAGATTGCTTTTATAATTATTACCCCATATCTCCACAAGTTGGATATGTTAATACCAAGGAACAGTAAAGAGTGTAGAGTGATTTTTGATCAAGAACAAATTTTGCTTTATTCAATTTTACTGAAGTATTTCTTGCCACCTTTTGTTGTATATTTTTTATATGAGATATCCAACTCATTTTTTTCGTCTATTATGATCCCCAGAAATGTATTTTCTTTCACTCTTTCAAAACCCACTCTGTCTATTTGTATTTGATCGTACGTATCCTTTCTGCTATTTATAGTTTTACTTAAGTTAAAGGATAATCTGTTTTTATCAAACAATGACTTTAATATGACAATTTCATCCTTGACCTTTTTAATGAGTTCTTGTGTGCTTTCCCCAGAACAAAAGGCAGGTGTATCATCTGCAAATAATACCAACTTTAAGTCCTTTGTCACTTTACAAATGTCGTTGATATACAAATTGAACACGTTTGGTCCCAATATTGACCCCTGGGGTACTCCACACGTGATTAAACTCGTAGATGTGTATTCTCCTAGTTTTACAAATTGCTTCCTGTTTGCTAGGTAGCTTTTAACCCAATTCAAAACTAATCCTCTGATTCCGTACCTTTTCAATTTTGTGGTTAAAATATTGTGATTAATTGTATCGAAGGCTTTTCTAAGATCCATAAATATTGCAACTGCACACTTTCTGTGGTCTATAGCATTAGTAATTTCCTCTGTGATTTCAATCAGTGCCATAGAATTTGAAATGTTAGCTCTGTATCCGTATTGACTACCTGCTAGTAATTCATGTTAGCTCTGTATCCGTATTGACTACCTGCTAGTAATGAATTCTTATTAATAAATTTGTCCAACCTGTTATAAAACAGCTTCTCGATCATTTAAGATGAGAAAACTGGTCGGTAATTTGTAAACTGATGTATATCTCAATTTTCTAAAATTGGAACCACTGTAGCTATTTTAATTTTGCTAGGAAATTTTCCAGTCTGAAATGATAAGTTTCTACGGTTCTACAATCTCAATGATAACCCTTTTAATTGTTTCCATTTAGATTCCACTACAATCAGTTGATGTTTTTGTTTTAAAATTTTTGACAATGTCAGTGATTTCCTTTTTAGTTACATCAGTGAGAAACATCTATAGTTTCATTCCATTCATCCATTGTCCGGAGTTTTGGAAGTTTTTCTTCCAGTTTTGGTCCAATATTTACTAAATAATTGTTAAACATTTCAACTACCTCACCTTGGTGTCCTCCTGGTGGCAAGAGACCAGGAAGTCTGGACTTCTCTACTGAGACTGCTGACCCAGATGAGTGAAAGAAAATGGATGGATGGATGGTTGTATTCCATGCAGGCATGGACAAAAACATTAGCATCTTTAGCCAAAAACATTGGCCTCATTGACATGCCATTATTTTTGACTGTATACGCGTATGAAAATTGGACTTTAGGTGTCGCTGTGCCATATTGTCAACACTATTGGACACGTTTAATGGGAGAACCCTTTTTTGCAGTCGAATTGGAGTTCGTTACACATGTACACTAAATGTTTTGAAATGCTTAAGGGGACAAATTGTTGATTATCAACAGTATCAATCAGAAAAAGACTGGCTTCCAGCCATTTGTCTCTGTTTTATGTAGGTTTAGGTAACACGGCATGTTTCCACAAAGTGTAATTGCTTATTGTCCAAATGATGTCCCCACCTGGGCTGTGCTCTGGGTTGTCATTGGACAAACAACAATTGCATGGAAGTGAGGAGGTTTCTCCAAACACAAACCACATGCATTCATGGCTAAAACACAGCATGTTAAGAAATGGGACGTTTTTTTCAGTGGGTGGTCTTAGACACTGAAAGACCGCCTCGCAGCCCACAAAGTCCTTCCATCAGAAAACTGACTCACCTCCTGAAGAGACACTTGCGCATTATGAAAACAGCAACTGGCTGGAAAAAGTGCCTGTCTGAGTGGGGTGCAAGGTATTGCACATACTGCAAGAGCTTGATGATAAACACTTACTGTATCTCTACCTGCATATTTTTGTGTGGGAGGTCCAACGAATGGTTAAAATGTTGCACCTGAACTTTTCATTGCTGAGGTGTGTGCATTTGGCCTCAGTTCATCACTGCAAAGTCAGGAGGCTCATATACTTTGGTTCGATATTTAGGTACTCACTTTCAATATCGTTTACAAGCTTTCAATTTGAGGACCAACCACCCCGGCCCGAGGGTGTTTTTGGACCAGCTTTGTTCACTTCACAGTGTGCTACCATGTGCTGTGTTGTTACAAACCTCTTTAAACCACAAATCATCACCAAAGGACATTTTTAAGCACAATTACTGTAAGTACTATTTTCAAACTTTTGCCCACAAACTACTCCATCAATCACAGACAGAAATACTGTATTTTCCGGACTATAAGGCTGAATCCCAACTGCCCTTCCCTTAGGTTTTGCATGCTCACGATAATCAAGTGCTGTCCTTAAATCAAGGCCCTAAACACCAAGTTTTATATTAGCTATCTAATCACTCACGTAACGCAGCATCGTATTGAAGTCTGTTTGCCGTCTGCCGACAATTCTCATAGTGAGATACTGTACATTTATTGTATTCAGCATAAAGTATCAATGGTCAGGAAGTGAGCGAAATAAAAGATGTAAACAACATGGCCATATGTGGACAGCACACCAGATTATCAAAATGTATTCAACTTTTGCAATAATTTTTTTTTAACCAATACTCTATATTTGTTTTCAGCACACTTTTACTATTCTACTATTACTATTATTATTGTTTTTACAATGAGTTAATAATTTTATCCCATCAATCATGCGTATGTGTCTTTCCTGCAGAAGATGCTGAGCCAACTGAAGGCAGACCTCTGCTACACCACAGAGCACAAAAAGCTGCAATCCCAGTATGGAAAAGTAAAATGCAACAGAATGCCATTCTGGACTTTCTTACAAAAGAATCAGAGAGAACGTCAAAAACAGGAGGATAGCGAGGACAAAACTGGGACATTGTTCAACCTTGAAATAATGCTTGATAAGGTTTATACATTTGTTGATGTTCATAAAGTTTGTTATATTTTTCTGCAAAGATGAGTGGGACAAAATTCCTCCACAGCGCTGTAAGAGACTCATTGCAAGTTATCGGAAATGCTAGATTGCAGTTGTTGCTACTAAGGGTGGCCCAACCAGTTATTAGGTTTAGGGAGGGGAATCACTTTTTCACACATGACCATGTAGGTTTGGATTTTGTTCTCCCTTAATAATACAAATTTTCATTTAAAAACTGCATTGTGTGTTCAATTGTGTTGTCATTTACAAATATTTAAATATGTTTGATGACCTGAAACATGGGCCACATTGTGGATGAGTTGTTAGCATGTTGGCCACACAATCAGGAGATCGGGAAGACCTGGGTTCGAACCTCTGCTTTGGCATCTCTGTGTGGAGTTTTCACGCGACCCTAATTAGGATAAGTGGCATAGGAAATTGATGGATCTGAAAAAATATATAAGTATAATAATAATAAAAAAACATTTTTTCACACGACTGTAGAATACCAGATGCTTTTTGTTATGCAATACTTTCTAATACGCTTCTCCCTTGGAGACTTTGTGTCTGTAAGTAATTTGTAACTATGATACCTGTGTGGATTGAGACAGCAGTGTTGTTTAATTAGGACACTAATTGTGTCTAGCTTGGAGATTGTAGCTGTACAGTAAAAAACCACAATGGTCACCAAATAGCAACATAAGAATTACAGTCTGATTTGACATTCTTCGGTTTGTGTTTTTGTGTGTTTTTATAACAAAAGAACACAAACATGTAGAGCCAATGACTCACATGTAGTATTTTGCAACACTATTTCAGAGGAAGTCAACTACTCATAACTGTGAGGTGCAGCCTCTGCATGATTCCGCATTAACGTTGCACCATTTACTATACTTGCTGTCAGATGGAGAGCAGCTTGGGGCAGCATTTTTCAGCTGTTGCATGCCACATCAAATCCACAAACTAAGTCCATAAAAGAAAATACACATTTGGTTTTCACTAGTATATTGATTGAGTCCATTGATTACGCATACAGTAGAAATGAAACTTGAACCTCCTCTTCCACCAAATGTCCAAACTAAAAGTTCCCGTGGCCCACATGTTATGCGTTTGCACAGCAGCGAGGTCCCAGTATAAAGAAATAATTATAGCTAATAAAAAATGTCACTGTCAAACAGGAGAGAGTTCACACTGATGACTCTTTGGGGCGCAAAAGCGACACACTTTATTTCCATTATTGAAGGAAGAAGACTGTGGACTGTGCTGTTGGGTAGGAAGATGGTGTCCACATGCCTAATCCCGCATAAAACCATTCTTAGAACAACACAATTGACAAAGGCAATTGCTAGTGTGGTGGTTTACGTAGATTTTTATGTTACTGGTCTACAAATCAATTCCCGTTCAATACAGTAGATTACAGCGGCAACGATTCATTGATTAATTACATTAGAAAATAGGTTTGATTACAATTCTATTGCTTCGTTGATTCGTTTAATGAGTGCAACTAATAAAAATTGATCAAATCCGGACCACACGGGGTTACTGGAACATAAAATACACAGAAATTGTTTCCACAGGGCTGCTGCAATAAACAGTGCATGAGAGCAGCTGTGTGGGTGCCGTGTTCGGTGGAAAGAGGAGAGAGGTGACTCAAAGGAAAACAGCGGTGACGAGAGAGAGGAAAGGGTCCAAAGGAAATGACAGACGCTGTCAAAAGTTTGGGATCATTTCAAACTGAAAAAGACAGACAACATGTTGCAATGTTTGCACTGTCAAACGGAGATGGCATTCCACAAAAGTAGTACATTCTTGCTGCAGCACATTACATTACATAGTTACAGCACAAACAACCAGAAACAAGATAAAAGTCTACTTTGCCAGCTACCTATTTATTATTGCCTGGTTTTAAGCTACACTCAGGAAGTTTTCTTATATTTTTCATGATTTTATGATGTTAGTAGTTCAATTTGTATTTATAAGAAAAAAGAATAAAGGTTATTGAAAGTATAACTATCTTCCCAAAAATACACATCCAGATAATAAAGCATTGGCCCTTAATATGTGTACATCTGGCCCGTCAAAGCTTTTCATTTGGCCCTCCAAACATCACCTAAATAATGAAAACCATTCAGGCTAACTGCAGAAGTGCTCGTTCATGCAGTACTTCCTCTGCTCTGCAGGGGGCAACAGCAAGGCATACTTGTCACAATGAAGCAGAATTAGAAGAAGACGGCTCACAAGAAATATGGCGCTATCATATACAGCAATATTATTGTTTGATTTAATATATATTATTGCTCTAACACTGATGAAGGTTAACATATACTTGTATATACAGTCAAACTTGTCTATAGCGGCCACTAGAGGGAGTCTGCAAAAGTGGCCGCTATAGACAGGTGGCCTCTATAGACAGGTTGGCGTCCAGTTTGAATGTTGACCAGTAGAGGAAGAAAAAAAAAAAAAAGGGAAAAAAATAATAATGTTGACCAGTAGAGGGCACTGCGGACTGCGGATAAAAGTTGTACAGCACTACTTGGCTTGTTATTATCATGGTTCATGGTTTTAATCCTGAACATGCATGAGTCAAACAGTAGCACATCACATAGTACAATTCACAATTTTGCATGTCCAAAAAGGAGCAGGAAGAAGCAAAGCTTATTTAATCCTACCCCTCATCAGTTTCACATCAGTTGCAATACATTTATTCACCTCTTGTTCTTCCAAGTGTACTTTGTAGGTCTACATGACAATGTAGTGCAATCATAGCCAAGGTTTTTACTTACTAAAAGGAAGCTAGGGGCTTAATAATAACTGATGGAATATATCCACGACCCACAGAACAAAGCTGTGCTAGTAATGTCTTACGCTTGTTTTTAATATTTTACTTTTTATACGGCAGTGTCATTACAGCTTTAGTTCATCAGGAAGTGACGGGAAGTGACGGTGGGCGTCCCGAGCAGGAGAGCTAGGCTCAGTGCTAGCTGTGAGTTTCGAGAGAGTTGGGAAGTGTGTTTATGTTGGCGTGGATGTAAAGTCCTGCAGTGTTCTCCGCTGTTAATAAAGCCATTAAAGTGCATCGGCGACGTGAGTCTCTCCTTCCCCACAACAAGCGGCATTACAGTATTGACCTGTGCACACCAGGAAATAAACGGTGTCATTTCTTACAGGCATTGGCTGGACAGCTATGTAGTGGGGCTTGTTTAACCTTTGCCTTGTGGGCAAGCAGGAAGGAGAGACGATGCTGAGAGATGTGTGTGTGTTCTGAGCTGCTGTCTGGTGGCCGCGTTCAATAAATAAAGTTGGCAGAAGAAACAGGAGAAGTTTCCTTCTTTGCTTCGGAGCTGAATAACACTGACAAGTTAACAGACTAGTAGCGAACGGAAAAGAAGACGGCTTTGTTTGTGTCAAATACAGAAGATGAGGACTTTGATGGATTTGTGGATGAGGATTGATGAAAAATAACGTGAGTACATTCTGAAATACTTCAATTAAGTACAACCGAACTCAGTTTTGCTCCCGCTGCCGCATGCATGCTAGCGTATGTTTTTTTTTTTTTTATTGTAGCGTCGCTGGGAGCACGTCCTGTTCCCAGCCTACTTTGCGGTAATGTTTTGGTGCAAATGCTCTTAAAGTTACATGTTTGACCAGGAAATAGCAAGCTCAAAAGAAGACGGCTTTTTTATGTGGAACAACTGACAGTTTGTGTGGATCTTGTGAATGATTGTGACTGAGCTAGGACTCCGTAATTAAAGTCTACACACGACGGCTTCATTGATTGAAAAACGAAACTTTTTCTTGCATGAAGCTTCTGCTTGAGTTGGTAATTTGGCCGCTATATGCAGTCAGATATTGACCAAGGGAGACAAAATGGGTGGCCGCTGGCTGCATTGGACAGGTGACTGCTATACACAGGGTCTATAACATGTAAATTTGCTGCGGGGGATTTTTCAGTGGCTGCTATAGGCAGGTGGCCGTTCTATAAAGGTGGCCGCTAAGACAGGTTTGACTGTATATAAAACAATATATATACATTCAACAAAAATATAAACGCAACGCTTTTGTTTTTGCTCCCTGGCATGCTGACCAGATACCCAAGCCTTAAAGACAAAACCAACTTGTATTAATGGTATTGTCTCATCCTATACCAGGGGACTATTGCACAAAACTAGGATAAGGGATTAAGCCGGGAGAAGGAGAAGGAGGCCTCGGGGAAGACCCAGGACACGTCTCTCAACTGGCCTGGGATTGCCTCGGGATCCACCGGGAGCATCTGGACAAAGTAGAGAGGGAAGTCTGGGCTTCCTTACTTACACTGCTGCCTCGGATAAGCGGGAGAAGATGGACGGATGCATGGATACTGAATTTGGTTCTGCTGGAAAGCTGTGTGTGTGTCTGCCGCTTTTCTCTCGCTCCACTCCTCACTCCCTATGCAAGACGATTTGATGTGCAAAAAGAAAACCTGGGTTCAATTATCTGGAGATGATTTGGAGTTAAAAGGTCAGATGAGCAGCAGAACGCTTTAATTTGTAGACAATGCTGCAAACGTTGCATCCAAAGGTGGAAGCAAATTGAATATCTTCCATGCCAGTGTGAAAGTACTGGACTGTTATCTTGCTCTGATGAGAATGTTAGAAAAGTCTTGTTCAGGGACATGACTCAAACACAGAACAGTAGTCAGCAACGGTAGATTTGAGAGAAACTCACATTCTCAAACTTTACAGATGTTTGGCACGGTGTTGGTTGTTTGGGGGGGACCAGAGGTTTGTTTCTTCACCTCCATGGTCTTGTGAGGATCCTCGTGCCGTTTTTGGTGGTGCTGCTTCGGATGTGCGATGGAATTGATCATGTTGAACTTCCCTGGTTCTGTGCTACAGCAGGGGGCTTGTACATGGCAGGTTTTGCACTCGGCTGTGACGTCTTTTTTGGATGGTGGCGAGGGTTGATGCCGACGTTGGTGATCATGTGTGGCCTGCAAGCTGGAATGGACTGCTTTCTTATATCTGAGATTTTACTTGCAGGCTAATACAATCCAATTAGGGCTGCAACTAATGATTATTTTCTTAGTGGATTAATCTGAAGATTGTTGTTTAGATTAATCGAGTTAGGCCAGGGTCGGCAACATTTAGCATCAAAAGAGCCATTTGGGCCAGTTTCCACCAAATTAAAACCCACTGGGAGCCATCCATCCAGCATCTATGGTGCTTATCCTCACTAGGGTCGAAGGGGTATGCTGGAGTCTATCCCAGCTAACTTCGGGCGAGAGGCGGGGTTCACCCTGGACTGGTCGCCAGTCAGTGCACATATAAACAAACAATCATTCACACCCACATTCATACCTATGTACAATATATATTGCCAATTAATTGAACATGCATGTTTTTGGAATGTGGGAGGAAACCAGAGTACCCAGAGAAAACCCACAAACGCACAGGTAGAACATGCGAACCCCACACAGAGATGCCCAAGCGGAGATTCGAACCCAGGTCTTTCAGATCTCCTGTCTGTGTGGCCAACATGCTCACTTGGAGACAAAAAACCTGTTTGCTTTTCTGTCTTCCTGTTGCTCCTGCTGGAGTGATGAGCCACACCTGTTGCCACCTGGCAATTTGTGACCTTTCTTAAGCCTGTTTTTAAGCCTTCTCCACCGACTTCGGATCAACATATGCAATAAAAGTGTTGTAACACATCGATTAGTTCCACTTCCAGTATCAACTCTCCATGTCACTGTAGTTGCCATTCATTAGCAAGAAGCTAACAAGTGAAGTATCATCGTCTCTCACCGAGCTAACTCACCTAACTCAGAAAGCACTGCCCCTAGCAATTCAGTGGAGAATTACATGGCACACATTCAACCCTGATGCAGAACTTTGAAAGGCTCATGACAGCGTAATGACTTCAGGGAAGCAAAAACCAGCAATGGGCAGAGCAGAATGATGAAAGAGCCGCATGTGGCTCCGGAGCCATGGGTTGGAGACCCCTGGGTTAGGCCCTAGATGGCCAAAATCAATATGCACCAAACATACAGTTAGTGGTTTGGTCCGCAATACATCAGAAAAGAGGAAAAAATGTCAATCACTGTTTTCCAAAATCAAAGCTGATGTGTGTGAATATCTTGTTTTTCCTAAAATACAAAGATAATAAGTCTGCTTTCATCCATGACTAAGGAAATTAAAAAATACTAACATCTGAAAGGAAATCAGAGAATATTTACATTTGTAAATCGAAAAACAATTAATGAAATACCAAAATAGCTGTCGATTAATTGGATAATCTGTGAATTATTCAACATTCAGCTATAAATAGCTGCAGCTTTAAATTCGATTTAAATTTGTCATTTTCTGCTGATACTGGACCAATGTACAATATCAATATCAGATGGGGTCAGGCTTCAGGGAGAGGCCGAATACCCCTTGGACGGGGTCGCGATACAGTCAAATAAGCTTTCACACTCAAATTCACACCAATGGGCTGATTTAGAGCATGCAAATAGCCGCAGGATAGCACAAACTCCAAACAGAGATGTTCCAACTGAGATTTTAACCCAGATCTGATGGTGAGATAGATTTGCTAACCACTAACCACCATGCTGAGATGTGACATTTGTTTTCAACTTAACTGTCACAGTGAAACTTCCACCTCTTTTTTGATAATTCAGTGCTGTGCTAAAAAAAGAAAATCTGTCAATTACCCTGCTGACCCTTTTAACATTCACCTCTGCTGCATGGACTGCAAATTCAGTGAAGGCAGCACTGCAGCAGCCTCCTCAGGGCAGCCAGATCCTGTCAAACAATGTTTCCAGCAGCATGCTGTGTCTTACCAGCCGCTATCTCACCGCAACACACCTCTGTTCTTCATGTTTCCGATGGTTAGTGAGGCAGAAAATTAACTCCAGGGGCAAAAAAAACACGTCAGCACAGGCAAATTTAAATGCCTTTGTCCATGTCACTCCATTTGTCGTCTGCCATCTCATTTAGTTACAGACGCACTTCCTGTAGACAAACTAAACAAGCATAGTAGGCTACCTCAAAGTCAAGCGGTGTCTCGGAAGAAATTGTGTTCGACTTTGGATGTGACACAGGATGTCATGTTAGAAGAATACAGGCCTGGCAGTTAATCATGTACTTACTCTACATTTATTTTCATTACAGCGGAACCTCAAAGGCTGAGCAAAAATCCTTTCCTGAAATGATCCGCTCCTGGTCCAAGTCATCATCGTGTGTGCAAATTTGACAAGTTAATCACATATTAAGATATAACAAGTAAAAAAAAAAGACAGAGGTCCATCTTTTTAAATTTGTGTTATAAAAAAGATGCAAAACAAAAGTACTTTAATGATTGCTAAACTGCAGTCTGAAGTTGAAGTTTCATTTGTATGATCCCAAGAGAAATCAACATTGGAGTTCAACTGTATTATGATGTGTGCTTCAGTTCCACATTGGGTAGGATAGGTTTTGAACTGGGTCAAAAGCTACCTAGCAAACAGGAAGCAATATGTGAAGCTAGGAGAATACACATCTGCAAGTTTAAATATGATGTGCGGAGTACCCCAGGGGTCAATACTGAGACGAGACTGTCAATACTGATGCTAGAATTTGCATTTTGCACATTTGGATCTTAATGAGGTTTTAAGTAGAGCTACAATATGCAAAAACAAGAAGGGGGAGTGAGACAAAAAGCATTTTGAAAAAGTAATTTATTGAAAACAACAATTAAACTGAAATAGGCTGTTTATCAGCTGATCAAAAGTTTAAGACCATCGCTCAAAAAATAACAAAAAAACTCTCCAAACCAGAACAAAAAATGTTCTCAGTAGGACTCAGTGATGAGTAGCTCCACCGTTCTTGTTAATCACTTCAAAAATTGGTGTGGGCATGCTTGATGCGAGTGTTTCCAGGAGGCTAGTGAGAACATTGCTCCAAGTGGTGAAGATGGCTTCACCAAGGGCATCAACTGTCTGGAACTGATGGCCATTTTTATAAACGTCCTTTGCCATCCATCCCCAAATGTTCTCTATGGGATTTAAATGAGGGAACATGCAGGATGGTCCAAAAGAGTTATGTTATTCTCCCTGAAGAAGTCCTTGGTCAAGCGAGCATTGTGAACTGCAGCGTTGTCCTGTTGAAAAACCCAGCTGTTACCACACAGACGAGGGCCCTCAGTCATGAGGGATGCCTGCTGCAACATCTGCACGTAAGCAACTGCCGTTTGACGACCCTGCACCACCTGAAGCTCCAGTGTTCCACTGAATGAAAAAGCACCCCAGATCAAGATGGACCCCCCTCCACTGTGCCGGGTAGAAAACATCTCAGGTGGGATCTTCTTGTCATGCCAGTAACGTTGGAAGCCATCTGGACCGTCAAGGTTACATTTTTTCTCATCAGAGAATAAAACTTTTTTCCACCTTGCAATATCCCATGTTTGATGCTCCCTGGCAAAGTCTAAACGGGCATTTTTGTGGCATTGAAGGAGACGAGGTCTTTGAATTCCTTTTTTGTTTTTTTAAACCCTTTTCCCGCAGATGCCGTCTGATTGTTATTGCGCTGCAGTCGGCACCAGTAAGGGCCTTAATGTGGGTTGAAGACCGCCCTGTGTCTTGATGGACAGCCAATCGGATCCTCCGGCTCAGTGCAGGTGTGATTTTTTTGGATCTACCACTTGACTTGTTTTGTTCCATAATGCTCAGGATCTTTTAAAAAACTTAGAATGACTGTCTTACTGCGCCCAACCTCAGCAGCAATGGCACGCTGTGAGAGGCCTTGCTTATGCAGCTCGACAATCCAACCACGTTCAAAAAGAGAAAGCTTCTTAGCTTTAGCCATCAGGAGGGCATGACAGTGTGAATGCCTGACAGAAAATGAACATTTTGAAAAGATTTTGGCTTTTCTAGCCTGTGGTCTTAAACTTTTGATCAGGTGATAAACAACTTATTTCTGTTTTTTTTTTGTTTGTTTGTTTAAATTACAAGTTCCAAATTCTAGCAATTTTTCAACTGGTCTTAAGATTTTGATCAGGTCTGTATGTAAACTGACAAAAGAACTAAAGCTAGTATTATTTGCAGATGATACTACTGCTTTTTGTTTTGGGGAAAGCACACAAGAGCTAATGAAAACATTCACAGAGGAAATGACAATAATAAAAAGATGGTTTGATAAAAAAAAAATAGATTATCCTTGAACCAAAGTAAAACTAAAATTATGCTATTTGGTAATAGAAAGGATCCAAACGCACAAATCGACGGCGTGAATATTGAAAGGGTGAATGAAAATCAATTTTGATGAAATCATGGACTGGAAATCTCATTTTTTTTTAAATGCAACATAAGGGGCGAGAAATACCTCAATATTGAATGAAGCAAAATTTGTCCTTGATCAAAAATCACTCCACACTCTTTACTGTTACTTTACTGGTATTACCATATCTAACTTGTGTGGAGATATGGGGTAACAACTGTAAATACAACTACAAATATTAAAATTCACTGAGATAGTACATTTTTAAACAGCTAAAATTATGCATAAAGCAAACAATAACCTGCTACCCAAAAATGTCATCCAATACTTTCCAACAAAAGAGGACAAATGTAAACTCAGGGAAAAAATCAACTTAAAACACTTACTGTACATGCGACAACAACGCTAAAAACCCACAGCATTTCAGTAAGTGGAATCAAATTATGGAACGGATTGAGTAAGGAACTCAAACAATGCACCAAGATGAGCAAATTCAAGAAACAATACAAGCAGTTGATGTTTGCAAAATACAAGGAAGAAGAATTTTGAACCAATGTGTACAAAATGTGATGTCTAATCCCTGCAACACTCATTACTCTTCATTCGTCATTCTTGTCTATTATTACAACTAAGTTCAGTTATGTCTTTAAACTGATTATTTATTTACTATTATACTAATTATGTGATTATTATTTATTATGACTGAAGAAAAACCCTGACAATTATATTACTACAATGTTACATTACCTTAGCATTTTCCATTGTATCATTTTCCCATGTATCAACTGGTAACTACATCGGAATACAGGAAGTGAATAAACGTATTGCAATTGATGTGAAATGGACGAGGGCTAGGATTAAATAAGCTTTGCTTCTTCCTACTCCTTTTGGACATGTGGAACTGCAAATTGAACCACGTGAGGTATTCCAGTGTAGCTTGTATGCATGTTCAAATCAAATTAAACCATTACGATTACACCAGAAGATACAAACCACTCATTAGCAAGAAAAATAAGAAGGCCAGACGGGAATTTGCCAAAAGGTACAGACATGAGCCCAGTACAGCATCATGACCAATTATGCAATTATGTTGAGTCCCATTATGAAATGTGCCACCCTTGGCCATATTTGAGGAAATTGCATTCACACTATCACAATAGTTTATATTGGACATTGCTGCACTTTGGCATCTGGCCAAAGTCAGAAATAATAAACAATGTAATAGTGAAACAATTAAGTCACGATGTATTGAGATTCCAAAGGACATCGTTTTTCCAGTGCCTTTAGAGTGCTTTCAGTTTGTCTTTTTATGTTTCATCCTCAAGCCCCTTACAATGCTTGTTGTAATTCACACGCGGCTTAGTTTCAAGGAGAAACAACTATCAGCAAGGCTGTGTTATCCATCAGCAGCCAGCTAAGTGTCTTGCACTGATTTTCGAGCACTGGGAGGGATCCAATAGCTCGGCGCCAGGCTTTTTCCGCAGACAGGCTGAAACAGGTGCAACAGCAGCAAGGCAAAACAATGCGAGTGAAAACCTAGAAACACTTCAAGACAAGTCATAAGGACTGTAAAAATCACAATAGTCTATTTCAGGGGAAAAAATGATGATCAATGTCAACAAACATTTGCTGTCTATGAATATAAATCCTATCTAGTCATCCCTTGCCACATCGCGGTTCGAATTTTGCGCCCTCACGCTATCACAGTCTTTCATAAATGTATTCATTAAAAAATAATGCTGTTTTGTGGTTGAATTGTGGTGCACTGTGTCGTAAACAAAGAATAATAGGAGTGGAATGGTGACTATATAGGCATGTGATTTCATGTCTACAGGTTCCTAATAACATTAAAAACCGTATTTAGAAAGTCATAAACAGGTTTTCTATGGTCTAACTATGAAATATTCTATTTATTAACATTGAATCCTATATCATGTCAATCCGCGGTCGGGTCTGGCACCAATTAACTGCAATTGACTACTATTAACTGCTAATGCCAATTAATACGAGGTACGACTTTTTTTCTGCTTCGAGTAATCGTAACGCAGTTACATCACTCGCACAGAAGAAGAAGCAGCTGTTTAGTTGAAGGAGCGGGAAGATTAAAGAGGCGAGAGGAAACGACAACGCGACTAATGGAAAACAACAACAAACTTTCCACAAGAAAATGTGGAAAGTGTGGGAGCATTTCAGTCTAAATAGCATGACCAAAGACAAGGTAAATTTAACGGAGCGCAAATCAATGAGATTAATGCTAATGTACCTTACTAACCTAATGTTAGCCATGTGGAGGGCTAGCTTTCTCTTAACTATGACTGTTGAATATGTGGCTACTTTATTACGATGGTAACTTCATCTATACAGGGTTTAGTTGATCTGCAAAAAGACAGCGCTACAGTTAAAAAGATGGGAAATAAAATTATTTTAGCTCACTAATCAGTAGCTGATCATTTCAAGCACACTGTGTAATGGAACAATGAAGTGTGCGTCTCACTCGCTCGGTTGATAGATAAAATATACTAATGTGCTCCATTACAGTAGGTATCCTAACTTTAGTTTGAACACTGCAAAAACTCAAAAACAGCTGGCCTTAAATGCACAGCCGTCAACATAATGTAATATGTCATTTAAAATGTCAATTAACTAATGATTATGTCTTTTTCAGTAAATCATTACAGTCTCGGATGGATACATGTATCTACAAAGCACCATTATGTAGTCCCAAGCAAGTAGCTAAGCTAACAAATAGCATTTTTTTTCTCCCCTCTTGTCCTGTCCAGCCATTAGGGCAGATCGTATTGTTGATCTTAAATGCCCTCACGTGCTCAACAGATTTGCTCTGCCAGGGGAAAGTGTGAGATACACTTCCCCTGTTATACAGAATTTATTTGACTTAGATGTATTGTTGTTATGAACATTTGGACCGGAGCAGGAGGGGATAGAGAAGAAGAGAAAAGAAAACACAGAAGGGGTGCGGGGATAAGAGGGCAACAAAAAAGACAGAGACAAGGACAACAGCAGCAACAACAATTGTGGGAACAATAACAAGACAACAGAAACAAACAGCACTACATCAGCAAATGTCTGTGATGGCTATAAAGACCCTGACGGAACAACCACAACCACAACGATAATACTCCATTGAAGCACTCACACATAATAGTAGTAATAGTAGTAATGAAATTATTAATTATGATACAAATAGCATTTTTAACACAATAGTCCAAGACATGCGCTCCCTGAGTAAGTTAGCACAGTGTATAAAATGCACTTTGTTCTGATGTAAAATGTTAATTCAAGAAATCCATCCATCCGTTTTCTATGCCGCTTGTCCTCATTAGGGTCGCGGGGGCATGCTGGAGCCTATCCCAGCTGACTTCGGGCGATAGGCGGGGTACACCCTGGACTGGTCGCCAGCCAATGGCAGGGCACATATAGACAAACAACCATTCACACTCACATTCATACCTATGGACAATTTAGAGTCTCCAATTAACCTAACATGCATGTTTTTGGAATGTGGGAGGAAACCGGAGTACCCGGAGAAAACCCACGCACGCAAACATGCAAACTCCACACAGAAACGGAGATTCGAACCCAGGTCTTCCCGATCTCCTGACTGTGACTGCGTGGCCAACATGCTAACCACTAGATCACCGTGCAGCCAATTCAGGAAATAAAACTGTTTATTATCTAAAAAAATAAAACCAATTGGTCATTCATTATTAAGATTCAAGAGATTCAAGATTCAAGAGATTCAAGAGAGTTTTATTGTCACGTGCATGGTAAAACAGCAGTAATACCATGCAATAAAAATCTTATTCTGTTCATTCTCCCAAGAAAAGAAAGAAAACACAAGAAAGAATAAGAACATAAGAAACATAAACATATATACCAATAAATTAAGCAGCAACAAAAAGAAGAGACATTAATACAAATTAAGTGGAATGTCTTTATTTTTTCTTGTGTATTTATAGTTACTTTTTAAACAAGCTACAATATGTTTATCCAATTACTAAGTATTATTAATGGAAGGAACTGAATTTTCAGTCGAATACTCGATTACTAAAATATTCGATAGGTACAGCCCTATTTTACATTAACAATGGTTGACTTCTTTTTAGACTTGTGTACGTTATCCAACTATCATGCATCAACGTCATTTATTTGATTTTTATTTTTTTACTTTTCACTTTTACGGTGTGATCTTAAAAGTTCCTCGCTCACTCCAAAGAAGATGTAACCAATCTCAGCAAGGAAAAGCTGGAACTTGCATGAGAACTGTAAGCTGTGGTGTAGGCATGACCTTTGTCCACTAAGTAAACCATTGTTTCAGCCTTCTTGATTTTACGGTCTCATTTTGATCTCTCTGTCACTGATTCTGCAGGTTAAAATTGAAGTGTATTTGTCTGACCCTGAAGCTTGGTCCCTCTCTAACGGGAAGAAATAAAAGTGGTATGAAGCAGGTCACAGAACTAGCCATGAATGTTTTGAAGTCACAGAAGATAGGCTTTTAAGCACACATCAAGCTCTGAAACTCTGAAATTCAATTATCAGGGAAATCCATCCACAACTAAAGCACATTGACGCTGATGGAGAATGGGTAAAAACTGGCAGGACTACAGAAACTGACCCTTTTTTCTAATTGCATACATTTTTTTATTCATTTGGCTGCCCAAATCAGTGTAGCGTAGCTAATTCTGATTCATAAAGAAAAGGAATGAATGAAACACGATAGTCTGGCCCGCCCACACACACTGTTATATTTGAAGGTGTCCTTTCCGTGTTACGGGCCTCTGTGTGACGATGTGAGCAATTGTCAGTATTGATGATTGTCCCCCCGTTGAGGTGAAGCGATGACGACTTTATGGAGGACAATGCTGCATCCCAATCCATTGCTCACTGTGCTGGTGGATCCTAATGGCCCAACACCAGGCAGTTATTGCGGAGGGGATGTTGTGCCCTACTGCAGATATTGACTGCATCGACTAACTGTGGCCTGCAAGCCTGGCCTACTTCTCTAGGGTGCATTTAGTGAGATGGCACACAGCTCAGAGGGCAAGATTACAAAAATAAAGCATGTGACTGACTCTGCTAATCAAAAACATGCCTGAGATCAATCCATGTGCACGTGTGCACACTGATGTACATGCAAGTGCGTTATTCATGCACATGCGTAGTCTTTAGATTTGTACCTCATCAATAAAAGTGTTTGACTGTTGTTGATCGGCATACAGAAATACAAAAGCACTACAGTGTACAAATGCACCTCTGCTTTGCAGTATGCTGGGAAAAAGACTTGCTTAAGAACTAGTTACAGCCCACACCGGTGTCTGCCTCGTGCTAGGCGGAAGAACACTGTGTGTGTCTGTTCCTGTCAGGAAGAACAGCGTCGCTTATTAGTTCACCTCTTACACTTCAGTATGTCTCTCAAGTGGCAGTGCACCGAAGAAAAGGAAAGCCATCACCACAGAAGTGAAAAGGAACATCATAAAAAGCTCATAGAGAGAGGAGGCAAGTTTTGCTCCCAACTGTTAAGGATAAAGACTATTGAACGCTAATGAATGCTAACGGGGTCATGGATTCCATGTGCTGTTACAAAGAGATCTGGGAGGACAAAAGGAGCTTACCCTTCCAGACTAGCCTGGGACAATATTTTATGATGGTAGAAACCAACAGAGTCAACAAGAGAGAGTCAATAATAGTGGAGTCTTTCTCTTGCTTTCTGTTATGACATTTTTTGAGATGCCAGTGTCAACAAGGCCACACACACACACACACACACACACACACACACACACACACACATATATCGCAAGCACCTGCCTTCAGCAAGTGACACCACTGGGAGGAAAAGAAAGGTTGGATGGGAGGACATGTTGGTAAGTTTCAGCTCGACAGTTCTTGTTGGCTCTCCTTGTCTTGCTGCTTTGCATGACACAACTCGTTTAATAATGTGTGCAGAAAATGCTGGACATACTGCATAGTGCAGTGCCTCCCATACATTCATTTATTTGTGGCAGCCCACCACAATTAAATTTGGCAAGGCATGCTGGGTACTCCAATCAAGAATGTTTTTATAATGGGCACCCATCATCAATAACTTCATGTTCTGTTGTTAAATCAGGTTTAAAGCTCTGTTTTATCCACCCATACACAAACTGAGTTTTGTATCTTGGCCAATTATGCAAATTAGATGATGGCATCCTCCCACCCCAACCCACTTCCACATATAAGTTTCAGAAACACTGCACTGTACATACTGTGTATAAAATAAGGGCCTCTTGTTAGCACTCAGTTCCATCATCATCCACTCGCAAGAATGCTGTCTGCTCTCCTTTTGTCATGTAACAGTGTGCTTTAAATGTGAGCCATGAGGCTGGAACCTGTGGGTGTAAAACATGTCAGCTGTGGAAAAAAGTGGCCATTGGAAGACAAGTATGACAGGTAGTGGCAGATGGAACCGACACTGTGATAATTAGAATGCAGCAAGAGCAACATATAATTAATCAAGCGGGGTTTTATAGTTTTTGCTGCAGGCTACATTTTCATCTGAGTAGTTTCCCTTGAAGGCAAATTTCGACAGTTTTTGATAAGGCAACGTGGATTCTCTAATAAGGGAATACAGTAATAATGTCCCACAAAAGCTGTGTGCCGTTACAAAACCATTGAATAATATCAGGATTACGGGGTTTTGGTATCATTTCAAATATTTAATAACCAACAGGAAAAAAGCAGCTTACTAATAAGTTTTTCTTTTGCTATTGGATTAAATCAAACTGTTTAGGTTTTGTCTTTTTGAAAGTATGTTCTTTGGAGTCAGAACAATGACTAAATGTTCCATAATGTGCCATAATGTTCCATAATGTTCCATAATGTGCCATGTTTGGTGTCACAAACATTATGGCAGAAAATAGAGCACAGAGCAGGTCTATCACAAACATTATGGAAGAAAATAGAGCACAGAACAAGTATATAAAAAAACTAAGAAAAGAAGTCAAGAAGTTGCAAGATGAAAATGCAGACCTGGGTGCTGCTGTTAAGGAGGTTAAATACCCTTTGGAAGATATCAAGGCTCTGCACAACGATATTAAGGAACTGTTCAATGACAATGCTGCCTTGCGCTCTGCTCTTCAGGAAGCGATAAACCGTAAAGAAAATACAGCATTTTGCAAGGATGCTAGGGTTCTGCAGGATGATATCAGGGCATTATTGGAAGATAACGCTGCCTTGCGCACTGCTCTCAAGGAGGCTATAAACCATATGGAAGCCACCTCATGTACTGATCTTAAGGACGCTAAAGACCCCAGGGAAATAAATAGAGCATTATGCAATGATATCAACATTCTACAGGATGACATCAAGGCACTATTGAAGGATAATGCTGACTTTCGCACCATCTTTGAGGAAGTGAAAGAAGCAAAGGAGAATATCACGGAGCAAATTAAAAAATTCATTGACGAGATGGATCAGATGGCACGAATGAATGATGTGGTCCTCACAGGGCTCCAAATCACACCCAAGTCAAGAGATGTTCCTTCAATAAAGCAACAGATTGCTAACTTCCTACAATCGAAGCAGGTGGATGTCAATGTAAACAGTATTGACACTTGCGTCCCACTCCATGGCACAAACAACACCACACCTGTCATCATTAAGTTCACCAACAGGGAATCCAAAACTACACTGCTGAAACAGGGAAAGAAGCTAAGAGGCACCAACATCTACATGAATGAGCATCTCACAAAATGCAATTCTGACATTGCCAAGAAAGCACGAGACCTGAGGAAGCAGGGAAAGATACAAAACACTTGGAGCACTAACGGGAAAATCTACATCAAACTAAAAGGAGGTCCAGGAGTCGCAAGAGTGCTTGTTGTCCAAGACATCAGTGATCTGGATGCATATTAAAGATCATATTACTATGACAATAAGGATGATGGAGGAAACACCCTACAAGACAGACCAATGCACGAGAAGGACTACATTCCATAGCAATAACCTTGATGTAGTTAATAAAAGGAACTCTTGTATACAAACCCAGCGTCACTCGCAGTGCAATACCGAAGAGGATGTGGATATCAACAGGAGAGAAAGGACAGGATAAATACTGTAGAAAGGAAAAGGAGGCAAAAAGGGGATTTTTTTTTTTTTTTTTTTTTTTTTTTAGAATTGTGTACCTGTATACTGTATATGTGTATGTGCATACTTGTGTAGGTGCAGATGTAAGTGTATATATGTATGCGCGTGTTTGTATGTACACACATGTATGTATTAGCAACTGATGTGCTACGAAGAGGGGGTAGGATTAAATAAGCTCTGCTTCTTCCTACTCCTTTTCGGACATATGCATGTTCGAAATAAATTAAACCAAACCAAACCAAACACTGCCATTCCATGTTAAATTGAAACAAAACAAATTACTGGAGAACAAAATGGCAAAAATTGCTGGAATCTCCATCTTTTCTACTTGATCGCTCCCTTGTCAAACTTACTGGAGTTTGACTTTTCTTGCATCATTGTTTACACGCTTTGCCTAGCTATCAATGTCCGCAGCTAACTAGCTATCTAGCTAGAATTAACCGCCTACATTCTTGTCTTTGGACTCCAAATGTGACTTTTTACCACAGTGACATTTTGTATTCGAACAAACAAGCAATGCGGTTAGTTTGGAGCTCGTTTTTGTCCCACAGGGAAGTGGATATTACGTTCATGAGGTGCATGCTCACTTTTTCGAACAACTTTACTATCTTGTTGTCATTATACTAACTAAGTCTTCCATAAGTCCTCCAAACACTATTTGTGTATGGTTGTTGAACATGAACACGTTGTGTCCAGCCTTATGATGGTGATACTATCACAGGGGTCTCCTATCTCACCAGCTGATTTTGAATAGCTCACAAAGGGTCAAAGAATATTTGCTTCAACTCTTAGTAGTTATTTATTAGATGTTATGCCTTTACATAATGACATATGAGCACAAAAATAGCATAAAGACCATGGCCACACTGTTTGAGTGGAGAAGCAGGACAGATTTCTATTTTATAAAGATATTAATTTTTATGATTTTATTCTGTTAATTTTGTTGTCTTGAGCCAAAAAATAATAATAATAATAATAATTTAACAATTTATTTCTCATGTATTCATATTACTGGTACTCCAAAACATGCATCAAATTAAATTCAGGTGTGTGTCAAAGAGCACAAAAATCGTTTCACACAAATGAAGGCAAAAAAAAAAGACAACCCACCCCAATTTTTTTTTTATTCATAATTACCTATCTGCCAGGAGTCCTTGCACTACGTCAGCCTGAGTCACACACACACACAGCCACACTAGCATGCTCTGCTAAACTAAACTATTGTATCTCTGCTAGATTCCATTCACGTTCCGTAAGAGAGGAGTTTTGAAATTTTTTTCGCTAACTTATGCCGGTGTTTCAGGTCGCTGTTTCGACATTTTAGTTTGGGGGCTAGTGTTTGTGATGAAATTCCGCCACGATTGAGCAGTCCGCCAAGGAAATACTTCCCCACACAAACATTCCCTCTCCTCACGATGACTGCATTTCATTCACATGATGTCATTTTCTGCCAGATTCTTCATTTAACAGTAGACTCTGTTTTTATTGGCTAATTCAACCATTCCGTCCATGATTCCATTAACGCGGATATCATAGGGCATTAACTGTGTTATGGAACAAGGAAGTATGTGTCTCACTCACTGAGAGTAACGTGTTACAGTCTTAATTTTAGTTCGAACACTGCAAAAACTCAAGAACATCTTATTTCAAGTTAGCCGGGGGCCGCACGGCGGTCTAGTGGTTAGCATGTTGGCCATACAGTCACAGTCTGGAGATCGGGACGACCTGGGTTCGATTCTTTTATGTATCGAGTTTGCATGTTCTCCCCGTGCGTGTGTGGGTTTTCTCCGGGTACTCCGGTTTCCTCCCACATTCCCAAAAACATGCATGTTAGGTTAATTAGAGACTCTAAATTGCCCATAGGTATGAATGTGAGTGTGAATGGTTGTTTGTCTATATGTGCCCTGCCATCGGCTGGCGACCAGTCCAGGGCGTACCCTACCTGTCGCCCGAAGTCAGCTGGGATAGGCTCCAGCATACCCCTGCGACCCTAATGAGGAGAAGCAGCACAGACAATGGATGGATGGAAGTTAGCCGGTCTAAGTTTAGAATTTATAATTGCACAGCCATCAACACAATCTAATATGCAATTTAGTCTCAGCAATGGCAATTAACTCATTATTTCTTTCCTTTTTCAGTACAGTACATCGTCACAGTCTTGAACAGATAAATTCATCCACAAAGCACTACTGTATTATACAGGTATAGTCCAAATACAGTTTGTTCCTATGCAATGTTTGTTTCTATGCAATGTGAATTTAAGAAATAAAACTGTATCTAAAAAAATGAAACCACTTGGCCGTTAATTATTAAGTGAAATGTCTTATTTTCTCTGGTGTATTTATTACTGCTCTTTGACCATGCAAAAATATGGTTTTTTTTTCCGATAACTCGATTAATTGAAGGAATTTGCAGTGAAATACTGTCTTATTAAACTATTTGATAGCTGCAGCCCTGCTTGTTACACTGCCTGACTCGTTGGCGACAGTAATGTTTCCTTAGTAAGTAAGTGTCCTTAAAACCTGAGGTATCGGAAAACTCTGGCCAAGTAGAGATTTTCAATAAACTCACTCTTTATGTGTGGAGTGGTAAAAATTAGCATTTTTGGCTAGTGTCATAAGAAATATGCAACATTATCTCATGTATTTAAACCTTATTTAATAACAAAACACAAGGAAAGAAGTTATTGATTTATGGGTGTTGGTTTCATTTTGAGCAGTGATAACACGCACGGGCGATTAAGACAAACATTCATATTCCTCTCGTGGGCTCCATGGAAGTCCGCACTGATTTTGAAGTTAATATACGAGTCATTGTGCAATGATGCTGATATATATCTCACAATGTTGATGAACAGACATGTTATAATGTGCGACCAAGTCAGCCGGTGAATGCGCTTTCATGTGGACAAAGATTTTTTTATTTTTTTTACATGTGGTTGGAGATTTTTTTTTTTAAGACTGGAGTGTTGAAAATGTGCATTTTTGAAAATACCCTAAAAAGCAGTAACGTCTTGGTGTCTTTGTCGGAATGCTACAATAGGAACAACATTTGCACTTTTTATACAGCTATGGTGTCGTATTCTGATTAAAGTGTTATCACTTAGTCATTTTTATTTGGGGTTTTGAATTTTATTTTTAAATTGGTTTCACTGCAGAACAAAAATCACTCATAATGACAAGCGGCAACCCAAATTGCATAAGTGTTTAAACTCAAATTTCCTCAAATATCTCCTACTTAATTAAAAAGACAGTTTAATGAGTCGTAATGATGAGTAATGATCATTTCAGGGACAACGCGTTTTTACCAGGGGTGTCCCGAGACGTCCAGTTCACGAGACTAGACAACACACGAGACCGGGTCTAGAAGAACGAGACGAGACGAGGTTGTAACATTAATTTTAAGAACATTTCAATGAAAAAGTTTTTTTATTCAACCGAGTCCCGGAAAACTGATGCTAAACAATAATATTGTCAACATTTTTTGAGACCAAATAAACCACTAATGTATAACATTAATAAGATATCATAGTAATGCAATATTTCCTTTGTTGTGGAATTGTTGTTTGTGACATGTACCCGTATTTTCTCACAGGCTATTCGTACTGTCTGTCAAACATTTGGAGTATTTCTTGAAATGCTGGCTTAACTGTATTAAAGAGCAGCATCTCTTTTGCGATGTAGCACATAACATTTTGCACTGTTCCATTTGTGTTTACTTTGCCGACCAAAGGTCTCAGTGAGTGCTGACTATCTCAATGTGTAGGCACAGTTACCGTTAGAAAGCCCATAATTTATCATGTTTTGTGTTGTTAATGCTCCACTGAGTTGGTGAGGTGAGGTTTTAATTCCGTTGTTAAAGCTGTGTGACTTCTATTGTACACTTTTTGTTCAGTGTAACTTGGTCAAATTAGCATTCAAGCTAACTGTATGGAGATTTATTATATTATTAAGCATCATATTGACTTAATTTCCTGATTGAATTCTGTATTTGATGTGCCTTTGGCTAATCATTATCTTTATGTGTAATATTACATTCATTTCGTGATTATTTATTCAGTGACTTTTTTGTATTCTTTGTATGTTGTGACAGTACCACAGCATAAAGCCTTATAAAGAGCACAGTTAACCAGTGCTTGTTGCCACTGATTGAAGTAAATCCACCAAACAGAGGACAACTTGCCGTGTTCTTTGACTTGAACACACATTTATACCTTTGATCGCTCCAAACCAGTGCATCCTTGGAGACATCTTACCACGCTGAGACCCTCTCCGTTTCAGGTACGCAACAAGTCTAAAAAAATGTTAACGCAAAACATGGTTTTACAGTTGGACAATTATAGTTTTACATCCATCAAACAATTCTAAATGCATTTAAATGATACATGAAAGGGATAAATGAACATTTAAAGTTACTTTCACCTTCACTGAAGATAAGATTGTCACCAAAACACAATGTGGCAGCGAGATCAACACGGAAGTCAGCCATCGTGTTTTACCATGAGTTATGTCTTCAATTCAATAGTGTTTCTCACCTTCTTGATCAAAATGCTGGCACTTGAACGTTTCTTCGGCTGCAGTTCGAGTTATTTCGCAGTCAGAAAAGCAAAGACTTGAGAAGCACTACAGAATTTAAAAACTACCTCATGGCATAATTATAAAAGATTATATAATTGTAAAACTATAAAAACGTGTTTTGTGTCAACATTTTTGGCTTTCTGAAACAAATTAATTGGATTTACATCACTTTTATGGGAAAAATGAAGCGGGTTAGATGGGATGTTTCGGTTAGAGTCAAACCTTTTGGACCAGATTAATGACGCTAACCAAAGTTCCACTGTATGACATAACATAACAAATACACCATATTTCCTCTGTTTCATTCAACATTAACAAAACACATGACACAAATTCGCTAGCTCGATGCTAATTTACATTGAAAATCCCATATACACGCTAGCGATTCGCATTAGCAGTTTTACATAGTGACTTCAAACGCCTCCAAATCCATCCATCCATTTTCTATACCGCTTCTCCTCATTAGGGTCGCGGGGCATGCTGGAGCCTATCCCAGCTGACTTCGGGCGACAGGCGGGTACACCCTGGACTGGTCGCCAGCCAATCGCAGGGCACATATAGACAAACAACCATTCACACTCACATTCATACCTGTTACTGTGTTGGCCAACAAATATGACAAATATGACAGTTAAATACAGTAGATAAGTAAGATGCACATTCCACTTAAGATGATATATAATAAGCATAACATTACAGGCAAACACTTTCTAAGGCTCAATAAGGTACAGGGCTGACACATTCAACAAGAAACATTGTTGGTCTTCTATGAGAGCAGGTTTCAAATAGCACTGCAGAGTGTTGTTGCCACCAATGGGAGTATAAATCCACGACGCCCAGCTGCATAAAAAAAATCCCCTTCAGAATAAAAGGCGCAAGATTTTTTTTTTTTTTTTTGCTACCCACTGCTTCAGAGATTATATCAACAGAGGACACACAGAGGACTGAACCGGATGGTTGTGATTGTCGGATTTTGACAGCGCATGTGAAAAGATTGAACCCAATCCCTCCCTTATGCTCCTTCTCTCATTTCACTTTTTCCACTTGTCTGCTCCATCGCTACAATCCATTAATACCATCCCATCTCAAGCAGAAACAACCCAAAGATTGAAATTGTCATCGTCCTTTCCACCTGGTGTCAATTATGTGTCTGCATCTGGATTTAAATCTTTAAGCAAACCACCTTGTCCTGGGCTCTAATCCCAACACAATCAGCAGCTTATCTTCAGCCTGTCTGCATTAGGTTTAAAATAACGCCCCCCCCCCCCCCCCCCGCCACAAGTCAACAGAGCTTTGACGAATGACTGATGTTGGACGTGTTAGCGATATTAGCTGCAGCGTCACCCCATATGCTATGGGCTGAATGAGGGTGAATGATGTGGTGCCTTCCATATTGTCCTTCAGTCTTCAATCTTCCTAAGACCCAGGAGTCATCCTCTTCTCGCAGAATAATTGCCTCTGTATGCCAGGGCGGGCAGGGATCATCCGCAAAAGCCATGATTTAAAAGGGGGGTAAAATGTGGATTTTGAAATGATTAACTATCTGAAATGGATGTTTATCAATGTTACGTAACTTCAGATTCACTTTAACAATTTACAATTACACAGAAACCAATTACATAAGTGAGGGGACAATAATATATCAAGGTCTTGTCTACAGTATCTGCTCTGCTGGAAATGAAACAAGACGTACAGCAAATGCATAGGTTTGCTTTTAGTCAATTGAGCAAGAACACAAATTGTTACAAAGACATCCTTCAACGCAAAACCCCCTAAATAATAATCATAAAACGTATCGAGTATAAAACGGACTCTCTGAGTGTACTCACAATAGGCTGTTCGCACCACGCCTGAGCCCTTTTTGGCACGATTGGAAGAGGTGGTCTTAGGCCTGTCACAATCCAACGATTAAAAATAACACAATTGATTATTTTAGCAGCCTTGATAAATTGACATGCGCATGTATGCATGTTAGGTTTGGGCATCGAGTTTCGAGCATCGATGGTAACCAGGCTCTACGGAAGCTACGGCTCTTGGAGTAGAGGTGGGAATCTCTGGCCGCCTCACGATTCAATGCGATTACGATTCTTTTTTGTGATCAACAGTTTGTCCATTTTTTCATGCATAATTTTTTTCTATATACAATTTCTTTTTACTCACTGTGTACTGTTAAAACACAACATATTTGTAATGATTCGCAATTAAAATAGACATTATACAGATGAATTTACTTCCATTATTTTTTAATAATTGGAAGGTTACACCTACCAACATATTTCCCTTTGCACAGAACCAGCAGCAAAAGTAAAGTACACCAGTAGCGGCATGTTCATGTTTCACATCTGGATTGTGGATGATGGGCAAAATTCCATAAAAAGTGCCGTTTTCTTTTAACGTGCGTGATACGTGCTTTCCTGAGTCTCCAAAGGTGTCCAACAAGACCGGAAAAAGTCGTCAGACTTGGCTACTCACTTTTTTGAAAAAGACAATCTAGGAGGGTCCGAGTACACGCTAAATCTAGCGACAAAGTCACTACATTGATAACACCAATCCTTCCTGCTCCGTCTTCTTATTATCTGGCAGACCCGGGGGCTCATATATAAGTGATGCTGCACACAAAAAAATCTGAAATATGCGTACACATCTTTCACTGCAAAAGTTGGTATTTATAGGAAAATTCTATGCGGAAGAGTGCAATGATAAGAGATGTACAGGTATCTTCCACCATTTTAGCATGAAAAAAAACAGGACCTGAAATAAATTTGATTGACTATGATGACATATGCTCTGTTCCAATTAGATCAACCCTTCTTATCCATCCATACATTTTCTGCGCTTATCCAGTTCAGGGTGGACATGACCCTGGACTAGTTGCTGGTCAATCATAGGGATAAGACATCAATAAAAATATATGTGCATGGCTCAGATCAAGGGTACCCTTTGCTGCCTTCAACTTTACTTGAGTAGTATTTGAAATTGTTGTTCTAACAACGTGTACTATCCCTATCACTCTGACGTTTATAGACTGAGGAAGCTTACCAAACCATAAATTAAGCCTGTTCATGTTTTTATTTTGCGCTAGCACGGCCATGTTGTAAAAAAGTGTCTATATTTAGACATTAAAATGTTACATGTAAAGCATGTCTACTTTTGTTGTGAAACTAACAATATTTTCTCTGATAATTTTGTCATGATTTCTACTTAGAATTAAAGAATGATGTCTGAAATTGGTTTCTAATGTGTTTTATTCAAATATTCTCAGTGTAAAAAAAAAATAACTGTCGTGTAATCATTAGTGAAACGTACATTATGTTCGTGTCCGCCTGCCGATGAAAATTTTGAAGAACATAATTCCATGGCGCCCGAAGTTAGCTGGGATAGGCTCCAGCATGCCCCCGCGACCCTAATGAGGATGAAGCGGTATAGAAAATGGATGGATGGATAATTCCATGGAAAAACAAACCCCATGATGATTTCAATGGTATATACTCATGGAATAGTTACTCAACTCTGCAACTAAAGTGATTTTTTTGTGTATAAAAGAGTAAAATAAGATTATTTGAACAAAAGTCTAAAACACCCAAATTTCGTGTCCGGACAGTAATGTACGTGCACTTCGAGGTCACAGTGTCAATTGCGTATTGCTAGTAAATATTAAATTTGAAAATAAAAAGTGCCTTTTTGGGCCAAACAAAACTTGTGTCCTTCCGCCGGTTATTCGCCAAATACGCATTCAGCAGGGGAATGTTTCGTTGTATCCGCTATTTTGTGTCAGCGTAATGTACGTTCAGTCACGACCTCGGAGAAGCAGCATCATTCAATCCGACGAGCAATCAGCGGTTTAACAACCATTGTCAAGTCTAAGGCAAGATTTTTTCATTTTTATATATATTAGAGAAGATCTTTATGCACTTTGAAATGATTTTTTTCGTCGGGTGAGTTACAAATTGTGCTTATCGAGCAGTGTAACTCGTTTTGACAGCCGTTGTTTTTACCTCTCGTAGGTAAAAAAAACACGCGGGCAAAACTATTCATCATTACTAGTCGGATTTTACTTACTTTTATCCGTCATATTATATGTCGTTGACATTTATCCGAACCAAATCAATTCTAGCGTGTTCGTTGATAAATGGCTCCGTATTTAACCCGGAAGCGATCGGCGTGTCCCTCATGGGAGGTCAAAGATCGCCTTATAATTTTAGGTCTTCAGCATGATAATTCAAGAACCACTCACTCAGTGCATTTCACTGAATCCTGGCTCATGTTGCCACAGTGCTGCAATGGTTAGCTTATATTGTGGAGTTGATAGGTCAAAGTTGATGTCATTACAGTCTTAAGAACGGCTGATGGGATTTGTAGTCTTTAGTGATACAACAAGGACTGAAGGTCAATTTTTCTTTGCCATATTTTCAGAGCTTTAACTCAAGATCTAGATTTGTCACTTGTTTTTATTTACTTTATGATACTCTCACAAATATAAGTTACTTTTCTGACAAAAGTCAAATCTATGCAGAGATAACAGCATAAAGTCCACACCGAGTTATGTACTTTACATTTAAGAAAGAGTGAACTTCAAAGGGTTGTTATGGGAAATGGAAGATGTCTCGAGCTCTGGTATGTTGGGTGTGTGTTTTGCAATGTTTGAGTTTTGTGTTTATAACATTAGCAAGGTCTATCCACCAGTTTGAAATTTTACCCAAAATGTCACACTTGGGTACCCTTGATCTGAGCGATGCACATATAATATTAATATAATATATAATAATCTTAATATATTGTGTCTTCTGACTCACCTTCCTTCTGTCTACAAGCCTAATTATAGCTGTCAAAGTGCGACAGACCAGACAAATAAAACAATGAACCTTCCAAATTCTCATTAATATTCAAATCATAACGCCTTCAGCCTCATAATCCTGTGACATTTGGATGGTTCCTAAAATACCCAACAAGCTCAATTCATACATAAATCAGGGCAAGTCTCCTCCATCAATCTTCATTCACTTTCATTGAAAATAGGACATTATTCCATTATGGCATTTTAACAATGTCATGTTGTTTTCCCACTGGTCATTTTTCACTGTCCATTCATGATTATGATTCAAAATCTCAAAAATGAAGGCCAAAGAAAGTGACTTCATCAAACAAAGCCAACGTTTAGTTTGGCAAATGGCTACCGTAGCATCGCTCTCTAATATTCTATCTGACATGACAATTGAGTGTGTGTTCTGGGCACGACAGGAGAATGAGTACTGTATCCTATCATTCAGGGATTATTTTAACTATGCATGCATGTAAACTTTGTCCGTCTATGGCTTGATTGTTTAAAATCACCATTATTTGTGATATTGTCATCATTAACTTAATGTTAACTTAATCGCATGGGTTTTTTAATGTTCCGTTTACCATCAAGAGATATTTTTCACAGCAGAATTAAACAAATGGTTGTTGTTTTATTGTATTAAATGATCCAGAAGAATCACAAATGTTTTCCAGAATGTTTTCCATAACAATTAAACAGCAGGCTAACTGCATCATCCTGAAAGCCAAAATTTGGACCAACAAGCAACAACTGATATGGACCTGGGTAATCCCAAAACAATGTCATGTCTAAAGAGCGGTCCACACTGCTACGATACAAAGTTAGATTTTTTGGGGGGAGGTGCACGTCACGTGACGCCTTTTGGGGTTGGAGGGAGAGGCGCAAGCTGGCATCGCAGATGTGGGGATGTGTTGCAATAGCTCTCACATTCCATCTGCATGGTTTCCTGTCTCTCCAGAACATGCAAGCTTAATTGCATGTAAAAAATAAATAAATAAATACAATTGTAGACGGTTGAGGGCTTCGGCTCATGGTCCATATATCAGAGGCTGCCTCCAGTGATTTAATATTATTGAGACCCTATAAACAAAATCATTTGGCATTGCTTTTTACAAAGCAGTTAGATGTTAAAATGTTCCATTTAGAAAAACGCCTAAGTGATCCGGGGCGGTAAATAATAGAAATGTTTGACATTGGCATTCTTACAAATATATACCACATATAGATATTGTTCAGCACATTTCCAATACCATTATCACTCAATACTTACTCCCCCCTTGCAGCGCTACTGTCATTGCAAATTGCACATTTGCAATCCCAAGGCAAAACTTTAAAACAATTCCAGATCACGGACATACTGAGCTAGCAAGCTTGTTGCTTGGTGGCGCGCGTCTTCACCCGCGTTCGGACATCAGTGACGCGATATCAACACATCCCTAGTAAATGACCTTTGGGATTAATAAAAATAGCACTGTAAGATAAACCAAAGCTGCTTACAGCAATATAAGACTGATACAGATACACTAGATGCATAATGACATACAGAATGACTGGAAACATTCTGAAAGATTATCCTTTGCCCAAATGACCTCTCCTCCTGACGGTACAGTAAAAACTGAAGAACACAGCAACAGAGGTGTTGTAAGTCGTCACATTGGTATTTGCCAATGAATTACTACTCATTATGCAACTGTTTCCGACTAGCAGTGCCAGCTGTAAGGAATTACTGCATTTACAGTTCACAGAAATTGTTTTTACATGAGTCGTCAAGGATCGTTTACTTACATCGCAAGTTTAACTTGGAATTGTAACAAATATAGACTTGTTCGATCTGTTCTGATTCCCAAAAACTAGAAATGTGGTGTTTTTTTGTTTTTTTTTAATGTGGCTCAAAATCCATGGCTTCGCCCCTATAACAGATACAATGTTTTTTGCTGTGACCATAGAAAAATTGGTGGTGGTTTTGCAGTTAATATGAAACAAATATTTCTGGATAACTTCCTCACGTCAGTATCCCTTAGTGAACAATTTCTTCCCTATTAGTTAATTCAACTCATACACATCTCAGGCGAATCTTGGTTGATTCCTTAGCTGTGTGGTCTCCTGAAGGAATGGGATACTCCCTGGGATAAAACCTGAAAAACACAAAGTCAGGCTGACTGGCTGATTTTCAGACAACTTCAAAATCAATGTAACTCTCATATCAAAAAGGCCAACACTGATTTCTACCTCTCCACAACTACCACAAATACAAACAACCTGGAGAAATGTTGGAAGGTAATCAAATGTACATATGGAACAGAAACTAAACTAAATAATTTGACAAATTCACTGACTACAACAGATAAATCAGCGGTTCTGAACTGCTCTAATGAACACGTCATTTGTACTTTTTATTTGAATCATTATATACATAATCACAACTAATTAGCAACACAATTACACCCCATTACCCGCTGTTGATCTTGTTGCCCAGCCTTTTCATTTCAACCCTCGAGACATAATGGAAGTTATAAATAGCTGTGATGTAACATGATCCTAACAAATCTGCCGCTACTCTATACAGCATGTCCATTAACCCTCCTGTTCCATTCATTTGTCAAGAACAGCAAAATACTTTTTACATAACACTGACATCACATAATATTTATGTTTTCTTTTACATACACTTAACGGAAATGTAAACGCAACACTTTTTGATCTAAGTCTTGGTGTGGTTACCCGTGGTCTGCGGTTGTGATTCCTGTTGGATTCTCTGAAACATCTTTGAAGACGGCTTATGGTAGGCTTCCTGCAGTCAGCATGCCTATTGAACACTCCCTTTATACTGTGCTCTCTGTTATTAATAACTACAGAGCAATATCCAAGTCATGCTTTTGAGCCAAATTTCTTTCAGGTGAACATCATACAACATCAGTCTGGTTTTAGGAAAGGACACAGAACTATAACTGCAGCTGTCAGTTGTCCATGGTGTTATTGAAGCACGAGAATGCAAAAGGTACTTTGCATTACACATTTCACTCATTGGTAAAAACATTTTTGATACCGTGGACTAGAGATGGACAAGTATTGACGGAGTCGTTCAAGTTTTTTACTGAGCCGGGACTCGCGGGTATTTGTCTCTGGTAACTTGTTCACTTACCCTACTGCCTCTAGCTAAATTAAAAAAAGAAACTAGGTAACATGGATTTAATTGTGCAACTGTTACTCTAAATCAGGGGTCTCAAACCATTGAGGCACATTTTGCGGCCCGCGACTTGTCTTCAAAGATTACTGTAATAAGGCGTGCAACAAGCCAATGTTACGTAGGATACACACATAAGCCTTCACTGAACTAAGAGTGAGTGAGTCACTTAAAAAATGTGGTAAAAAAATTCTACCCATTTTTTATACCGCTTGTCTTCATTAGGGTCACAGGTAAGCTGGAGCCTATCCCAGCTGAATACAGCAAAATGTAAACTGTGAAATTATTTATTTATTTGATTTAGTCTATTACTGTATCAAGATATTATTGTTATTGTGAGCCATGTATCGCGTGTCGTATCGTGAGGTACCCCGAGATCCCCAGCCCTCCTCACAATACTTGATGCGGCCCAGCCTCACTCATACTCTACCTCCAGCGGCCCCCAGGTAAATTGTGTTTGCTTTTGTATAAATGCATTAAGCCTGTGAAAAAAGCAGCAGATCTCCTTGCCTCAAATGAACTCTCCTTTCCACCTCCTGTTCCTGTCTTAGCTGCTCGCTCGCTAATGCCAAGTCGAACACAAGGCGAACCCGGCCACTCACGAGCCTAAACTCAGGAAACGGCATGATGGGGCCGACAAGTGAATTGTGAACCTGACGTTGGCTAACGGGGTTTAGTGAGTCGGGTAGGTGGACTTGTTGTGCATGTGTGAGTTTCTCGGGCGACAAAGACTCTGCACTGAGTGCTGAATCATAAGTCGATGTCACCGCCATATTGGATGTGGCAGGAGTGAAAAAGGGAGATGCCTAAATCACGTTCTGCATGGAATTATACCATCCGGTTTACAGTCCAAACAAGATCTCACGAGATTACCTTTCACAGGTAAGGCTGAAAAAAAAACACTTTTTATTGTATTTGGCCATTATAATATCATTTTCCAAACAGAATTTGTTGACTATGTGGCAAAATACTGCGGGTTCCCGCGGTGAAACCAGCCTCCATATCTTTGTAGAAAGGCACTTTATTAAGTTTCGTCCACTTTCTTGCATTTAAGGGGCAGATCTGCCACATCCAAACGTATTGCTGCAACGGGACAACCAGCTCAATGAGGTGTTTGCTAAGTGTGTATATACTGCATGTCTATGTGTGAGGTTTTTTTATCTGCACATGCACGCTGTGACACCCGATTCGAGTGAATAGAGTACTTGATTCATTTAGTGAGTGACGTATAAAAACTTGAGTCAGTAAAAGGAATGGAGTTTACCATCGTCATGTGGACTATGAGATTTTTCCCATTGACCGTTTTGCTGGTCGATCATTGTGCTACAAATTATCATCGATAATTGACATTATCAACCACATTTTTAAGACATTTTTTTCATTAATTATTGGCATGAGAGGTGTAATTCACATTTGAACCACGAGATGGTACTCAAGTATAGTGTATCTTAGAGTCCCTATCTGTGTGAGCTCTTAGTTGAGTCATCGCTGCGCTCTCGGGGTAATTTTGTTTGGCCGGCCACTCCTGGGAAGGATTGATAATGGCTCTCACTGTGGTTCGCTTGAGTCCCAAAGCTTTAGAAATGGCTTTAGAACCTTTTCCAGACTGATAAATCTCAATTACTTTCTTTCTGCGGCAACGGAGCAACAGGGGTGCAATCACTTCACCCAGGGTCATGTAGGGTTTTTTTTCTCCCTTAATAACAAAAAGTTTCATTTAAAAACTGTGTTTTGTGTTCAGTTGACTAATACTGACTAATATTTTTGTTTGATGAGCTGGAACATTTCAGTGTGACAAACATGCAAAAAAATAAGAAATCAGGAAGGGGCCAAACACTTTTTACACCACTGTAAAAATTATGGGCATTTTTTTAACAGTGGTACATGTATGCTGTACATTGTACCTGTATTAGCACGTATTCATAAATTATTATGCACTTTGGGTGAATGAGATGTGTTTTTTGAGGAAAAAAAAACGTGAATCCACTGTATTTGATCTTTACAACATCTCTGCCCTTAATGGACTGCGAGGAACTGCTTTTCATGAGCACAACGAATCAATACTTCAAAAAGCAGAGACTGTATATCATTGTCCCATGCGTTTCATTACTGGCCTTGCAAATAGAATTCATCATTGTATTCTCTATTCCCCTGTGGGATACCACTCCTTGTATGTCCATAGGCCTTCACACTGATCAACCTTCATACTCAAAGCTGCTTTGTTCAACAAGAAAAAGCTCTTCGCTTGCATAGCACCTTGCAGATGCAAATGGTTAAGGATAGAACTTGAGGGGGAAAAGTTGTCAGATGTGCATCCCTGTCATCTCGGAATGGATTTTCAGCACTTAAAAATAACTCAATGCTTCACTCTTGGGGAATTCAAGTCAACTTTAAGGGACAGAGAACAACAATTGAATTGTTTGACTGTTTTTCTATTGTATTGCCTCTCTTGTCATGTAACTTCATTGTTGCAACACTGCCTTCTTGGTCAGGTCTCGCTTGGAAAATAGATTTTTTTTTACCTGTTAAATCAAGGCTACATCAAAAATATCAACTACAGAGGCTGATCGGAATTAATATGACTTTAAATAGCTTGATTATTACGTTGGTCTATGCTCGACTCCACACAATAAATATGCCAATTAAAATTTCACGTGAAACAGTGCCACGGATGCCATATACTTTGATGACATTGTAACCGCAAGAATGTCCATCTGCTGCTGCTTGTAAAATAAATTCCCCGACAATAAGCCAACCTAGTTTCAAAGAATTTGGTAGTATATGAAATGGGTTTTGCAACCACCCTGTGTAACGATGCCAGCTCAGAACGACCACATTATGTGTCTTCACTGATTGTCTCAGATTGTGCTGGCATGGCTGCAGGATAGTTGTGAAAATGACAAAGCCACGATTCCTGACTCAGGCTTTAACCAGACAGCAGAGCACCCGTGTGTTGTAAAGGTTTGCCAAAGCAATTGAATAATACAATTATTACAAGCCAATCTGCTGGCCAAATGGTTTTGAAGGCGTTATGTTAGATTTATTTTTATAGATTTAATTGTGTTGTCCCGCCACAAAAACAAATTTTGACCACCATAGAAGGATTCGCCACTACCTTTCATCTATTTATTTTCGCCCTCGCTCACAATCTCTTTATAATAGGACTGTCTGAGTGGCTTGTCGTTACAACTCCATCCAGTAGATGGCATTGAAACTCCACATTGTCAGAGGCACTTCAGCTGGCTTAAGGAAGGTGCGTTTCAATTTGAACAACAACTAACTTGACATCACAGCACAAACGGACAGATGGTCATCGAATGGAATAACAGTCTTACTCACGGTGGAAACCAAAAAATAAACAGCACGTAACATGTAACGGGTACGTTGGGTGGGTAACAACCACAAAGCACATACAAAAAGCAAATAACTTTAACTGTTATGCAAGGCATGCTGAGTTCTCCGGCGACAAATCCCCTCGACCCTACAATATATTTGAGGTAGTAGATGGACAATGACATGTACAGTAATCCCTCGTTTATTGCGGTGAATTGGCTCCCCACCCAATTGTTATAAGTGAATTTCCAAGTGGAAGAATTTTCAGAGTTAGTTAGTTGTTAAAACCCTGTTTTTAACATTATTAGAGAACTCTAGACATGAAATAACACCCCTATAGTCACCTGTACACTCAGATTACCCACATTTTTGCTACCCAAAAACATAATACAATTCTTCTCAACAAGAGAGGAGAAATATGACCCGAGGGAAATATTTAACTTAAACCACTTATACACGAGAACAACACTAAAATCCTTCAGCATATCAGTATGTGGAATCAAATTATGGAACGGATTGAGTAAAGAACTCCAACAATGAGGGAAAAATTACGATTTCAAGAAACAGTACAAGCAGTTGATGTTTACAAAGTAAAAGGAAGTAGAGTCCTGAACCACTGTGTACATACAATGCTATGTGTAACCACTTACTACTAGTTCTAGGTTCTAAGTTTCTTAGAACTTAGTACATTGTCTGTACTAACTCATCATCCAACTATGTTTCTGTCAACTAATAACCTTTTCACCACTTATTATGATATATTTATTATGAATGTTATATCGTTTATCTACAGTAATTATAAACCTTGACTCCAATTGTACCACATTGTTATAATGCCTTATTATTTTCTTATGTATTTCAAAATTGGCAAAGAGTACATTTGAAATGTAGGAAGTGAACAAATGTATTAGCAATTGATGTGAAACAGAGAGGTGGTAGGATTAAATAAGCATTGCTTCTTGCTACTCTCTTTTGGACATGTGGAATTGTGAATTGTAATACGTAATACGTGTAATACTTGTGTGTCTCACCGAACATTACAGTAAAATTACTGACACCTAGTGACCAGTGTAGAATACTCCATATCCTTGCAACGTCTTTAAATGCATCATCTGAATATCTTACAGTATAGTTGTGTTTTAGTTCATTTAGTCATTCAACCACAAAACAGTATGATTTGATTTATTAATTCATATATTTTAGAAAAAACGTGAAAGAGTAAAGCCGTGAAATTCAAAGCGCAAAGTTTATGAAGAACGATTGTACATTATCTTTAAAGTCAGCGCACACTTAACAAAAGCCCAGGACACATCGTGAATGTTTCCTTTAATCGCCCTTGCTGTGGTAGCTGGTGCCCTCCTGTATGCAGTAGTCTGCTGGGGGAGCAGCCTCACGAAGAAGGACTCCACACGCCTGGACAAACTGGTAAGGAAGGCAGGGTCTGTCATTGGCACTGAGCTGGACAGCCTGACATCCGTGGCAGAGAAAAGAACACTGAGGAGGCTCCTTTCCATCATGGACAACCATATCATCATATGTACAGCATCATCTCCTGAGCAGTTTCAGTGGCAGATTACTATCACTACCCTGCTCCACCGAAAGACTGAGCAGATCATTTCTCCCTCACACTATGTGGCTTTTTTTATTATTATTATGTATTATTATTATTTATTATGTATTATTGCACTACAAATCACGGCCAATTTAAAAACAAAAAAAAACCCAATGATGCCACCCCGCAACCCCACCCACAACCCAACCCCACAGACAAATTGCAGAACTGTGGGGAACACTGGTAAAGTTGCTTTAAAGTCAACCATGTCTTCCAACGATACTTTCTTTATCTTTCTGCTGCTTTTTCCCACCGTTTTCTTTCCCGTTGTTTATTGTCTGTACAGCGATCCAAACATCAAACCAGCACTCCATCTTGTCAGCCCTCGGCTGTGATTAAACACCTAAGAGACTAAAATAGTTCCTTTCCGCCTACCCATATTGAATACAAAGCTTTTTTGTTTGCCTTTGAGCAAAGAAAGGAAAGTAAGTGGTCTTCAATACTGAAATACTAAGGACAAAGAAACTGGAACTACACCAACCAGTGACGACATTACGTACACAATGTAATGTGATCTAATAAAATAGTTGTATCAAAGACAGTGTCTCCTCCCAATATGCCACCCAGCACAACGGCACCTCCTGCCCCCCGCAGAAGGTCAAGTTGATTTAATAAAGTTTTCTGCAAAGAACCAGAACAGAAGTCATGTAAGGATGCTTTTCCTATCTGTATAACATGTATACATTGCTCTTTTATCAAACAAACTAAATAACTTTATGTTCTTAAGTCTTTCTGGGCTTGTATCCAAGACTCCCACTAAAACCCGAAGCACCACTCAGCTTTTTAGCAGCCAAAAATTAATCATGACAAGAACACTTTTTTGGAAGTTGTTTAGTCAATGAGTGCGGTTTACTGTTTGTCAATAGGGTTTAGCGTCGAAATGTAGTACAGTTGTGCCTCATTTATCGAGGTTAAGTGGTGAATTTCTGCAAAGTAGGATTCAATATCAATAAACTGAATAGTTTTTTAGTTAGAGCATAGAAAACCTGTCTATGACTTCCTAAATACGGATTTTAACATTATTAGAGCCCTGTAGACATGAAATAACACCCCTATAGTCACCTTTACACTCCAGGATCACTGCAGGACATAAGAGACGACTAGCATTCCAAGCTGGCAAGCTAACTAGTTAGCCTCTCCAATGTACTTATTCTAAACTTAAGAAAGTGTTTCAAACGGAGTGGGGGAAAAAAGATTATGGGAGAACTTTTTTTCACTCTATCATGTCGGAACTGTCATGGCTGACTCCATGTCGTGTGAAGGTAATGTAATGTCATGTCTCATCAATGTAACATTACTGATGCCCAGACAGCAGAATACTACATATAACTTGTATTTCAATATTTTTTTTTACTAATAATAGGCCATAGGCAACCACAAAACAGCCATCATTTATTCATAAATAAATTTTTGAAAAACAGCGATAAAGCCTCAGCTTTCGTACACTGTCTCGGTTATTGTACCAAATTAGTGCGTTGGCCTTGTACGGTATTATTCCACGGAATCAAATGCCCAAACAAAGCAGTTTACACATTGTTGACTGTCTGTGAATTTTTCATTGAGTGTGCCTGCTAATAACCCACTGTGGGATGGATACTGAGCAGTAACAGATATTCACTGTTAATAATCCAGCACATACTGTGCATCATTCACCCTGAGTTGATGGTCAATGTGGCCTGCAGTGCATATTGTTGTCATGTTTGACGTTTGTGTCAATGTATGAGGTGTAACCTCTTGTCAACACCTCAGCATATTCAGGTTGGCAGCAAGGTGAACATGTGGTTAGCATGTTCTGTGATCAGAATCAGTTCACACCTCTCTGTGTGATGTTTGAATAATATGAAATGGTAAGATGATTCTCTGCCACAAATGAAATATATTATTTTGGGGGTTGTATGTATGTGACCAAGTGTCCAAACACTTCACACTTCAGGTACAGATTCATCCAATAACATTGTTTGGCCAGATTTCCCTCTGATCCCAGCCAAACAATAAACACGTGGACCATTAACAGTCTGCAGAACTGCTCTGAAGCACTCAGTTGTTCATTGCACTGCCTGATGACAAAGTCCTTGCATGCCAAAGTGGCTGGCTGCAGCCCAGGTATCAACCTTGTTACTTATATATATTTTTCATCCCTCCCTAAGGAGAGTCCTTCTTAACCTTTTTTGCAGACCACTTTAACAATCCAATGAAAGCTATGGACTGCTTTCCAGAAATATCCACATACACAGCTTTACATCTAATGTGTACAGTATAATGTACTTTATTTACCTAGATCTTGCACAACTTATTAGTAAACTTTACATTCAACCTGACACATTTTATGCAAAAAGTTACTCTTATAATCATGAATTTGTATCTGATTCCATGGACCTAATATTAAAACACCCCGATTTACAAGGTGATAGCACTACGGCATCAAACACACAACAAATAAAATTGATGTAAAAGATTTAGACAAGGTTTAAATGAGTTTACGTGGTAAACAATGCTCTTTAATGAGACTACTGCACCAACTTCTTAAGGCTTACTTAGTGGCTTTGCTCCATCTTTCTGACTCCTACATATGTACTCCATCAGAACAATCCGATTAAAAGTCTGAGGGGCACACAGACATCTGATGATAATAGTGTTTGTCTCTTTTTCTGCTCACAGCACACTCCAACAAACAGAAAAGTCAGAAGAGACGAAGAGAATAATGCAGCTTTTAGCCCTTGACTTGTCCCCAGTGTAATGCAACAATCCCCTGCTTTCATAAGTCATCGCTTCAATTGTCATGTGACAGGGGTTATCAAAAGTGGTGAAAGTAGTAGTAGCAATGGGGCTGATCCAATCCGTTTATTATGACTCGTACAAATTTTCTTTCACGCACCCTGACAATGTCTACACCATCTATCCATATTTGTGTCCAGTATTTTTCCTGCCATTACCAAACAACAATATTTTGGTTTTATTCAAATTCAGCACCAGTTTGTTTTTATCCAACCACATTTTTTATTTCTTCATTTCCACAATGATTGCTCTCATTGGTGTCGGACAGTTTCCCACTAAACAAAATGCAGTGGTGTCCATCCATTCATTTTCTATGCCGCTTCTCCTCATTAGGTGGCGGGGGTATGCCGGAGCCTATCCCAGCTGACAGGCGGGGTACACCCTGGACTGGTCGCCAGCCAATCGCAGGGCACATATAGACAAACAACCATTCACACTCACATTCATACCTATGGACAATTTAGAGTCGCCAATTAACCTAACATGCATGTTTTTGGAACGTGGGAGGAGACCGGAGTACCCGGAGAAAACCCACACACGCACGGGGAGAACATGCAAACTCCACACAGAAAATGCCCAAGGTCTTCGAACCCAGGTCTTCCCGATCTCCAGACTGTGACTGTGTGGCCAACATGCTAACCACTAGACCACCATGCGGCCCTGCAGTGGTGTCATCTGCAAATAATACTAATTTCAAGTATCTCAAAACCTTACAGATATACGTATATGACTTGTTCTCCGAACCTGCTGACTAAAAACCTGAAAGAGAGTCTAAATAGAGTTGAGGTGCACTCACAACTGCAACTGCAACTGTGTTGAATAGCCCCCACACACCACACATTAAAAAAAAACATCTAAAACGATAACTGCACTCACAAAACATTGAGGTCAGTGACAACAATCGTGATGATTGAACACATGATTTTTAGGTATTAATACATACATGTGAATACTGAAATGCTGAAGCTCAATTGAAAGGTAGAATGAATGCTGAAGTACATAGAAATGTGTTGAAATCTAGTCACCGACTGAAGATCAAACCGGCAACCATCAGGATGGGAGACGACCACTCTACGACCAGAGCCGTGCCACCGCGCAGAGAATAAGCGGAATGTTACATGTAATAGTAAATGTCAGAAGGCCGCACGAGCGGTTAGCATGTTGGCCACGCAGTCACAGTCCGGAGATCGGGAATACCTGGATTCGAATCTCCGAGTTTGTATGTTCTCCTGGTTGGTGCATGCATGTTAGGTTAATTGGAGACTCTAAATTGTGCATAGGTATGAATGTGAATGTTTGTTTGTCTATATGTGCCCTGCGATTGGCTGGTGTACCCCGCCTGTCGCCCGAAGTCAGCTGGGATAGGCACCAGCATACCCCCGCAACCCTAATGAGGGGAAGCGGCATAGAAAATGGATGGATGGAGATGCCACAGAAAATATTGAATTATGGAAAATGTGGGAATTTTTACAAAAGTCCTGATGGATAGCCTACATGTCCTGAATGGTCTGAAGCGGTTGAGAAATGCGGGATTTTAGATTTGTTCACTGTCGCTCATGATGGGGCTGTCTGTGTAGTTTGGCATTACAACTCCATCCAGTAGATAACATCGTTTCTCTGCTTCTTAACACACCTCATACGCACCTGGTCTGCCAGAGAATATGACTTTCTGTAGTATTATTGGGCTGACTGATGGAAGAACTTATCACACTTTAAGCCAATTAAGGCACACAAACACAGATATTTTCAAAAACACACATTTACCCCACTCTGGTTTAAAAAAAAAAACTAATAAAAAAATCTCTGTCCACATAAAAAGGCATTCACCAGCTGCCATGCACATTTTAGACAACCAGAAGCCTGGAAAAACAACCACAACTGGCTTGGTGGGGCATTATAACACCGTGTTATATCTATCATGTGTATATAATCACACGTGCGTGTACCTACCACTACACAAAATGAAACACCCACAAGTCAATAACTTCATGTTCTTTTCTTAAATAAGGTTGAAAAAGTAAGATAACGTCATTATGGGCAATTACGCAAATTAGGCAATGACGCCCCACCCCTAGCCAATGCCACTGATAGATAGCAGTCCTGTGGGAAACCCTGAAAGGACTGGAAAAACAAACAAACTTTTACGTCTTTTAAGAAGTGTGAAATCTCACAATGCTTGATAAATAAACATCAGTGAAGCCTAAAGACATATACATGTCAAATCTAACAGTGGTACATGTATGCTGAGCATTTTATCTGTATTAACAACTTATGGTGAATGAGATTCTGCACAAAAACATTTTTTTTTGACAAAAACATCTGTGAATTTGCGAGGCTGCGGATGCTGAATTACGAATGTGCGAGGATCCACTGCATCTGAAATCTAATGTGTCGCAATAAAAATATTCTACTTGTTTAGCATTAGTGCATTAATGCATAATGACCCCCAGACAGACTTTGTCTCAGGCGGAGGGTTTCTTTCTTTCATTCTTGTCAGACAAATAACAGGAGTAGGAAAACATACCTTGCAGCAAAACATTTGTTGTATGCCTTGGAACAACAGGAGGAATAGGAGTCCAGACGTGGCTTTGTAGTGAAATACGTTGTCTGGGTGCAAATACTGATAATAAATAGTGATTCTCTGACAGTAAGGTTGGCAATATGTGGGAGTTAAATGTTGCTGACACATATTACATAATCAGTGAGCAACACCAAGACAGGGATTTGCAGACAAATGCATAATATGAATAAAAAAAAAAAAACTATATACTGTATTTTGTTCCTACAGATACAAACTGCTGCTGCACCGCTCTTTTTCCACACCTCATCCACTCCCAAACGGAGTATTTACAGCTGCGGGAATCAATTGCTCTTAAATTTGCAGATGAAAGACCGTTTTGAACATGAAGGTATTGAACATGAAAAGATTCGAGTACGCTGACTCAGGCAGTATGAAATGAAGTTTAGCACAGTCACAGCACCATACGTCACACGCAGCTAAATGAAGTCACCAAAATACTACATCTACATCAGCGCAGTTTGTCCCGAATGCAAGCTGTGCCGGAAAAACAAAATTATTCTAAACTCCCTTGGCTGAAAAGTCCAACGTCCGCCGCGTTAGAAGTGTGGACGACTTCAAGATTGATTGAATTCATTCAATAATTCTGCTTGATAAACCTTTCAATTAAAATGAAAACTATTGTACTACATGTGAGACATTTTTTTAACAAACATTTTTTCCATGCCAGCGTGTGCAAGTGTGAGTCAGGTATCCCCACAGAATAAAACCTGTCATATCTCGTAAGCTTTTCTCCTTCAGAGCGCAGGCACTTACTGTGGCGACATTTTACAAGAGACACAACCTAGACAAGACAGCAGAATCACATTGAGCAAAAAAGTTTTTGCAAGATCTGTGGCAGTGTTTTTTTATGTCCTTCAAATCGGCACATTTGCGTGCGAGATCCTGAGGGTACAGCAGGAAATTGTCCGATTTAATTGGTCATAAAATTGTATCCTGTGTATGAATCTTCAATCTACGCCAGCAACATACAGTGACACACAGAACAATGAAATGCTCCTCCACTAGATAGCAGAAGGTACATAATCAACTTCAGCGTTTCCCACACGTTCATGTGGCGAACCGCCACAAATACATTTGGACCGCCACAGAATTTTTTTTTTTATTTGTTTGCCCTCGCTCACAAACACATTATAACGGGACTCTCTGTGTAGCTTCTCGTTACAACTCAGTACAGTAGATGGAATCGTAACACTGCTTCTTAAAGGAAAACTGCACCTTTTAAAAAATGTTGTCCATCATCCACAATCCTTAGGTGAGACATGAACACATGTCTTTCTCTTTTCTGTGCGTTCTAATGCTATAAATAGAGCTAAAAAGAGGCAGCTAAGAATTCCCGTAATGGGACGCAAGTATTCCACCTATAAAGCCTTCTGAAAAAGCCTCCAAAAAGCACCAACAACGCTCAGTTTACATTAATGTGACCTGCATGTTAACCAAACTACAGCGACCTTGTTATTATTTTCATCAACGCTGTTACGCCAAAGAACTACTTTACTGGCGTACTGACACCTCGCCACACCACACTGGCTAGCTACTAGCCGGCTAGAGCGTAGCTTCACCACACACTTGCTCACAGCGCCTCGCTCACAACGCCGCAATCCACTACCGAAAGCAAACGCTACATATTGGAGCTGCCGCCACTGCCGCTGTGTTTTTGTGTTTGGAAAAGTTAACGCTAGATGTAGCGCTCGTTTCTCTGTTGCTATGTGAAATCAATGCGCCCAGGAAGGAAGTTTCTAGTAATGCTTAGAGTGACCAAAGTATGGCAGTTACAGTATGTATATAAACCCATAAAACCTTGTTGGAGGTTTTTGGGGGCGTTTTAATAGCATGCTGTATTGGAGGAATATGTGTCTCCCATTATTTCATTGATTAGCTGTCTCTTTTTAGCTGATTTTGTATCTTGTAATGGCATTTTGTATCTTGAGAATGCAGAGAAAAAAGAAAGACGTGTGTTCGTATCTTTAGACATAACAACAATCGGTTAGGGTTAGACATTAATCCCACTAAGGGTTAAGGTTAGGGAAAGGCAAGGGGAAGGCCAGGTTGTGGATGATGTGCAACACTTGATACTCATACCCACACATCAGCACTCATTGAGAGTTAAATCAAGCAGTTCTAGCCAGTGAACCAGAAGCCCCAGGCAGTTGCAAGGTTTACAATACATACAGACACTCGAGCCAGCAGCCGTTACACACGTACCGCAGCTGACATTGTATAGTGATACATTTGATGTACAATGACATGTACACTTACATGGAGCGCAGGAAACACCAAGAATGTTGTTTTAATCCTGAAATGAAACACCTAAAAGTCAATAACTTCATGTTCTGTTGTTAAATAAAGTTTAAAAACAAGAGATAATATGGTACCCTTAACCGAATATTTGGTTGCACAACATTTTGAAGCAATTACTGCAATAAAGAGCTTTCTGCAACTCTATGAGACTCCTGCACCAGTCGACAGGTGTTATGAGCAAACCTCTCCAGACTGCATGCTTCATCTCCTTCCACAGGTGTTCATCCATCCATTCATCCATCTATACCGCTTCTCCTCATTAGGGTCGAGGGGGCATGCTGGAGCCTATCCTAGCTGACTTCGGGCGACAGGCGGGGTACACCCTGGACTGGTCGCCAGCCAATCGCAGGGCACATATAGACAAACAACCATTCACACTCACATTCATACCTATGGACAATTTAGAGTCTCCAATTAACCTAACATGGATGTTTTTGGAATGTGGGAGGAAACCGGAGTACCCGGAGAAAACCCACACACGCACGGGGAGAACATGCAAACTCCACACAGAAATGCCCAACGGAGATTCGAACGCAGATCTTCCCTGTGACTGTGTGGCCAACATGCTAACCACTAGACCACCGTGCGGCCCCCACGGTGTTCAGTTGGATTTAAATCAGGGTTCAGAGAAGGACACTTAAGAATAGTCCGATGTTTGGCCCATAGCCATTCTTGAGTGGTTTTGGCTGAGAGTTCATGTCCCGGCAACACATTTGGCTCTAGAATGCCTCGGTAGTGTTGAGATTGCATTGTACCCTGCACAGATTAAAAACACCCAGTGTCGAATGCAGCAAAGCAGCCTTCAAGCATAACTGAGTCTCCACCATGTTTCACGGTGTTCTCTTCAATGTATGCTTCAGAGAGCTGATGTGACTTGCCTAAAAGCTCCACATTTGTCTCCCAAAAGCTTTGTAGCTTGTCAATATGCATTTTGGCAAATTACAGTATTTTTTTTTATTATTACGTTTGGTCAGTTATTTCAGTGACCATTGTGGGGTTCTCTTTTTTCACACAAGGGTGCCAACAATTGTATCCATGTCTGTAGGTGTAAAGGTGGTTTTCCTCATAGAGTACATTCATTTATTGGTGGCGGCATGCCACAATTACATTTGCACCACCACAGATCCATGTGACGCTACTTTTAAAAAAAAAGATTTGTTCGCCGTAGCTCATAATGGCACTGTCTGTGTAGCTTGTCATTCCAACTCTGTACAGTAGATGACATCGTAACTCTGCTTCTTAACACAGCAGCAGGAGGTTATTCAGGGTTGCTAGCTTAGCAATATAGCGACTCAAAAAAAACAACTCTCGATGAATCTAGCAACTTTTTTTTGTGTTATTGGACACTTTTGGAGACTCTAACATGAAATAATGTATCACTTTTTGGGTCCTAAGGTGTCCCTTTCCCCATGACATCATATAAAAATTTATAAATTATGCTGTTTCATAGTTGAATACGATATGGCCCATTATTAGTACAAAAAATGTATATTGACGCAAATTGTACATATTTGTTTACATAAATTAAGCATTTTCAAGTATAAAAATGGGTAAAAGAATTAAAATACAAATATAAGACAAGAAGGCACCAATGTCACTTCCTGTCCTCCACACGGAATGCATTTACTGCGACACACATGAGCACGAGTTTTGTTTATGTCATAAATGTCTTATTTTCTCTTATTATATCTACTATATTGGGTAATACAAGTGTAAAGGTGACTATAGGGATGTTATTTCATGTCTAGAGGGTTCCAATAATGTTCAAAAATTGTACTTAGAAAGTGAAACCAACCCCCGTAAGTCACTAAGTTTATGTTCTGTTGTTAAATAAGATTGGAAAAACATGAGCTAATGTCGTCATGGCGAATTATGCAAATTAGGCAATGCCATCCCACCCCTGCCCAATGCCACAGATAGATTGCAGTTCTCTGGGAAACACTGAAAGGGGTGTAAAACAGGACCATCATAAAATCAATAGCAACTTAAGTATTTGTAGGACAATAGCAAGTTGAGAAGAAAAGAAGATGCATTTCCAATAGGACACAGCCCTCCTAAAGCCAAGGTCCTGACATGGGCTCCTTTTAAATCAATCCACACTGTCCACAAATCAGTCACACTCTTTTTATCACCTCATTTGCTAATGGACTTTTCTTTACGTTCATGAACAAATACACTCACTGACTGATACAGGGACAATAGTGCCATGGACTTAAGTGTTTCAAGTTATATTGTATTTTATGGGCTTCAGCAAATAGGGCCAACCACCCACACAACAAACATACATGTAAACACACACTCATCCATGGCTACCAGCTGCATTCAAGCAAGCAAACGCACCTAATTAATAGCTTCCCATGGGCCCATTTAGTCATCATTGAGGGAATAATTGTTAATTATTCCGCTTCAAAAGCTTGTTGTGTGTAAACACGTACCTTAACGGCTTCAGCGTGAGAGACTTTGTCGAACACTTTGTCGTTGACTTTCATAATCTGGTCACCGATCCGGAGACCCTCCTTCTCCGCCAGGCTTCCCGGTTCCACCAGCGACACGTAGATCCCGACCCCGTGCTCCGAACCACCGCGGATACTGAAGCCCAGGCCCTCGTTGCTCTTGTGCCGCTTCATGGTGACCTGCCGCAGCTCGCCTGCCGATTCGTGAATGAAGTTCCTACCGAGAAGAGGGACCAAAGGAGCTGTCCCGTCGCTGCTGGTGCTGAAGCTGTCAGGCGAGCCGCGTAGCGCCACCTGATAGTCGGACGGGTTTTCTGGCGACAAGTGCGCCGGGGGTGTTGGGCTTGAGCCGGTGTTACCGTTGCTAGATTTGAGGTACAGGCCCTCCGAGGTGTACTGCTCGAAGAGCAGCTGATCAGACCGGGGGATGACAAGCCGAAGCATGGGTAGAAGTTGCCGCTTGCTCGGCGCGTTGAGGATGACGTTGAGGGTCTGCACCAAGTCGTAGACGTTGCGCTTGGAGTGGTAGACGTTTAGGCAGTGGATAAACTGTTCCCTCTCGAAGTCGTTGAGCAGCAGGTTGAGCGCGTTGTGAAGCTTCCTCACGTTGGCCGAGAGCGTCCGCGCGCTGGAGGCCACTGAGTTGGCCGAGGAGCTGAGCGACGAGCGCTCCGGGTCGGCGGTGCTCATGCCGGCGGTGTGACGGAGACGCGGCGCCACGTTAGAGCGGAGACGTTGACGAGACTGGCAGTCTGGGGATTAAGGCATCGTGCAAGTCAGGTTGGCTTGGACTCCTCGCAACTTCAACAAGTACGACACAAATTAGCAACAACTTGGCGTTATTACTGTATTAGCAAACTTAAAAGAGCTAGCCAAGCAACAACAAAGTTAGCCCGACTGATAGCTTGGCGACATTATACATAGGTTAGTCATTATAAAGCTTAGCGTCAATATATATAGCTTAGCGTCATTAGCCGCCGTGTTTTCCGGAGGGTCAGGTGGCCACCGAGCAGCTTCTCCGGTGTCGACAACACCGGCTTCGAAGCAGAACGAACACGAAAACTGTGAATCCCCAGAATAGTCAACAACTTGACAGGGGCGGTGAATTAATTATCGACGGTTCTATAAATTAAAAAAAAGAAGGGGAAAACTTCTATCTTGGTTGTATTTTTCCAATTCCACACGACGTCAAGTTGGTCAAAAATAAGTATCCGTTAGCACGTCACGGCCAAAAAGCGAAGCGTGTGTGGGCTTTTTTGGTGTTATAATTATCAGCTCTTAGTGTGCTGTTGCTCGCTGCCTCCGCTTCCCACGCGTTACTACAGCGACCTGCTGGAGAGTGGAGTGGCTGCTTCACAGCGCTTCCGAAGAGCCACAGTCAGGAAGTGACGTCACGCTCGGGCTCCTGTATTTATAGCAGGGGTGGGTGATACTGAAACTTTGGTATCGATCCGATAGCAGCGTCAGTATGACCGATACTGATACCGATGCGTTTTTCTTGAAATTTTAAAAGAAAAAAATATTTTGATCAGCATATTCATTTGGAGCTATTTAATAATACAATAAGACAATAATATAAGACAATATAATAAAAGACAAAGTAATACAATGATTCCTTTTACTACATACAAGTCATCCCTCGCCACTTCACAGTTCCAATTTTGCAGCTTCACTCTATCATGGTCCATTATTAGTCAAAAGAATATGCATATTTAAGCATATTTACCTGTTATTGACCAAAATTAAGCATTTCCAAATATAAAAATATAAGGCATTCAGAAGTCACATGCAATATGTAGTATTCTACACTGGTCACTAGGTGTCAGTACATGTTACACTGATGTGACAATAGCCACAGCAGGACATACACTGCCCAGAAAAAACAAGGAACTGTCCCAATGCTAATGTGTGAGCCTATGTTATGTCTTATTTATGTCTTATGTTCTGTTCTACTGGATTGGTTAATATGAGTGTAATGGTGACTATAAGGGTGTTATTTCATGTGTAAGTGCTCTAATAATGTTTTAAAAAACGTATTCAGAGGGTGGTAAACAGGTTTTCTATGCTCTAACTACGAAAATATTCCATTTATAAATAAGAATCATACTTTGTGGAAATTTGTTTATTACGGTTGGGTCTGGAACTAATTAACCACGATAAACAAGGGATTACTGTAGAGCAAAATAATTAAAACCAAAGCAAAAACGAACTCATAGCTCCCTACTCCTGTTTTAATATCTTCCCTCTTTTCCGGTGGACACACCAGATTTTCCCTTGTTTTCCGGAAAATTGCTGGCAAGTATGAATAGCTCACTCCCCAAGACTGCAAACACTATAACAGTATCAAAAACGGATCAACTCAGTTAAAAAAATATTATTGAAAATAAACATAGAAGAGAACTAAACACTGATTTCATCAAGCTAGTGTCAATCCAATACTGATACTACACAGCGGATGCCCACACTTTAGTGATTCAGCAATCAGAGAAATTTGCAGATTTTTGGTGAAAAAGTGTTTTTAAATCTGATTCTTTTTTTTTAATAGACAGTTTCTCATTCCCAGTAATTTGGTGATCATGTATTAAATGTAATTAAATGCATGATAATACAAGCATACAGCATACACGTACTGCTGTTAAAAAAAGCCCACATTTTTTGCATGTTTAAGCATGTTGAGATCTTCCACTGTGTTTGGCGTGTTTGAACGCACCGTAGCTGCGTGCTGAGATTCAAAAGTGTGTTTGAACACTAGCTTTGACAGTCATGGATCATCTTGCATCTTCCTTCATCGGTGGTGACTGACTATGCATGAATTCATTCATTGTCCTCACGAGAGTGGCGGGGGTATTCTGGAGCCCGGCTGACTTTGGGCGGGAGGCGGGGTAGACCCTGGATTGGTTGCCAACCAATCGCAGACTACCTATATATTTTATACTTTAAACTTAAACTTTAAACTTGGATTGTGACGCGACTGATCAATGGCAATTGAAGAAAGAAGGGGAGGATCCTGGAGATGAATCTAATAATTACAACAGTTACTTTTATTGCAAATGTTGATCCGATATTGGAGGAGAATGTCAACGACAAGCTAACAGAAGGGTTGGAGTGGGATGGGCGGCCGTGTGTCAAAAATATTTGTATTATTTTTATGGGCGTATCAATTACTCGCGGCAGGATCTACTGTATAATGTTTTAGCATATCTACATATGTTGGTTTGAACCTGTTTACAAAATGTAAAAATATTAAAAAATGTAAAAATTTGGCCCTTGGTGGACAGCGTGCCAGGAAAAAATGGTTTGTTATTGCACTTATACAATGTTTTGTGTCCATTATTCTGTTGGAGTTTGCTAATATTAATTATAATTATGCCCAGTTTATGTTTCTTATGTTCTTATTCTTTCATTTGTTTTCTTTCTTTTCTTGGGAGAATGAACAGAATAAGATTTTCATTGCATGGTATAACTGCTGTTTTACCATGCACATGACAATAAAACTCTCTTGAATCTTGAATCTCTTGAATCTTGAATATGTATTTTTCCTAAGACACACATTCATGTCACACTGACTTTCTATGATCGTCTGCTTGAGACTGGAGGCCTCTTGTCTCCAAAATGTCCTACACATGCTTACCACCTAATTCAAATAGCCTTGGATGGCTGGGCATGTGAGTCTGCCCTTCATCGTCTTTGTCGCTCACAGGAGGAGGAGATCACCCCTCCACTCGTGTATGTGGTTTCCTATATTAACTATTTTATTTTTATTTATACTAACATTTTAGCATGAATAGTCAGACATTTTCACTAGAAGGCGTCTGTTCAGGTCATATAGATTTGTCTCCATGCGTGCAAGTTTTATCCAATTGTACCTATTCTCAAAGAACTTGTCTCGTCTTTCATCAATTTTGGAGCGAGCGGCAGATTTTCCCTAGACACAAAGTTTGGACACCCCTGGCTTAAATGAGCTGACATAAGGACAAGAAATGACAATTTGATCTGGTGACAGAAACATAAACATTGTAATTACATGTAAACAGGATTTGCCTTGCAATCTGTACATAACAGAACATTAGTATATATTACATTGTAAATCAATATTGTATATTGACAGTATTCTAACTCCTATTTCATTTCAAGTGCTGTGTGCAACAAGGCAAAATGCTGCCATGGAAAGAAAGAACAGCAACTGTGTAGATTAATTTATTTAAGGAAGACAAGGACAGTGCATATTAATCAACAGTTTCATGTAAATATGCAACATTGTAGCTAACAACATTATAGCCAGTACAGTACCAATAACATTTGACATAAAAGAAGAGAAGAAAAAGAAAAACAGTAATTAGAAAGATAAACGATAGGCATAAAACTGTGTGCACATAAAGTGGTAAAGTGCTATATGCTATAGTATCCAAACCCGGTGTTTCTTACACACAAGTGTGTGGCTTTGTAAGTGACTTGTACACAAAATATTTGTGTACGCACTATTCACAGTATTCACATTCATAATTATATGTGCAGTATATATACACAAGATTAAATGACTAGTTTGACACCAGCAGCGTCCCCAAAATTACAGCCCAACAAATAATCCCTCACATTACAAATACAAAAGACATGCACACTGTTTCTGATGCTGTGTGAGTTCACTTGTGAGTACACTCCGACACACAGCACGACACACTGATGAATGGAAGTTTCTCGTGTTTTTGGCAGCATTTCAGATTTGTGTCATCTTTGCAGTTGATACTGTCACACTTTTGCTCTCATGACTGATAACCCATGAAACAGAACTCAACACCATTTTGTTGCTTTCGGCTAAAGCTTGAAAAATAATAACCCAAGGTTTGAATCAGAGCCCATGTTTTTGTGTCTGAAGTGCTCATAGGTTTTTGTCGGAGTTGAGATAATAAAAGTGTTATCAATATAATGAAAACAGCCCCAGACCGTCAAACTACCACCACCATATTTTACTGCTGCTATGATGACTTTTTCTGAAATGCGGCGTTACCTTTACACCAGATGTAACGAGGCATACACCTTCCAAAAAGTTCAACTTTTGTCTTTTCCCAAAGGTCTTGGGGATCATTAAGATGTTTTCTGGCAAAACAGAGAAAATCCTTAATGCTGTTTTTGTTCAGGCCATTTTTGCCCAGTGTCTTACTTAAGGTGGAGTCATGAACACTGACCTTAACTGAGGCAAGTGAGGCCTGCAGTTCTTTGAAATGTTGTTGTGGGGTTTTTTGTGACCTCTTGGATGAGTCGGGGTGGGGGGGGGCATTTTTTACACTACAGTATGTCACAAAATGTTGCGGCATGAAAAATAATAATGCAATAACATTGTGTGCAGTGACGGTTTAGCTACACACAGCTTTCTCTCTTAGGGGAAAAAAGATTCATATTTGTTTGTGCTCAGCGCTCCCTTGGCCCCCCTCTATGGACGAGATACCGGAGCCCCCAATACTTTTCACATAACGTGGATAAAACCAAACCGGGTATCAAACATAGAGCAACCGTCTCCAAAATATTTTTACAAGCTTGAGTCGCACATAGTCAGAGGCAAACAAATTTTAAGGAAGTATTCTTTTATTTGCTAATAGTAGCTGAACAAGCATTCACCCACATGGCACAAAAGAACAGAGGTCCATCAGCTCGAACCACTACCTCACTCACAGCATGCTACAATACGTTATTTCAATACAAAAATGTTCAATAACAAAAACAAGTGAGTCAGCATGAGTTGGTTCAGCCTTGGCTGCTAGTTGTGGTGTCAACGTGGGCAATGATGATTAAGTGTCAAAAGGAAAAGAGAAAGTCAAAGCCATCAGTGCACAATTTAGGAAAAAAGGAAAGAAGAGGAAGTGAACCGGGCCAAAGATAAATGTATGGAACTATATCATGACGTTATGTATACCATAGCATGGAATGGATGTGATCAAATCATTGTTATTGGCCACAGGTTTTCATTTATTCATTTTCTACTGCTTATTCTGTCCTGTTCACAGGTGAGCTCCAGTGAGCTCTGATAAAAGGCAGACAAAAAGATGATACAGGGACGACAGCAGGAGCTGAGCTGAGTGGGATCTCTGGCTCCAAGTGTTGCGAGTGACGCAGCAGGATTCTGTGAGAAGCAAGGCGCCGTCCCAGGCAGCCAAGATAAAGCCAAGTGCACTGGCGCTATCACAGTGTGTTCGTTCTCATTCCAAGAGTTGAAAACGATTAGTTTGGTCATTTAAACAAAACTTTATGATTTATGGTTATGGATGAATCGATTTATTTTACTTGGCGATGTTGTAAACTAACAGCGGGGCAACAGATTTTTTCCCAGAGCGCTCACACTAGCTAAGCACGGTACAATTGGCCTAGCGCAAGTACACCCCCAGACAAGGTAAATGGTAAACGGTACAGGCCTTTACCGTTGTCAATTCACAACATTTTATGGAGTTTTTCCGTCTATCTGTGGTCAGCACAGCACACTTCCCCTCTGGCACGACTGGAAGGGGTGTGGCTGGGTCACAGATTCCATGCAGCAGTCATTCAATAGAATACGCAGTATCCTAATAACACATTTTACCAAATAAAATATGTAGCCCACATGAAAACCATGGTTACTAAACAAATATTTGTGATTTACATGCATTCTGCAAAACCGCCAGTAGGTGGCCCATATCTCTAGTATAAAAGTTCAGATTGATGGACATTTCTGTTAAGAACGGCCAAGGCCGTGATACAGGAATCCAAAATGCAGAGGCGAATTAGTGAAACAGAAAAGGTCTTTAATACCAAAATGGATAACAAAAAGGTACCAAAAACAACACAAGACACAAAGTACAACCAAAATACATCCGGACCTAGTCGCGGGAAACAGTAACAAAAAACACTGCTAGCAAGGTGAGCTAAGCAGGGAAAAATACGGACAAGAAACGAAAAGAGCTGCTAACAAAAACTAGCAGATGTACCAAAGAATACAGCTACTGCTGAAGACGTCAAGCAGGCAGGTAGGTACTTACAGGCGAGCAGAGCGAGGGTCAGAAAGCCAAAACACAATGCACAAGAACCAGCTGGAAAGACTGAACAGGGTGTAGCAAAGGGACAATCTGGCACTGAACCTAGCATTGCACACAGCTTAAATAGCACAACTAATCAGGCACAGGTGAAAATGATCAGCAATCAGGGTGCTCAGGAGTGTGCTGCAACAGAGAAGCAGTAGAAGGCAGTACCGCAGCACACAATCCTGACAGTATCCCCCCCTTTTATAAGACGCCCCCTGGCGGCATACCTGGTTTATTGGGGTGAGCGGAGTGGAAGTCGGAAATGAGGGAGGGATCCAGGATACGGGAGCAGGCGACCCAGGAGCGCTCTTCTGGTCCATATCCCTCCCAGTCGACCAAATACTGCACCCCCCTCCCCCTTCTTCTCGAATCTAATAGGGCTCTCACCGTGTACGCGGGCTGGCCGTCGATGATGCGGGGCGGGGGTGGAGCCTCGACCAAAGGGCACAGTGGACTGGTAGCGACAGGCTTGATGCAGGAGACGTGGAAGACTGGGTGGACTTTAAGAGCCGGTGGGAGCTCCAGCTTGACAGCTGACTTGTTGACTATTGCTTTGATCTTGTAAGGTCCCACGAACCTTGGAGCCAGCTTCCGAGAGGTCCCTGCAAGCGGAAGGTCTTTGGAAGACAGCCATACCTCCATCCCAGGCTGATAATCAGGTGCGGGAACCCGGTGCCTGTCAGCAATCCGACGGTTGTGTTCTGCTGTTCGTGTTAATGCAGCCCGGGTCTCTCGCCAAATGCGTCGGGCGCGTCGAAGGTGTACGTGAACTGCCGGGACGGTAATCTCTGCTTCCTGGGAGGGAAAAAGCGGGGGCTGGTAACCAAAAACAGTCTTGAAAGGTGACATACCTGTCGCCGAGCAGGGTAACGAGTTGTGGGCATACTCGATCCAAGGGAGGTGGGTTGACCAGGAGGAGGGGTGTCGATGACAAACGCACCTAAGTGCTGCTTCCAAGTCCTGATTGGCCCGCTCCGTCTGGCCGTTGGACTGTGGGTGGTATCCAGAAGAGAGACTAACGGTCGCCCCCAATGCCTTATTGAATGCCCGCCAAACTCTTGACGCAAATTGAGGCCCTCTGTCCGAAACAATGTCTGTAGGTATCCCGTGTAGGCGGAAAACGTGCCTCACCAACAGTTTAGCTGTTTCCAGGGCCGTGGGCAACTTGGGGAGCGACACAAAATGCGCCATCTTAGAAAACCTGTCTACGATATTGAGTATGACGGTCCGGCCATATGACGAGGGTAATCCAGTGATGAAGTCCATTGCGATGTGGGACCATGGCCGACCAGGGACAGGTAACGGCTGAAGTAAACCGGCCGGAGGGCGATGGGAAGCTTTACCTCTGGCGCAGACGGAGCAGGCGGCGACAAACTTCTTAACGTCGGCTGTCATGGTGGGCCACCAGAACCTTTGGGAGACCAGGAATAGGGTTCGTCGAATCCCCGGGTGGCAGGCAATCTTCGACGAGTGACCCCACAACAGCACCTCGGATCTGAGTCGTTCAGGAACAAACAATTTGCCCTCGGGACACCCCTCTGGTAGTTCCGTCTCCTCCGCCGCCTCAGAGACCCTCCTCTCCACCTCCCACTGGAGAGCGCCGAGTATCCGGGCGACAGGTACGATGGTCTCCGGGGGTGAGTCCGACTCCACCGGGGAAAAGATCCTTGATAATGCATCAGGCTTAATATTCCGTGATCCAGGTCTGTAAGTGATAGAGAAATTAAACCTTGTTAAGAACAGTGACCATCTGGCTTGGCGAGAGTTGAGTCTGTGCGCTGAGCGTATATATGCCAAGTTCTTGTGGTCCGTAATAACTACCAACGGCTGGGCTGCACCCTCCAGCCAATGTCTCCACTCCCGCAGCGCAAGCACAATGGCCAGCAGTTCCCGATTACCCACATCATAATTTCTCTCTGCCGAGGTGAGGCGACGTGAGAAAAAGGCACACGGGTGCAGCTTCTGGTCGACTGGTGAGCGCTGGGATAGGACCGCCCCCACTCCCGTATCCGAGGCATCAACCTCAACGATAAACTGCAAGGCAGGATCAGGGTGAGTAAGGACAGGGGCAGACGTAAACAGTGTTTTAAGCTTGGTACACGCTTCCTCGGCTTCGGGAGACCAAACAAAGGGAACTTTTACTGATGTAAGCCTTGTCAGAGGTTCTGCCTTTATGCTGAAATTACGAATGAACTTCCGGTAGAAGTTCGCGAACCCCAAGAACCTCTGCAAGTGCTTCCTTGATTTGGGAGAAGGCCACTCGACCACCGCCTGGATCTTGGCGGGATCGGCTCTTAACTTGTCCTTCTCCACTATAAACCCTAAAAAGGACACAGATGTGGTATGAAACTCGCACTTCTCCGCTTTGACAAAAAGGCGATTCTCCAACAACCGCTGAAGGATGCGACGTACGTGCTGGACATGCTCCTGAAGGGAATTAGAAAAAATCAGGATGTCATCTAGGTAAACAAAGCAGCAGTGGTTAATCATATCCCTAAGAATATCATTTATTAAACTCTGGAATACAGCGGGTGCGTTGGTGAGGCCGAAGGGCATAACGAGATACTCGAAGTGACCGAGCGGTGTATTAAAAGCCGTCTTCCACTCGTCCCCCTCTTTAATACGAACCAAGTGGTAAGCATTCCTAAGGTCGAGTTTGGAAAAAATCTTGGCCGAATGAAGGGACGAAAAGGCGGAGTCCATGAGCGGAAGCGGGTAACGGTTCTTAACGGTAATGTCATTAAGGCCGCGAAAATCAATACAAGGCCGCAGCGACTTATCTTTCTTTTCGACGAAGAAAAAAACGGCCCCCAGTGGAGAGGACGAGGGGCGAATAAGTCCGGCAGCCAGAGAGGACGCAATATATTCCTTGAGAGCAAGTTGCTCAGGTCCAGAGATGTTATAAAGTCTAGCATTGGGTAACGGTGCTCCCGGGAGGAGTTCGATAGCTCAGTCATATGGACGATGGGGGGGTAAACTCTGAGCTCTATCCTTGCTAAAAACCATGCGGAGATCATGATAGATGTCGGGAACACCGGTAACGTCAATATTCTCAGGGCTGCTAGGTTTACCAGAAACTGTGGGTACCGCGGAACGTAAACAATTAGCAAAACAGTGGCTACCCCAATTAATTATCTGTCCCCTCGTCCAATCCACCGTCGGGTTATGAATCTGCAGCCAAGTAAGACCCAGAACTACGGGTGCGGATTGAGACGGAGCGATAAAAAAACTAATGGACTCATGGTGGTTACCGGACAATTGAAGGGATAACGGAACGGTTCTATGAATGACTACCGCCAAGGGACGTCCATCCAGGGAGTGAACCTCCTTATGGTCCCTCAACTCAACCCCCTGAATGCCATGTTTCTTAACAAAATTAGAGTCAATAAAGCAATCATCCGCCCCAGAATCCACTAATGCAGAAACCTGAACATTGACGCCCCCCCCCGTAATGAGTCCCGTCACCTGTAGTCTCTTAAAGACTGCTGGAGTTGGAGCCGACGCCGGAGGCATCTCAGCATACTCACAATGGCCCTGAGCAGGCTGACTCTCCCTTGACTTGGATACGGAGGTCGATCCTGCGTCAGTCTCTTTAATGACGTCAGGAGGGAATCCGGAGCGGCGTATCGGGCGCGCTGGACATCTGCTGATGGTGTGGTTGGGCTCGCCGCAGTACAGGCAAAGGCGGAGTCGTAGCCTGCGCGACCTCTCCGCAGCAGACAGGCGTCTTCCCCCGAGTTGCATCGGCTCCGCAAAATCCTCGGTGGCCGCCATAGATGGGACTCCCTCTGTTCCGCTGGTTCCAGGAGTTAGTGGTATCAGCCGAATCTCCGGACGGTGGTTCTTGGCTGATCCTGCAGGTAGTCCCTCACTCCGTTCACGATCACGTTCCCGGAGGCGATTATCCAGCCGTATGGCTAGGTCGATAAGCTCGTTGAGCGTGGTGGTGAATTCCCTCACCGCCAGTTCATCCTTAATCCGCTCGTCAAGAGCCTTGCGAAATATTCCGCGGAGCGCCTCCTCGTCATATCGGCTTTCTGCCGCCAGCACCCTAAAGTCTACAGAAAAAGCCGCTACCGAGCGTTTGCCCTGTCGTAGGTCCAACAATTGGTTACCGGCCTCCCTACTACGGATAGGGTGATCGAAGACCTGCCGTAGCTCCTCCAAAAAGACAGGATAGGAGGTGCGCAACTCCGGTTTAGCTTTGCTCACCGCTATAGCTCACGCTGCTGCTTTATCAGTAAGTAAGCTCATTATAAACGCTATCTTGGCCTGGTCGGAATAGTAAGTGCTGGGTTGTTGGTCAAAAATCAGGGTACACTGGTGTAAAAATTGTCTGCAATCCATAGATTCCCCCGAAAAGCGTGGGGGGGGTGGGAGGCTAGGCTCGCGACTATTACTGCCGCTGGTTGCGGGTGCGACGCTAACGACCTCTGAAGAGTGAGCGGCAACCTCCGACTGTCCTGGGTGAGCGCCAAGTCCCAGATGCTGCTCAATGGCGCTAATGCTAGTGGCGAGGGAGGCCAGGGACTCCATAACGGCCCGAAGGGATTGTTCGTGGCTGCCAACAAGCGTACCTTGTTGGGATAGGGCTGCCTTTAACTGAGTGAACTCTGCGGATTCCATAGTTGGCCAGATTGTTCTGTTAAGAACGGCCAAGGCCGTGATACAGGAATCCAAAATGCAGAGGCGAATTAGTGAAACAGAAAAGGTCTTTAATACCAAAATGGATAACAAAAAGGTACCAAAAACAACACAAGACACAAAGTACAACCAAAATACATCCGGACCTAGTCGCGGGAAACAGTAACAAAAAACACTGCTAGCAAGGTGAGCTAAGCAGGGAAAAATACGGACAAGAAACGAAAAGAGCTGCTAACAAAAACTAGCAGATGTACCAAAGAATACAGCTACTGCTGAAGACGTCAAGCAGGCAGGTAGGTACTTACAGGCGAGCAGAGCGAGGGTCAGAAAGCCAAAACACAATGCACAAGAACCAGCTGGAAGGAGCTGAACAGGGTGTAGCAAAGGGACAATCTGGCACTGAACCTAGCATTGCACACAGCTTAAATAGCACAACTAATCAGGCACAGGTGAAAATGATCAGCAATCAGGGTGCTCAGGAGTGTGCTGCAACAGAGAAGCAGTAGAAGGCAGTACCGCAGCACACAATCCTGACAATTTCGTCATTTCTAAATGAGACGTGCGTGGCAAAGCATTATGGCCGACGTAAGAACCATCCCGGTATACGATATAAAGGTAAAAACATGATGAATCCACTCATAGCACCGTCTAATGAGCGCTGCCTAACTTGTAGGACTAAGAAGCGTACACATAAATTGACGTGAGAAGCCATTTCATCGAGTGTGCCTCATGTGAGCTCCGGTAAGCCGAGCGTTGTTAAAAGGCCAAATATCCATGCTGGCTTGTAATATGTTTGCTAAACTATACATTGCTGGATATTTTCTACAAACCAATCTGAGTATCGACGTGTTGTTATGTTATGCTATGCTATACACCACTGTGATAATTTGTACTATGTTATACTGTGTCAAATGCTGTGTTAATGTGTGTAAAAGGAATGCTAAATTAATCGCGAGTGCCTCGTCATTGGGTTAGCACAAACGTTACACGCGCTACAGGCCTACTGTGAGCACATTGTAGGTGCTAATGGAAGTTCGTTAAGCTAAGTTACCATTCCTGTTGATTCATTTCAACTACTTATTCTATTTCGGGTATGGAAACTTGAATTTAACTTCATATAATAGTGTGTATAGTTAAAATAGTGTTTAAAAGGGGTAACTATATATCTAAAAGCTGTTTAAAAATATAGTTTATTGTAAAGGTATTCTTTTCATTATATAAAAATTGAGATTGTGAAATGTAACTCTATGATGAATAGGTATTTCACCTCAATACTGTGTGTAATGCACCAAATCATTTTGCAATGGTTGACATATTGTATTAGATGTGATTATACATGAAAATTTGAAGTAAGACTGGAAATAATCCACATCACAGTAATAAGTTCATAAATACACAGGAATTGATGGAAAATGTCCTTTGTGCCAATGGATGGTAATCACATGAGGCGTGGATGTTGAGAGTGGCGTGGGAACGTTATCTCAGCCATGGGAAGGATGTACATTTTGGGACACATCATCGGTAGTGTACGTTTGAATCAGTGGGTGTTTCGGCCTTTCAACACCAGACACCCTCATCAAAGGCGGCCAACTACAAGGTGATCAAGCCTGAGCCAGTGTCCCATGCCCACTCATGACAAAGTAGTGGCTGGAAAGTGGAGGGAAATGAGCTAGGCAGTAAGGTCTCGACCTGGGATTTAAAAAAACTGCCCCGCCCACCGGGTCATCGCTCAGCTTCCCCCCTTCCTCCCACGGCACACCCCTGAGTAAAGGCAGGAAGGAAGGGGGTGGGTTTAAAACTTCTTTAGGGTCATCAGGTGGGGACCCTCCTTCATTGGTGTTTCGATGATAGGCCCATGACACCTCCAGAGACTGGCGTCCCAGGTGTGCGCTCCCCTCTGCTTTGAGCCCAGCAAGTGTCCTTGCGCTTGATCAACAGCCACTGGCTGCTTCTTTTGGCCGCTTCAGAGACTGATCTTATTGTCTGTCGCAGAGCCTGTCCATGAATGCCAAGGTCTTCCATAAGCCTGATGGTAGAGGAAGCCACCAAACCTCTGCACCCTACTTCAGCTGGATGGACCTTGGCCTTCCATCCTCGTTGTTGTGCATCTGCTGCCAGATCTGTGTAGCACAGTTTCTTTTGTTGGTAGGCCTCTTGGGTGGGATCTAAAAAAGCAAACAAAAATAACATTAGTAGCGTTAATGGATGAACGCCTGTACAGTATACGTCTTTCATGTTTTTACATTTTCTATTGATAAGCCTCTAATTGTGGTTATCAATTTAGGTGGCCAAGTTCTGGAGGTCTAGAGTCTGTCGAATAATTTGTATGACAAACAAGACATGTCTATTGCATGACTGTCATTTTAAAATGGGAATTTGACACATTTTTAACATCCCTCATACATTTGCGATTCAGCAATCACAGCCCTGCAAATTTGTGTAGGTCCGGTCAAAAACACCTAAAGAGGACCTGTTATACAAATTTTCGGGCCTTTGTATTGAGTTCTGGACTCCTATAGAGCAGCTGCACACGATAACCCGCACAGAACATCCGACGCGTTGGCATCGTTTAACACGAGAATAAAACATTGTAATAACATTTATAGGTCAGAAAATAGGAAAGGCATAATAGGTCCCCTTTTAAAAAGAAAAAAAACTCCTCTGAATTTTCAACATTCGCTGGTGGTCCCGGAACGTAACCCCCTCGAAATGCAGTGTTTGTGAAAATAAATACAGAGGAGAACCGAAAAGTAATTTCATTACTTATCAATATGGTACCGATACTAGAATCGGTATCGATACTGTTGATATTTGGCTCAGTCCGTCTCACCCCTAGTAAATGGACCACTGAACAGTTGAGCAGTTACATTCACACTTTTCAATCAACAAAACGTTTACTCCTCGTGATTAACTACATTCTGCAACTCTTAGCTCATTGCTTTTTGCTGACTCATCCATCATCAAGCTTCTACCTTGTTTTTAAGAATAAAAAACACTGACACTTAATTCATTTTTTTTTTTGTATTTTAAAGTAATATGCTAAAAACTGATCACAGGCTCGCGCTTGCATCTCTTCTAAGAATAGCCCTGATGTGTGTCATTGATCATTTCTTCCTGCTGGCAATCACACTGTGCAGGGATGAGCTGGAGCGGTTAATGCAAGCCATTGATGGCCAGCCATAACAGACTTCCCCTCAATTTTCACCCCCAGACACTCATAGATCGTATATGGCGCTATCTTTGCAAGCGGCTGCATAATCTCGGGGGATAAACTGGACATCAACCATAAATCACCCCGGTGTTTAGAGTGTGTTAAAAAATAAACACTGCACAGCACCCGAAGCTCTACAGAAGAACCTGCAATCTTCACTGCCAGCAGCCTAAGCAGGAGGTGTGGGTGATGGTGGGGACTATACTTCACTGAATTATTATTTTCTCTTTTTTTACCTATTAAAAATAGTTAAATTGGTACATGTTAAACACAGGAAGTCGGCAGACTATCAGGAATTGCTGAGATATGGAGAAGGGGTAGGATGAATAAACTCCGCTTCTTCCTATTGTGGAACCTCGGTTAACACATGCCCTAGTTAGCGTGTTTTTCAGTTAACGTTGAACATTTACACCAAAATTTTGCCTCGGCTTGCGTACATTTTCTCGTTGGCGTGAATCTTGTGAGTCCAAAGGTGTGCTTAATGTTTTTTTTTTGTAATTACAAAACGTCCTTGTTAGCAGCTTGCTAATACGTGAAACCAGGAACTGGAAGTTAGCTCCGTCGCCCGTCTATGATGTCATCAGCGGTTGACTCAGCAGTTCTTTGCTAACTAACAGTCATGTCTCAAGTCTCTGCTTTTCTTTTGATCACGGCTACAAAATCACCACAGTGGAGCCAAAGAAAGTGCCAGCAAGAAGCTGAGAAACACTATTGAATTCAAGAAATAACCCATGGAAAAACACCAAGGTGGTGTCCCTTTTGATCTCGCTGCTGTGACAGCAGGCAGGTCGACGACATCAAGATGTTTGACTTCAAGGAAGGAAGATTTAAAGTGTACCGGTACTCATTCCAATTACAGGGCCTCGAAAGATTCCTGTATTGTTTTTTTTGTCACTACCAATAATGTTAATGAAGGTAAATGTAACCTTAAGTCAGGATGTCCAAAGTGAGGCCAGGGGACCATTTGCAGACTGCGGCTGTTTTTTTTATTGGTCTGTGGCACATGTAAAAATGTAATTTAACAAGAAAACTAAAAAAAAAACCAGCAAAAAAGGAAAACTACAGTAATACAGCAAAACGTTGTAATATGATGACAAAAAGTTATAATTTTACAAGCGTAATGTAATTTTGTGAGGAAAAATAATGTCATTTCAAGACAGACCTTTATTAAAAAGCCATCAAAGCATAAAAGCAAAAAACTAAGAAAACATCAAAGCCATACTATTTTTGAAAATTAGGTTGTGGAAAAATGTTACGAGATAAAGTAAAAAATATGGGAATTAAGTCACAATTACAAGAAGAACATTTACAACAAGAGAGATGAAATGCTTGGGAAAAAATGGTGTAAAACAGCTGAAATTTTACGAGAATAAAGTCAATCTTGAAATACATAAAACTTCTCCTATCTACATTACAAAACTACAACACTACAATACTAAATTGGTCCTTGCCTCCTTTAATTTTTCAGTATGTGGCCCTCGGTGAAAAATGTTTGGACACCGCTGCCTTAAATTTTCATTTATCCCTTTCATTCATTATTTATATGCATTTAGGATTATTTTATGTACATAAAACTATTATTGTAATACAATTACAATGTGTTTTGTGAACATTTTTGAGACTGTGTTTGTTAGCAAAGAATTACAGTCAACCGCCGATGACATCCTCATTTCGAAGTATGAGAAAGCGAGGCTCACAAAACAAGGATGTTTTGTGATTTTTTAAAAATACTTTAAGAGCACAGTTGGACTCAGGCAGTGTATTAATAACACGACAAGACGCGTGCCAACTTGAAAATTGTGCCCCGACGGAGGCCAAATGTTACACGTTAACTGAAAAACACGCTAACCGAGGTTCTGCTGTAGAACCAGTTCTATGAATAGTTCTCTTAGACCACTGAATAAAAAACAGATGAATGCATTTCTGTTGATCACAGATCCTATTGATTGTATTACACTGATTTATATCAATCTAGCTTTTTATCTTATTTGTCATAATAGTGGCCACCACAGAGTTTGTTTATTGCTTTTTCCTGATTTATTTTTGTCTTCCCTGACTGCCAGTCACGGTGGTTTACGCAGTTTGGGTACATTTCCCTGAAAACCACAGCAATTTACTTTTGTTGAGGGAAGGTAGTGTTTGTTGCCATGGTTACAATAATACCCACACAGTTTGTACTGGACTCTGAGCATTTGGAATCAACAGCTTTGTCTGCAGTCGTAAACAGAACAAAGGTGATCTCCAACCCATTTGTTTTCAAATATGTATATTTTGAACGTTTTATTCATGTAATATGAACAAATAAGATCTACAAAATGATTCCTAGCATTTGTCATGCAAAGGTCTGATGCGCTTCACAATATCAGCGTGAATGCAAATTCTATCATTTTGTGTCCAGACTCTAGGAACACCCTGTACTCGTGGTGACATGGTGGTCAGCACTACTGCCTCACAGCAAGAATAACAGTTGTTGGATTGTGATGTTGGGATCTCCATTGGAGACTCTAAATTCTCCATGGATGTGAATGGTTGTTTGTACATACAGCATGTGCCCTGTGATTGACTGGTGACCAGTCCAGGGTGTCCCGCCCCAGCTGGGATAGGCAAGAAACGCAACAGTAAAAATATCTATCCCTATCTCTCAGTCATGGTCGTAGCTATCACTAATGGCTTGTTACTATTTCTTCCCTTCTCTATAATTACTGCCTTTATTTCAGTCAATGTCAGCGTTGTTGTTATTCCTAGTGTCATTTCTTTTTTGTCCAACACAAATGACTGTTTTGTGAATTACTGCTCTTAGCTGCCGTTCAATTTCTACCCTCCTTTCCACCCGCTTCTCTCTATCAGTCCCCAAAGTTATTGCTTTTTCTTCCATAATCTAAAACTGTGGTTAGGACTGAGTAAGGAGTGAGGCAAGGAAGACATCAAGGCTGCATGGAAACAGGAGAATAGTTAGCTTGAAACATACAGTAAACAAAAAGTTTCAAATACGGAACATTTATAACAAGGCTGGGTTGAAGGGATGGCGACGGACGTGGTGTAGGTGCATCAAGGGGAGGGTCGTGAATGAATAATCCGACTTCTTCCTGCTGCAGCCACGGAGCCTATGAAGCACACTCGTCACCAAGTGGCTGCAGGTGCTGCTCGATACTCTGTCTAGCACTGGAAGGGAGGACAATGTAGAACAGGGGTTAGGTTATGGTTTAATTCATTTTGAACATGCGTACAAATTATACTGGAGTACATCATATGTAAAAACCACCACAAACTTGAAAACAACTGGCATATATTGTATGAATGGATATATTTGCTATATGGAGACATACATCACTTATTATTTACGCACATATTGACCACAATTAGTTTGAACACAATTTAAAATATCAAAAATGTTTGACTGTGTTTTATTTTGATAAGCATTGACCGGAATCGCCAGTATGTCTGGCACATGTGACCAGAGACGTGACACGTCTTGTGTAGTGAACAAAATGTGTAGTCAATTGACAACAGCTTGTCACATGCTAAGCCTATCTATGCCAGCGTGTGTGATCGCTCACGTTTCATGCTCATTCCACTTTCTGGCATCTTTGTTTACATGCCTGGCGGGCGTGTTAGCTCGGAGCCACAAGTGGCTATTATTAGTTCGTGGGATACATCAATCATCGCTCATCATCACCACTTAGTTTTATGAAGTGCCACTTAACAATCTCGCTCTCTTGTTATCGTCATAATACTTACGGCTTGTCTTCAAAACACTAGTTGTGTGTCGGAGTTTGTGCAACAGAAACGCGTAGTGTGTACAGCTTTAGACAGTGACGCTATCACAGGGGTCTCCAACAGGTAGCGCGTGAGCTAGCAGTAGTTCACCGAAGAATATTTGCTTCACCTCAGTATTTTTGTGTCCTCTTCAAACATGACGCCTGTGTTTAATGACAAATGAGCACACTGAGTTGAGATGTGCTTTGTAAATAAAGTTCAATTTAAATTTTGGCAGTTAACATTTAACAATTAACATTTTTGCAATGTTTTGGGTTCATGTTCTGCCAGTTGTTGAAAAAATTTAAACAAGTTAATTCATAAATAAGTCATAAAGAAATTGATATTTGGCATTAAAAAGAAAAAAAATTGCAGATGCAGCAGCGGCATGACACTGGCGGCAGTCAGCCCTGCCATGCAACCCACTACCACAGCTTCAAAAAATCCTCGGGAAATTGCATCACTGAAACTCGGCTTAGAAACTGTGGCTTTTGTGCTTTCATTCATATTAGCGTTTGCTTGCTAACTGCTTGCTAGCACTCTGCGTATTCAATCACTACGTAGCTAGCCCCCACCTCCACCTACTGAGACAAACGGGCTGAATAAGCTGACAGGAGGCTCACTCTTCCCTTCATTTGACTATGCAACCAACGTGCGCCGACACAAGCAGAGTGAACCCTCTTGTCATCCACCTTGTGTGCTACAGCGAGACGAGGAAATGGAACAGGCAGACGTACAATGTCGCACAAGTCAATTTATCGAGGCGTCAAAATTATCGACCCCGTTTTTTTCTATCGTTTGATTAATCGTTTTATCGATTATCGTGACAGGCCCATGTAAGAGCCAAATGGAGACATCAAAAGAGCCGTAGGTTTGTGTCCCCTGACGTAGAAGGACACAACAACAAAAACACAGCCAGTAGGGTGATGTCATCAAAACGGTTTAACTCAAAACGTGGCGCGTACTGTTGCTTCTAAATATGGGACAATTTTGTTTTTCATGTGGACGGTTGGATCAAACCATCCATCCAGTCTTTTTCTATGCCACTTGTCCTTCCAAGGGGCGCAGGCACGCTGGAGCCTATCCCAGCTGACTTTGGGTGAGAGGCGGAGTTCACCCTGGACAAACAACCAGTCACTCTCATGTTCACACCGATGGACAATTTAGTTTCCAGTTAACCCAGCATGCATGTTTTTGGAATGTGGGAGTACCTGGAGAAAACCCACGCACGGGGAGAACATGAAAACGTCACATGGAGATGTGGAACTAGAACTCGTGACTGTGAGACCAACATGCTAACCACTAATATGAAACCGTGGACTCAAAATCCCCTACTGAGCAAGGCTCGGACATCTACAGGGTGACTAAGGGACTGCTTCAGGTTCAGTGGGACGAAGGAGATGTGAAAAAAGCCAGGGTTTGTTCAACAAAACCTGCCAGCGAGCATCGTAGCTTCACAGAGTAAGTTACCATGGCAACTGAAACCAAGTTTGACTTACCTGGAATGGATTTACATATTCAGAGTTTTCACTGAACCTGCTTTCTGGAACTCTCCCAAGACATACCTTTTAACCAGAGGTGTGGAATTGAGTCACGTGACTTGGACACGACTTGAAAATATCATCAAACTCAGACATTAGTTTGATGACTTGAAAATACTTTTTCCGTGAATTTGTTCCAAGTATTCAACTAACTGTTGACCGTTATCATGTCATTTCCAGCTAGACACCAAATTTTCCAACACAATCTGCCACACTGACTGCATCTATTAACGCCCAATCAGGTTTAAGAACAAACAACGAGGGTGAGGCTTACTTTTCTGTGAGCGCCAGACTGCTGGAGTTGGTTTGGTTTGGATTGTCTGTTGGTTGCAACAGGAACAGTGGCAAGTTAGCATTACGTTCTCTGAATGTTACATGTTCAAGGCCGTGGCAACGTTGTCTAAATGTTAGTTCTTGGTCTGGTTGTAACTAACTTTACTCTGTATGTTAGCTGGGTAAACACGAAACACACACTCAGAAAATGTCAAGCCTATGACTTCGGACATGACTTGACCTGTCTTGTCTTGACCTGAACTGGACTTGCACGTTGTTACTTGAGACTTTGGATTAAAGACTTGAGACTTGCAAAACTTGTTAGGTTAATTGGAGACTCTAAATTGTCCATAGGTGTGAATGTGAGTGTGAATGGTTGTTTGTCTATATGTGCCCTGTGATTGGCTGGCGACCAGTCCAGGGTGTACCCCGCCTCTCGCCCAAAGTCAGCTGAGATAGGCTCCAGCATACCCCCGCGACCCTAATGAGGAGAAGCGGCATAGAAAATGGATGGATGGACTTGCAAAACACTAACTTTCTCCCAGCTCTGCTTTCAACCCTCCCGTTTTCTCTGGGAAACTCCGGTATTTTGCCTTCCCACCTCCCATTTTAAGAGTTTCCTGTATTTTTCCAATGTTAGTGTTATGTACTCCAATGTTTTCATTGCATCGTATAACTGCTGTTTTACCATGCACATGACAATAAAACTCTCTTGAATCTTGAATGTATTAAGTAGGCAGTGGGCTCTTTACTGTTTCCAGGTATGATTGTTTCTCGGAGTGTTGTGTAGTAAATCCAGACTGGCGCAATAAGGTGGTGAACAGATCACTCGTACTGCATAACCAAGCTGCCAAACACGACAGATTAAAAAAAAAAAGATTTCAAATAAAAGAAGGAAAAGTTTAAAAGTGTTTATCAGATACCAGCTATCCATCACTACAGTATCTGCAATGACAGATCAACCAAAGTCAGCATGCCAAGCTGTTTGACTTCTCATTTCCCAGCGTTAAATCCTTCCTGTACAAGTCTTTTCTTTGAATGCCTCACAGGGGAGGCAGCAGGGTTGCAGCAGGCATTTCAGCGACTGATAACATCTCTCAGTGCAGGCTGGTGCCAAGGTCTCAACTGCTTCTCTGATAAGCCGTGCTCATAGTCGTCAGTACAGTAGCTTTGCCCTGTGAGTTCTTCCAAATAAACCAAACAGAAGCCAAAAAACTGCAATGACTGAGTTGAACTTTTTCAAAGGATACATGGGTAAAAATAAATAAATGTGTTTAGTTTCCATGTTAGTAGTAGTTGCTTCTAACTCAGGGGTGGGCATACTTTTTCACTTGTAGGCCATATTGCGTTCAAAAATTTGGCGGAGGGCCCATCTATATATAAGTGGCATCAAGTACAACGACATACTTGCTCACGGTGCAATGAAACAGAAACACAACACATCCATAGCAAGTTAATGCGTAACATAAACCAACAACTAAGCGCTAAACATAACACGTAACTTCAAACTGTTATTACATATATTAGTATGTTAGCTCCTTGTTTACTTCTCTGACGACCTCCGCGACATATTTTGCAATCTAGCAAAAATGCGACAAACACAGCAAAATGTTGGGACAAAGAGTACCACAAGCTACCCAGCATGCGTTGCGGCAGGAATATATGGGTGTTTTTTTTTTGCATGGGTACTGTGTGTAGATATTTGTTTGTATGCCCACATTGTGCAGTAGGTAGCTTACTTTGTGCGTTGTGTGTGTTGTGTTGTTTGGATGGCTTTTATTTATTTTTTATTTTTTACAAGCTACAGATTGCGTCTGACTATTTTGGCGACTCAAGTGTGCCACAACAGCACTGCAAGTCATGTTGCCACCTACACTTCCCATGTTAAAGATTTAAAAAAGGAATTTGGAAATCCCCGGTGTGCTGGATTAAGACACTGGGCGGGCCTGATGTGGCCCCCAGGCTGCAGTCTGCCCACCCCTGTTCTAACTACTACGAATTATGGTAATAGGCCAGTATTGCCAGTACCCATACAATAACTAACAATGTTTTCTGAAAATATAATTCCCGACTGGTTTTAAACTTCACACATCACATTACCAGTTCAGACTTGAACCGGAGTCCGCTGATCGAACGTTTGAATAGATGACTACACTGCAGAAAAACTAACGAGTCCATAGCATTTAAAAAAAAAAAAAAAATTGCTGGCAAGAGCATATGGACAACTGTGGAGTTCTGGAAGAAAATCGCCCCCAAACTTCCCCCGGGAAACAAAATGTGTTTTCTATTTCCATTTGTTGGACAGGTGCAGCTCTCAGCCTCAAGCTAAATCTGCCAACTAATCCACAGACCACAGCAATGCAGAATGATGGTGCATTCTATCACACACTATCAGCAACATCATCAGTTATTCATCAATATCATTGAGTGCAGACAATTAGGTGAACACAATTACTTTACAATTCGTACCGAGATTTAGGAGAATAGTGAGGATTACTGAAATGATGTAAATGGCCAAAACTGACATTTATACTCCTACAAGCTGGAACTGCGGTATTAGTGCAGCACTTCAGGCAACAAGGACATTCCATCCATCCATCCATTTTCTATACCGCTTCTCCTCTTTAGGGTCATGCTGGAGCCTATCCCGACAGGCGGGGTACACCCTGGACTGGTCGCCAGCCAATCGCAGGGCACATATAGACAACCAATCACACTCACATTCAAGATACAAGAGTTTTATTGTCATATGCACAGTAAAACAGGCAGTTATACTATGCATTGAAATTCTTATTCTGTTCATTCCAAGAAAAGAAAGAAAACACAAGAAAAAGAATAAGAAGATAAGAAACATAAATACCAATAAATTAAGCAACAACAACAGAAGAGACATTAATACAGATAAATAATACAAATAAATAAATAAAGTGCTATGAGTGTGTGCGTGTGTTGCGTGCGGCGTGTGTGAGTGCTTCGTTGAGAAGCCTGATGGCCTGTGGGTAAAAGCTGTTTGCCAGCCTTGTGGTCCTGGACTTCAAACTCCTGTAGCGTCTTCCTGACGGTAGGAGTGTGAATAATGAGTGTTGTGGATGTGTGCTGTCCTTGATGAGGTTGTGTGTTCTGCGTAGGACTCTAGATTTATAAATGTCTTGCAGTGAGGGGAGGGCTGCCCCAACAATGTTCTGTGAGGTCTTGATCACCCGCTGGAGTGCCTTCCTATCACGTGTTGTACAGTTACCGTACCAAACAGTGATGGAGGCGGTAAGGACACTTTCGATAGTGCATCTGTAGAAGCAACTCAGGATTGTGGTGGACATGCCAAATTTCCTCAGTCTTCTCAGGAAGTACAGTCTCCTTTGGGACTTCTTCATAATTTGTTGGGTGTTGTGAGACCAGGTGAGGTCCTCGCTGATGTGTGTGCCAAGGAACTTGAAGGTTTTCACCCTCTCCACCTCAGTCTCATCAATAAACAGGGGTCTATGCGGCTCCTTTTCCCTTGTTCTTGGGTCGATGATCATCTCTTTGGTCTTATCTGTATTGAGAAGGAGATTGTTAGCATGACACCAAGCTATGAGGTCCGCCACCTCTCTTCTGTATGATGTTTCAACACCACCAGTGATCAGTCCGATGACTGTAGTGTCATCCGCAAATTTAATGATGCTGGTGTTGTTCTGAGAGGCCACACAATCGTAGGTGAAGAGCGTGTAGAGGAGCGGACTCAGCACACACCCCTGTGGGGTCCCAGTGCTCACAATTCTTGAGCTGGATGTGCGATTGTGGACTCTGACTGACTGGGGCCTGCCTGTGAGAAAGTTAAACACCCAGTTACAGAGGGAGGGAGACAGGCCAAGTGTGAGGAGCTTATTTGTGAGTTTGTGGGGGCTGACTGTATTAAAAGCAGAGCTATAGTCTATAAATAGCATTCTGACGTATGTGTCCTGGCCCTGTAGGTGAGAAAGGGCTGTGTGGATGGCAGTGTTGACTGCATCATCCGTGGACTGGTTCTGGCGATATGCAAACTGTAGAGGGTCCACAGTGGCCGGGATGCTCTTTTTGATGTGGGTCATGACTATTCTTTCAAAGCACTTCATAACAATAGGAGTGAGTGCTATAGGGCGATAGTCATTCAAGCAGGTCACGTTGCTCTTCTTGGGTACGGGCACTATGGTGGTGGACTTAAAGCAGATCGGTACAGATGCTTGTGCAAGCGACAGGTTAAATATGTCAGCAAGCACATCAGCTAGCTCTGATGAGCAAACCCGAAGTGCACGTCCTGAGATGTTGTCTGGGCCTGCTGCTTTTCGTGGGTTTGTTTTGTTCAGAACCCTGCGCACATCAGCTGATGTCACCATGAGAGGTGAGTCCTGTGTGCTCCCCAAGTCCAGCCACCCTCTCTGCTCATCAGGAGTTTGGGTGTCAAAGCGGGCATAGAACTCATTCAGCTCATCTGGAAGTGTGGTTTGGCTGGACGTGGCTACGCTACTCCGCTGTCGATAGTCTGTGATGTGCTGGAGCCCCGCCCACATGCGCCGAGGGTCTGAGGTGGAATAGTAGCCCTCCAGCTTCTGTCTGTACTGTCTTTTGGCCTCTCGTATGGACCTCCTCAGGTCATATCTGGCCTTTTTGTAGTCCTCAGCGGTGCCCGTGACAAATGCAGTCGAACGAGCACGTAGCTTAGCCCTTACATCACAGTTCATCCACTGTTTTTGGTTAGGGTATTTTCTGTAATACTTGGTGGTGGTAACAGTCTCTCAGTTTCTTCATTCCACACCTATTACTGTGTTGGCCAACATGCTAACCACTAGACCACCGTGCGGCCACAAGGACATTCCTTTTACTAAAAGTAAATTATTCTTAACACTGTTCCAAAGTTTTTGCTAGGAGCCGGCATCCCTCTCATCACTGGGAGTGCATCTGGCTTCCCAGCATGCTCTGCGGCACTTGCTTGATAAAAAGTTGGTACAGTTACGTGTTATCTTTCACTAGTAGTACCGTCATTTCCGAATTATAGAGTTCAGCACTATTTAAGACCCGTCCACTAAATTGCAAGAGGAAAAACAGATTAGACACGCCAGATTAGACAGATCAGATGTGTCGGTCGCGAACGAATCTGCTCTAAGAGCCGGCTCTTTTAAATGAACGACAGGAGCCGGTTTGCATCGTTGGGAGCCCATTGGAAGCCAATTAGTTTTTTTATTTGTGGGGTTTTTGTGTTTTTTGTTCAAGGCAAATGCTATTGGTTAAGATGTGTGGCGGTGTATCTTTGTCCACACTGAGCAGGGGGAGGGGCACGGTTAAACATCTGTGGTGCTCTTAGAGCCGAGTCATTTGTGAGAAATTTGCATGAAGAGATTTGACCTAGTTTGACCTAATTTGTCTATTGAGATGGATGTTTGTTTTTGTATTTTATAATATACTTGTGTAGCTGCTCATTGAGATTTAAATACATACATTTGATATCATGCATTTTTTACATTAGTAATTCATTTTAAACAATACACACAATTTGGTAATAATTTAAACAATAAAATCTGAGGAGCCACTTGGGAGCCGAAAGAGCCGGCTCTTTTTAGTGAAGGGAGCCAAAACAGTCGTGTGTTTTTGGTGAGCCGAGCCAAAAGAACCGGCTCGCTCAAAAGAGCCAAAACTACTAGCTGCATGTTTCCACATTATGACATGGGATACATTTAGTACACAGAAAGATGTTGCACACAAAGATTAAACATAAACAGTAGACCACCAGAAAAAGTCGCACTGTCATTGCCGTCTTCATCCTTCTCTTTAAAAGACTGGACGTCTTGTTGAATGAGCTCGCGATGAAACATGGAACCTGGCCCTGCAAGGTGCAATGTAGTCGGACACACTCTTCAAGTAGACGATGTACTGCCCCAGAGGTCAGGGGAACCAGCGTAGAGAGCAGGTGGAGGCACCTGGCGTGGCCCAGCAAGGTGCATTGTGGTTGGACGCACTCTACGAGCACCCCCGTGTGCCGCCCTGGAGGTAGGTAGAACCAGGATATAGAGCGGGTGCAGCCTACTGGCGTGGCCAAGCAAGGTGCACTGTGGTCGGACACACTCTACCAGCAGCCCCGGTGTGCCGCGGTGTTCTCAAGCCGGAATACTGGAAGCAAGTGTCTTTTGTTCAGACATTTGCTCAACATTACTGAGGATATAACTACATCTACTGGTCACATTTGGTATTACATTTTACTGCATGGACCTCCCGACACCATGTGTTCTCCATGCAGAGGGTGCTGCTCGGAAGCACACGAGATGTTGGGAGACCAGAACGTGACCAAATATTAGTCCATCACTGTATAAGCTGCAGGGTTCAAAGCGTGAGGAAAAAGTAGCAACTAATACACAGGAAATTACAGAAGTAGTTGCTGTGGACTGTGTGTGTCTGATTAATTTCCTGCATGCAGGTTATGGCGTCATGTCTTTTACGACGTAGTGAGTCAGACTGTTATGTTGAGTAGTGACCTCCTGTCTGTTGATGAGTTTAACCACTTGGTTGGAATGTGATTCCAGACTGAATACTTGATGCAGTGGGTAGAGGAATCCCTCGCCACTTAGCGCTTTCAATTTTGCGGCTTCACTGTTTTTCAGAAATATATATGTTTCTCGATTGAGTACGGCCTATTTGTCAAAGCATTTGCATATTAAAGCAAATTGCACAGACTCTTGGCCTAAATGCAGCATTTTCAAACGTAAAAGTAGCTAAATGGAGTAAAATACAAATATAAAGCATTCGGAAGACGCATTGATGATATGTAGTATTCTACACTGGTGTCAGTAATGTTTCTGTAATGTTCGTTGAGACACACAAGCACCAGACTTGATTGTCGTAAACAACAGGGTTTTATTGCATTTTTTCCCCCAAAAATTTAAACTTTTTTTTAATAAATAAATAAATTTAGTAAATTAATTTCATTCTTGTCATGTTGTCATTCTTGTCCCATAATATTAGGACTTTTTCTGCAACCTAATTTTCCAAAAATGACAAATTCGGTTCTATTTCTCATAGCATTTTTCAAAAAATTGTGCGCTTAACACCCACAATGACGAGCACACATCATAGCAGAAAAAAGGAGACACGGCATGAAGTTCTTCATTGCTCTGTGTGAGTTATATGAATAAGTAAGTAGGTTTGATGATTATGTTGTGTATTAAGAGTGTTTAATTTATATTGGTGTTCCTCTGAAAAGGAGGTTTCATTGCTGCTTGTATGTATTTTTGTACTTTGAATACTGCTTTATCATGTTTGTTCAACTCTCCCCTTCAATTTGGTATCAAATTAACATGCAGATTTAAATCATAACGGTTATAAGTGGACAAAAGTGAAGCTCAAGTTCAACCCATTTAAAAGGGAAGGATCCCAACATCCGGCTGAAATAAAAGATATGTAGGACCAATACTTTACTTTACTTTATTCAGCTCCAAGAGAAATTCACATCTTATCTATTTATCAGTGCTCATGTAAAACTTATTCAAATTTGACAATGCACAATACAAATTTTTGAACCAGAATGACTTACTGTAGGGGGTACATGGCTTCAAGTCAAATGTCTGAAGGGGGTAGCAACTGTAAAAAGTTTGGGAACCACTGTTGTAGAGCATAAGTTAGCCAACTATGAAAATATTCCATTTATAAATAACAAATCCTACTTTGCGGAAATTTACTTATCACGGTCGGATCCTGAAATAATTAACTGCGATAAATGAGGGATTGCTGTATTGACCGTTGAAAGTACTGGAAAGGAGAAGTGAGTAAATTGCTGTCGTCATTTGAGGTAAGTGTGCAACGACGGTAATGCATTTGGGACAGCACGACACTACATTCGCACACTCGGGAGTTGAAGTACTCAGTGTACACAGTATACATAAGGAAGTGTACTGATGGGAGTATTTGGTTTGAGACAATAGCCTGTCCCACTGAATATTGTCCCCGGCAAATGCACTCAAAATAGTTCACTTCTCATAGCTTCTCTTCTTGGGTGTTAACGCTCATTTTATTGCACGTTATCTCTGACATTCTTGTGTGGAAATTTGCATTTTCCCCTCTTTGCTGTCTGTGCCGACAACGAAGGACATCAAGAGTTATATACGCTTTCATTGTCCATGAAAGTGTGCGGCATATTAACTGTGGCGTAATGAGGAAATTACACTCATCTATAAATTAAACAGATTAAGGATTAGAGCATTGACTAGCTAATTTAGTTTCCGTCCCTGTCATTGAGATGTGGAGATCACCTTTTTTTTTAATACTTCTCCTTGAGGGCATTTGGTGGAGTTTGAATTCAAGACTAAGGGCTATGTCCTGTAAAGCAGTGGTCCCCAAACCCCGGGCCGCGGCCCCATACTGGGCCGCATAGAAAGAAAAAATAATTTCCATTATTTCATCTTTTGTTTGTTTTATTTTGAAAAGTGGCCGGATTCTCTCTGTTACATCCATCTCACTTGACGCATGTCCATTGTGCGTGTGCTAACTGTAACTCATGCCGCACAGATAGACTACTACTGTATTTTTACCATTTTTCTTTCACCTCATATTTGGTGTCAAATGCTGATACTATGTGGGAATGCATAAAGGTACGTTTTGATGACTTATTGAGTGCTAATGTGCACATTTGTCTCATGTTAATTCATGCTAGCACACTGCCTTTTACTGCGCACGTCAAACAGCGAAAAACTTGGAACTTGAACTGGTGGATGGTGGGTCAGCATTCATTTTGTGCTTTTAATTTGATGTTATTCATGTCTTAGTTTTACACAATACATAATAAATAAGATAAATTAGATCGCTATAATGTACGAACCCCCCCCCCCCCCCCCCAAAGGGGGGACCACTGCTGTAAAGTGCAGTACTGTACTGATGTACGCTGTAAGGAGAAAACAGTGCCATCTGGTGGACATATGACGCCAATGCAGTCACCACTGCTGTTATGGTGATGCCTCCTGTTGAATCAGCTTTAAAGGCTAATAAGTACACACACACAAAAAACCTGACATGAAACACCGCTTTCTAGCAGTCATCTGGACGTACGTGTCTGTGGTTTGGACCGTCATGCACACACCCTTCGGAGCGCCAGCATTCTGTTCCTTCAGTGGAGGCAGGGGCAGAGTACAGTACATGTATTTTAGTAACAAGACGTCTTTCTCTCCATTTCACAACCAAACTAAACATGGATGACAGGAACAAAACAATAGCTGGAGTCAGATCAACAAGGTGTCGGAAAAAAGAAGTAGAAGGAAAACCCGAAGGATTAAGAGTGTAAAAGGTGGAACGAAAACTACAGCATCACCAAACCAAGGTGCCTGCAAGACAGGAAACACTTTTTCACTTCCTGTTGTTGTACAGTACTTCCTGCGGTGGCTATTGTTTCATCAATGTATTACTCATAGTGAGCAGAATAGAATACTACATATCAACAACATGTACTTGAAGTATCATTGAGCCATTCGTATGCTTAAAAATGTGTAATTTAGGCAATAAATATATAACCTTTGCTTAAAAATTCACATTTTTTTACTATTAAGCCCTATTAAATGACGGAGCAGCCATCATGTATTAATATAGTCGTCCCTTGCCACATTGCTCTTCACATTTTGCGGCTTCACTTTGTCATGGGTTTTCAAAATAAATGAATAAATCTTTTTTTTTTAAATGCGTGTTAAGGAAAATTGACGTATTTTTGGCCATTAAGCATTTTCAAGCCTAGAAATGGGCTAAGTGAAGTAAAATTCAAATCGAAGACATTCAGAAGACGTGATATTCAAAGATGTGATATGTAGTATTCTACACTGGTCACTAGATGGCGGTAATGTGCTAATGTTTACTTTTATTTGGACATGCATACACTTTACAACGGAATACATCCCATAGTACAATTTGCGGTTCCACATGTCCAAAAGGAGTAGGAAGCCAAGCTTATTTAATCCTACCCCCCCGTCCGTTTCACATCAATTGCAATACATTTTTTCACTTCCTGTATTCCAAATGTGGTCTTTACCAGTTAATACATAGGGAAATGATAATCTAATGTAACAATGTGGTAATATTACTGTCAAGGTTTTTCCACAATCATCATAAATAATAATCACATATAATAATCAGTAATTGATGAGACAATAACCACTGCAGGAAGTACTACACAGAAACTACAATTAAAAGAACAACAGGGAACCCTCCCAATGCACACATGCAGTCATGAATGCACATGGGCTGCATGAGTCCTCCAGGCACAGGGGAGCTGTGGTTCATTGACAGAAACAAGAATACCAACATGTAGTGTGACATTGGGAGCCCGATGGCAGTTTTCCCCCCCAACACCGCCCAAGATGACAACTTGCATGCGTGCATCCTCAATCACAAGGTGTCCGACGTCCACGAGGGCTCAAAACACTGCAAGAAAAGAGCAGCACGTGGCAAAATGTCCCATGTTTCGTCCGAAAGTCACACCGACAGTTGCGATAAGAAGCTTTCATTAACACCAGCGTTGAATGAGGTCACACAGAAACATTTCAGGTGCGAGTTAAACGTGATATCATTTAATGGGATTTCTTCTGCTCAGCCACGTGTCAGTCGGACATTAGGCACAGTTCAGTAAACCATGACAGGAGAGTCTTTTAAATGCTATTTTATTATATTTAAGGTGGGGGGTGACATATTTCAGTTGAGGTAAAAATGGAAGACATCTTGGTGTTTTTGAAAGGAACCATTCAGTAAATTTCATTTATAAAAAACAGTGAAAATCGGGCAGCGGATTTAACGCCAAGGGGCATCCTGGTATAGAGCGGATCCCTGCACATTCTCTATTCCGCATGTGTTATTTCTGCAGAAAGCACACCTCGCGGGACGAATGTACAGCATACATGTACCACTACTGCAAAAGCCCACACTTTTTACATGTTCATGTGTTTATGCTTCATTGATGTTTTTCATTCAGCGTTGAAATTTTGCACTCTATTCCGCGGTCCTGGAAGGCACCACGGTGTGCCGCGACTGGCCACAGGTTACATTATCATTCATTAACGGCGGGTAAACCTGGATTGTGCATTCAGCATTTAGCGTCCGTTGCTACTGAACAATGGCAATTGAAGAGAGAGGCTTCTGCCTTTAGTAATTCCAACAATCACTTTTACAAATGCAAACGTCGATCCGAAATCAAAGGAGAACATCAACGTTAAGGCGGCAGGAGGGTTTAGAGGGGGAGGAGCCAGCCGTGTGTCAAAAATACATTTTTATCAACTGCTTGCAGATTTTCACCATTGACTGGTCAGCGTGGAATGTAACGGCCATGAAAAGCGGAGGATCTTTTGTCACTGATACATTAATACACGTTTATGCAAAGATACAAAACGCCCATTTAGAAGGATATTGATAAATTTAGACGACCACTTAAAAAAAAGACTTTCTGCAAAATATGATTTATGTTTTTGCATGTTTGTTACACTTAAATGTTTGAGATCAGCAAACAAATTTAAATATTATTCACTGACATCATACCGACAGTAAAATATGGTGGTGGTAGTGTGATGGTCTGGGGCTGTTTTGCTGCTTCAGGACCTGGAAGACTTGCTGTGATAAATGGAACCATGAATTCTGCTGTCTACCAAAAAATCCTGAAAGTGAATGTCCATCCATTTGTTGGTGAACTCAAGCTGAAACCAACTTGGGTTCTGCAGCAGGACAATGATCCAAAACACACCAGCAAGTCCACCTCTGAATAGCTGAAGAAAAACTAAATGAAGACTTTGGAGTGGCCTAGTCAAAGTCCTGACCTGAATCCTATTGAGATGCTGTGGCATGACCTTAAAAAGGCGCTTCATGCTGGAAAACCCTCCAATGTGACTGAATTACAACAATTCTGCAAAGATGAATGGGACAAAATTCCTCCACAGCGCTGTAAGAGACTCATTGCAAGTTATCACAAATGCTTGATTGCTTTTATTGCCCCAGAGGGGCAACCACTTTTTCACACAGGGCCATGTAGGTTTGGATTTCTTTCCTCCCTTAACAATAAAACGTTTCATTTAGAAACTGCATTTTGTGTTAATTGTGTTGTCATTGACCCATATTTACATTTGTTTGGCGATCAGAAACATTTAAGTGTGACAAACATGCAAAAAAAAACTAAGAAATAAGGAAGAGGGCAAACACTACTGACCATACTGTTACATAGTCACTTAAACCACCAAATGAATTCAAACGTGGGCATCCCATTCCTGTTCTTGATGCACATCGTATCATGCAAACACATGAGGTTCAAATGAATCATTAAAGGCCCAAAACGAATACGGAATTCACGTTCATGATGGGTGGATGTAAACGTCTGACCACAGCAGTCACGCAGGGCATTAACGGGACGGGAAAACAGACCGTGGAACGGGGGTGTCCAAAGTGGTGTTTTTTTTTTTTTTTTATTTTAATTCTAAAAACAGAATTTAACAAGATAACTTTAAAAAAAAAATGGAAAAATTAGCAATCATTTTACAAGAATGAAGTCAATACAAAAAAAAAAAAGTTCCTGCAAAAAATGAGAAAAGGTTGGAATTTTACGAGAATCACATTGTGAGATGAATAAAAATAACAGCATTTTAGCAGCATAAAGTCGAAATATTAAATAATTATGAGACGACCATGGGAATAGAGTCAAAATAGAGAAAGAAGTCTATATATATATAGTATATATTCCTAATCCAAATTTTACAACTCCTTTTGCAAATGGCCCCCATTCCACACTTTAAGATTTAAGGTTCATTCCCATATGCAACGTTTGCTTTTGTTCATGGAATTGCCATTTTTAATCTTCAAACAGACCCAGTTATTTCTGTTTGAGGACCATACAGATAACACAAAAGGAAAATCAGTGGATTGTTGAATCCGGAGCTGACAAAGATGACCTTTGATAGCGGCTACCTACAGCATCTTGGATCATCTATCTGTACTGCCAAATGATACCACTTTCATAAAACAACCATGACCGAAAGGCCACATGGAAATATGAACTTTCACCTCTTCCTGGTGTCTAGACTGCGTTAGTCTGTAGTGTAGAAGGTGGAAGCGGCGGAGTGTATCGGTCTTTTTAGGCCACTTCCTTGTTCGTGTAGGATGTCAGTTGGCACATTCATTCGGATCCTTGCTAAAATGACTGGATACTGGCTTGGTCTGTGTTCCGTGTTTGGTGGAAATGGGTTATTTGAGTTTTTTGTGCGTAATCCTGCTACTTGTTTCGTGGATCAAATTGATTGCTGTGGAAAAACAGACTCAATGTTTGAAGAGGATCGTTGCATATGTGATCGCCAGGAATTCTGGGCACCCCCAACAACTGTGGTCATTGCATCTCCACGACCTAACTGACCCATTAAAAGCTATGTTTATAGTACTTGATGCATGTTATGGAGTAATACGGACACAAGGAAAATGAAATATTCATAATTTATTTGCAAAATGCAAAATAAATTAAGACTAAATAAATTGTTAGAAGTTGGGATGGAACATTATACACCACCATGAATTTCTAGAGGAAACGATCCTGGTGACAAAGAAGGTTTTCCATACAATTTAATACGAAGCGTCGTGTCATTCATTAATTCTGTTGACATTTTTTGCTTCTCCTGGGGCAAAGGTTACATTCACACTGCAGGGTATGTGATACCAAAGGATTTTTTGTTAAAATCCAATATTTTTGTGTCAGGGGTGTCCAAAGTGCGGCCCGGGGGCCTTTATGTTATTCAATTGGCCCTCTGTACATTCGAAAAGTATGATTAAAAAAAGAAAAGAAAAAATTTGAAATTAGGTTGGGTAAAAGTTACGATTACAATAAAGTCTAAATAATATGAGAATGAAGACAAAACATTAAGATGAAAAAAATGTATAAGAATAAAGTAAAAAAACATGTCACGAAAAATGGAAAAACGAGAAAATGTGTAATACAATAAGAATAGGAAAAACGTAATATGAGAAATGAAAAGAATAAAGTTGCGATTTTAGGGAAATTAGGTTAGTAAATTAGGTTAACGTCATATTGCAATTTGAGAACAAGGACAACATTAAGAGGAAAAAATGTATGAGAATAAAGTTAAAATATTTGTAACAAAAAAAAGGAAAAACCAGCAAAAATGTGTAATGTGAGGAAGTTTATACTAATAAGACGCTTTGTCACTGATAACACAAAGCAGAGATGCAGGCTTTGCATATCCCTGCATTCTTTGATTTTTCAGTATGCGGCCCCCCCTGTGGAAAAAACGTGGACTACCCCTATTTTATGTCGTCGTTCACAGTACCAAAAAATGCTTGGCCAAGAGTTGTTAAAGAAGGAACTAATGCTAAGTAGGAAATCAGCTGTCAAACATGGAGGCGGAAACAGTCCGCTTCGGTGCCGTTTGTCTGCTAAGAGCGCATGAAGACTTCACCACATTGGCCGATGGATGGGGCCATGCGCTGTAGAATCTTGGGAGAGAATCTCCTGAACACTGAAGGTGGGTTGAGGATAGTCTTCCAGCATGGCGATGGTCCAAAACATACCACCGAGGCGTCTTAAAAAGCAGGTAATCCAGGGGCGTCCCAAGTGTGGCCCGAGGCACACGGTTCAAATATCATTTAACAAGAAAACTAAAACTAAACAAACAAAAAAATTACCAGCAGGCTACTTTTGAGAAACAAGTCGTATTCTAATGAGGAAACAAAAGTCTTAATTTGATGAGCACAGACTTGAGGAAAAACAAAGTCGTTTTAGTTCCATAATTTTTGAAAAATGAAAGAAAAAATTTTTTTTAAATTGAAATAATCTGAGAAACTAACAAAACAATGAATAGAGTTGTAATTTCTGGAAAATTAGGTTGTGGAAAAAGTTATGTGACAAGAATAAAGTCTAACCTGAAGGGAAAATAAGTTAAAGGATGTAAAAATTACATGATAAAAATAGCAGAAATGGAAAAAAAAACAAATCAAAATAAAGTGGTACATTTTGGTGAATTGGGGGGAAAAAAATAATAGGAATAAAGTCATTAATTGACATATTTGGAAAATAAAAACAGCAAAAATGGGGGGAAAAAAAGAGCGAAGTTCATCCTACCAAACAGGCTTTTTCACCTAAAAAGGTGACATGCCGTTATTTCTTGACACATACAGTATATAACTTGTTAGCTTGTGTTGCTTTACCAACTATCAAAGTGGCCGCTGGAAAAACGTTTTGACACCCCCTGTCTTAATCCTATACAAAATACTGCATGTGGGGGGAGCTGAATTTTTTGCTGCTAATTTAGCAGCTGAAGAACTGATCATGTGTCACCTTAACACACCTGCAAGAAACCACTAAAAACGCAATTTGCTTGGGGGTCAAAGACATATTTCACTCAAATATAAGTTTTATTTTGTTTTTCCAGGATTTAAAGTTGATAGTCTGTCATCTCAACATTAAAAAAATCAACAAAATCTAGACTTTTTATGTCTTTGTAAGGGGACAAACTTAAAAAGGGATTCTGCAACGACAGGTGCATTACTGGCTCCACCTTCACACAGCTTTACTGATACCAAGAATCACAATGAAACACCCTGTTCTTACACACCATTGGTATCAGCATCACTAAAGTGACTGATACTTGGCACAGTCAGGTTAGCCCTAACATCCCCTAGTTCTGTTCACAACCCTATTTACAGCAGAGACCAGCTCAGACCTTTTCTTTATTAAAAGAAAAACGATAAATCCCAAATGAATTCCTCCACGTGCAAAATATACCAAAGTCCAAGATGGCCAGCACAGACTTGTGTTGCTGTCCAGTAGTGACGGTTGCTCAGAAACACACCTGACTGAGGAACGTCTTCAGTTTTAAAAAGGACCCCCTTTGCACACATTCCCTGTATGGTGCTGTCACTTGGGTGGAGACGGCCAAATGGGGAGCGGGTGGGCCTCCGTGTTGAACACGTATTTATCCAGACTGAGAAGGTCCTTTTCGTCAGAGAAGAGCAGGTAAAAGTACTTCAGTGTCTCGCCCAGAAAGAAACTTTCCATCTTGTCCCTGGGCTCTGGGTTCTCAGGGTCACGGACGTTGTTAATAGACGTGTAGCCGCCCCCCGAGACCTGCACACATAAAGCAGTTAACATGGATCATTATGATCAGGACATCACAGACATCTGATGTCAACACTCGCGAGTACTAGTATATCATCATAGACATGTTTATTGACTGCAACAGGACAAGATATCCATCCATCCATTCAGCAGTCTCGTTATGGAAGCCCAGAATTCCCGGTTTCCGGTTTTCTAGTTCCACCTTTAGGACACCGGGGCATTCCCAGGGCAGCTGTGAGACATAACTCCTCCAGCATCCGAGGTCTACCCCTGAGCCTTTTGGCTGGGGATGCCAGGAGAACCTCACGAGGGAGGCATCCACAAGGCAACCGAACTTGATGGCCGAGCCACTTCAAACGACTCCACTCTGAGCTCCTCCCGGATGACGGAGCTCCTCACATAGGGCATGTATGCATATCGATTCTAGTTTACATATTCGTTATGGACTTGGATGTCCTCTTCATTTTGAGCCCTCTGTGATTTATTATGATTTTTCTAGAGAGTTTGAATTAGTTCAGATTTATGTATACTAAGCAACCTAAATATATAATAAAAAAGTTGAAAGCAGCTGGACTACATTGGTGACTGAAAGCCTAACATCAAAGAGTTACGCAGTACACTTGAACACCTCATGTGAACAGGGCCTGCAGAGTACAGCGCAAAAAGTGCGCTTTATATGAGCAAATACGTTGTGTATTGAGAGTTATAAACTTTTTTTTTTTTTTTAAAGTATGGTTCAAATAAATCCCTAAGGGCCCATAATTGATGTGACTTTCATTCCCATAATCAGTGCATGTAAACGTCTAATTGGAACAACATCTTAAGACCAGTTGAAAAATTGCGTTTTGCACATTTGGATCTTAATGAGGTTTTAAGTAGAGCCACAATATGCAAAAACAGGAAGGGGGAGTGAGACAAAAAGCATTTTGAAAAAGTAATTTATTGACAACAACAATTAAACTGAAATAGGCTGTTTATCAGCTGATCAAAAGTTTAACACCATAAAACTCTCCAAACCAGAAGAAAAAATGTTCTCAGTAGGACTCAGTGATGAGTAGCTCCACCGTTCTTGTTAATCACTTCAAAAATTGGTTTGGGCTTGCTTGATGCGAGTGTTTCCAGGAGGCTAGTGGGAACATTGCTCCAAGTGGTGAAGATGGCTTTTGACGACCCTGCACCACCTGAAGCTCCAGTGTTCCACTGAATGAAAAAGCACCCCAGACCATGATGGACCCCCCCTCCACTGTGCCGGGTAGAAAACATCTCAGGTGGGATCTCCTTGTCATGCCAGTAACGTTGGAAGCCATGTGGACTGTCAAGGTTACATTTTTTCTCATCAGAGAATAAAACTTTTTTCCACCTTTCAATGTCCCATGTTTGATGCTCCCTGGCAAAGTCTAAACGGGCAGTTTTGTGGCGTTGAAGGAGACGAGGTCTTTGAATTCCTTTTTTGTTTTTTAAACCCTTTTCCCGCAGATGCCGTCTGATGGTTATTGCGCTGCAGTCGGCACCAGTTAGGGCCTTAATGTGGGTGGAAGACCGCCCTGTGTCTTGATGGACAGCCAATCAGATCCTCCGGGTCAGCACAGGTGTGATTTTTTTTGGGTCTACCATCTGACTTTTTTGTTCTATAATGCTCAGGATCTTTCAAAAAATGTAGAATGGCTGATTTACTGCTCCCAACCTCAGCAGCAATGGCACACTGCGAGAGGCCTTACTTATGCAGCTCCACCATCCGACCACGTGCAAAAAGAGAAAGCTTAGCTTTAGCCATCAGGAGGGCATGACAGTGGGAATGCCTGACAAAAAATACAAGATTTGAGCAGATTTTGGCCTTTATAGCCTGTGGTCTTAAACTTTTGATCAGCTGATAAACAGCCTATTTCAGTTTAATCGTTGTTGGAACAGAGCTTCGATGTGTTGAAACACCGGGCGTGAGCTGTTGGCCACACAGCTCATGGCAACACATTCGCGGCGTAGATAACACCGACATTAGCTGCCTCGTTAGCATCAGACGTGTGCCCCTGTAGAGTTTTGCATCTCGTAGTGTGCGGATTTCATACGGCTGTTCAGCTATCGAACTAATGTGTAACCACGTCACACAATTTAAGTACATTTTCAACATGTTAACGTAAATATCATAACCTATTAAGTCGCAAATGTCATCCTTTAATCGCTTGGAGTGTAAACACGTATTGACACGAAATGTTCAATAAAAGTACTTCAAAATAACACATTTTAGACCTGCAAATACAGTGAAAGCGTGGTATTTACCGCCAGAATGTCATATTGCCTAGCTTCAATATGCATATTTCTTTGACTAATAACAGGCCGATTCTTCTCTTTCTTCTATCGTTTATTGGCGGTTAGCAAGCAGCTCACACGGTCAGCTAGCTTGCTAGCCATGGCCACAACAAGAAACGGCACGAAGGAGATTGATGACAATGGTCTACAGCCAATCAGGACCCAGAAGACAATGGGCGGTGCAGACAGTAGAGAGTACAGAGACACTGCCGCCTCGTGCTATAAAACACAGAACTACAACACTCAACTTCCCACAATGCAAAAAAACACACCTAGAGCCCTGTTTTGTGGTCATTTTGAAGACGTACATGAATTTTTACCTTCGTATATTTGTTGAAGTTCTGCAGAATTTCCCATCCCCATTCTCGGTACTTGGGGTCTTTTGTAAACCTGTACATGTAGAACAGACTTTCCACTGTTTCTGGCCTCAGCAGGTTGTGTGTGTCTGCAGGCTGGTAGGGAAAACAAAACTGATACGTCACACAAAGTTCCTGTGCTGCTTCTTGGGGGCCAAATTGGAAGCGTGTGGTACGACTCACCTTGACAATAATATCATGTCCATCAGTGGCATGCAGGTTGAAGTGTGCAATCTCTGGGCTGAGCCCAGTCCCCATCTGTGTGTACATCTGGTGGCAAGTCTCCATCAACGCTGCTGCTAAATCCATGTGGTCCCCTGGAAGATCATTGTGGACTCCCAGCGCCAAGGTTCCTGGCAGAAAGCACACCAAGTGGTCCTGAAAAACAGAGGTGGTCTCTGATTGAACAAAAACAAAATAATTTACTGGGCTAGTTTGTCGTCTTTCAGCAATTAGAATCAAATTGACATTGTATACACGTTCATCGTCACATGCAATTTAATTAGTTCTTGAGATAATGAGGTCACAGCATTCGAGTGAGCATCTGTACCATTTTGGGACTGAAGCGGTTATGGGAGAGCTCGCCAACAAACGTCAATTTGTGGGCGCCCGTCTGTCTCACAAGGTGCTTTTTAACTCCATTGATTGCTTCAATGTAGTCCTCCAACAGCCTGGAAGAATTGAAACACACATACTGTAGATGCAGACACACACGCCTGAGGTGAATATTAACACCTGGGGAAAATCACAAGCACACTGGAAGTCAGAAAACAGCAAAAGTGGCAAAAAGTAATTTTACAAGTCCAAATACAATATTCATATGTGGAAAAAGTCACTATTTTATGAGAATAATGTCGTAATATTAGGAAAAAGAATGTCATTTTCAAAGCATAAAGTTAAAAAAAATTAAAAGATATGTTTTAAGTCGAAACTTAAAAAAAAAAAAAATTATTGAAATTTAAATAATTTAACAAGAAAAAAGCAAAAGTGGCAAAAAGTAATTTTACAAGTCAAAATACAATATTCATATGTGGAAAAAGTCACTATTTTATGAGAATAATGTCGTAATATTAGGAAAAAGAATGTCATTTTCATAGCATAAAGTAAAAAAATAAATAAAAGAAAGATATGTTTTAAGTCGAAACTTAAAAAAAAAAATAATTGAAATTTAAAAAATAATTTAACAAGAAAAAAGCAAAAGTGGCAAAAAGTAATTTTACAAGTCAAAATACAATATTCATATGTGGAAAAAGTCACTATTTTCTGAGAATAATGTCGTAATATTAGGAAAAAGAATGTCATTTTCGTAGCATAAAGTTAAAAGAAAAATTCAAAGATATGTTTTAAGTCGTAATATTCTAGAAAACACAAAATAAAGTTGTCAAATTGTAACAAAAATAAAGTCAAAATACTGTGGGGATAAAGTCATAGTTTACAAAAAGAAAGTTGAAATAGTTTGGAAAAAAAACCAGCTGGAATTTGATGAGAATAAAGTAAAAATATTTAGAAAAAAAAGGTTGTATTCTAATGAGAAAAAAAATCACAGTTTTATGAGAATGAATTGTAATATTATAAGGATGAATGTTATTTTGGTAGCATAGACTCGAAATATTAAAACATTTATTTTTTTTAAGTCCTATTATGAGAAACAAAACAAAATTGTTATGAAAAATTAGGCTGGGGATAAAGTTCTAATATTACGGCAATAAAGTCAACATTTTATGACAAGAAAAGTTACAAAGATTATTTAGATTATTATAAATTGAAATATTTGAAAAAAAAATGCTTTTTCACCTTATATAGCAAAGCTGAGGTGCAGGTTTTGTTTTTAATATACATAACAGCATGTCTACAAGTGGCCCTTATATCCTTTTAGTTTTTTTAATGTGTGTCCATTGGTGGAAAAAGCTTGGACACCTGTGGCATATACTGAAACGGCTCCGTCACCCTGAAAGGTTGTACGTACTCATCCTCCGTCTTGCCTCCCTGGATCCACTGTTTCAGCAGGTATTCATAGTAGCTGTCTGCCCTCGCACCCAGCGTGTAGATGCCTCTGTGGGAGAACTGGCCGCTGTTGGTGTTGATGAACATGGGTATCAGACCATCGTGTTTGCCCGGCAGCTTGTGGACCTTTTTCATCACCTCGTCTACAACCTCCTGCAAGGGTTAAATATAAGAGGAGGAGGGGTCACGGATGAGCTGCGAAGATGTGACGAAAGATGAATTTGCCTTGATCCACATTTCAACCCAGCATCACAGTCGAGCTAAGCTTGACATGGTACAGTTTCGTATGGTGTAGCTTAGTACGGCTTGCATTGGGTTTGGAAGGTAATACCACTACGGCCACATACAGTACATAGTGTGACATCACAGTAGCCTACCACAGTGCAGAAAGGTATTTTTGTCGGTTTATATGAGAAAAAAAGTGTATTTTGTGATCTCAATTTCTTTTCCATTGTTGTATCCACGGCCGCACGGTGGTCTAGTGGTTAGCATGTTGGCCAACACAGTAACACTCTGGAGATCGGGAAGACCTGGGTTCTCCCTTGGGCATATCTGTGTGGAGTTTGCGTGTTCTTCCCGTGCGTGCGTGGGTTTTCTCCGGGTACATTCTAATATGTCCATAAGTATGAATGTGAGTGTGAATGGTTGTTTGTCTATATGTGCCCTGCCATTGGCTGGCGACCAGTCCAGGGTGTACCCTGCCTCTCGCCCAAAATCAGCTGGGATAGGCTCCAGCATGTTCAGCGGTCAAAATGTGTGCCTGTTGTTCATCCTCCGGGTGTGCAGGGCACTGACGTAATAATATTACTTTTTTGTAATATTCTCGCGATCAACCGGCACCAAATATCAACCAGTAGCTCGCGATTGATGGGTTGGTGACCCCGGCCTAGAACATGTTTATGTAGAGCAACAATTCTTTTTTCCCCCACCTTGTCCGGGAGTTCTTTGCCGTGAGGTGCCATGTTGAACTTCCACTGACCAGTATGAGAGCGCGTGAGTGCAATAACACCAAATTTAACACATCTGTGCAGAGGGCGGGTTTATAATGCTCGCAGCACATTCAAAAGTCGGTGCCCCCCACGCAGTACCTAACCAAGGCAAAAACAGCACCTTCTGGGTTTTCAAAGAACAACCGTGCAGCGTGAGAGAAAACAGGCCCTCGGGAATAGAAAAATGACAAAATAATGACTTCCAAACAACTGAAGATGCAAACAGCCTTCAGGAACATAACTAGTTTGTCGCTAGGGTAGCATCAATTTAAAAACTACAATTTGGAATGTGTTTTTTTTAAAATATATTTTCCTTGGATCATTGAAAAAAATGTTTGAATACAGTGTTATTGGCAAATTTTTAGTCTTCAAGAGTGTGAATTTTACAAGGGGTGAAAGGACATATATTTACAGTGGATCCTTGGTTAGCGTACACTCCGGTTAGCGTGTTTTTCGGTTTATGTTGAAAATGTACACCACGACTTTACCTCGGTTTGCGTACATTTTCCGGTCAGCGTGCAATATTGTCAACGTTTTGTCGTTTTCTTAATACGCTGCGCAAATCCAACTGTGGTAAACACATTTTTATCACAAAACACTCTTGTTAGCAGCCTATTAGCATACTGACAAAATGGAAACCCTCAGCTCTGTCAACTCTGTAGTTCTTTCCTAACACTTATGCTGATTACGGCTACAAAATAACTAACAATGGAGCCAAAGAAAGTTGCAAGTACCAGCATTTTGATAAAGGTGAAAAACACTATTGAATAAATAAAAATAAAAAAAATCTGAGTGAAACACAAAGGTGTTCTCCTCCCTCGCTGCTTGCCATAGCCATGAAGTGTTCAATCCAGTTGAAAAGCGGCTTTGAAAGCTCATTTATCCATTTCATTCATCATTTACAATCATCCCTCGTTTCAGACTCGACCGCGATGTGTGACTTTCCACAAAGTAGGATTCAATATTAAGAAATTGAGTATCCGTGGTTGTGGCACAGAAAACCTGTTGTTCTAAATAGTTTTTAACATATCTTTACATTTGCATTACCCAATCTAGTAGATGTACAAGTAATCAGAGAAAATAAAGACATGTTAGAATAAAATAACTTGTTTATTGTGGGCAGTCTAAGGCACACCTGTGCACTAATCATGGCGTCTAATCAGCATCTTGATATGGCACACCTGTGAGGTGGGATGGATTATCTCAGCAAAGGAGAAGTGCGCACTATCACACATTTAGACAGATTTGTCAACAATATTTGAGAGAAATGGTGATATTGTGTATGTGGGAAAAGTTTTAGATCTTTGAGTTCATCTCATAAAAAATGGGAGCAGAAACAAAAGTGTTGCGTTTGTATTTTTGTTGAGTGTAGGAGACATAAGAGTACGTACGCTGTGGTGGGATCTACTCTGACTCAGGCCAAGTCAGGGGTGAGTGCCCCGGTGTTATTTATTGCCACAATCCCAAAGTGCAAAAAACAGAATAATATGCATTTAGTAAGTAAGTAAAAGTAAGTAAATAAAACTTATTAAATGAGTTCCCTCGCAGACCTTAATGGCTTGCAGACAGTTTCCCAACCTTTTATGTCTTGTGTAACCCCAGAGCCTTTTTTTGTCATACCATGCGTATCAACTGTACATGTTGGTAATTCTAAAAGTAAGAATGTAACACAACTGTTTTGATTTTGGTGTAGCTGTGCCACAGGTTATTGTCTACCTGGGGAAACAAGTTGTTGCGCACACGTTCCATTTTATTGTTTGGCTTAATCTGAAATAGCTGAGAATATTTACTTCTCATCTTGAAAATTAAATGTTTCCACCTACCCCCTGCAATTTGCTCAGCTACCACTAGGGGTACGTGTACCCCTTGTCGGGAATAGCTGGTGTACAGGACAGGAAGTGGGTTATGGCCCCAACAGTATATTTTCTGATGAGCACATCTGGCCTCTGCCTTGCATTTGTATTTTAGTTAATGTAGTTAGTTCATTTAGCCATTTTTATGCTTGAAATTGCTTAATTTTGGGCAAGAATAAGTACTCATAAGTGTAATATATTGACTTAATAGCTTGCATGCTGAAAAAGAGCGTGCACCCTGATATACATGTACAGTGTATGCTCATATTTATCAAGATCTTTAGGACTTGGTCATTTTAAAAGTAGCTTGCAGGCTGAAAATGTGTGAGCACCCCTGGGTTAGACTATGTTTTGGTTTGAACGAATTAAACAACAACTAATTTGACTTCCTAACCTTGAACATCGGGTCCTGTGTGAGGCGGCTCAGCTCTCTAAACTCCAGCTGGATGCTTGTGACCTCAGCCATGGAGCTGTCTGATGTCCATCGAGGGGGGTGGGCTGTTCCCTTCCCAATGTTGACGTCAGAGAACGGGATCTTTGAGGGTGTTTTGAAGGCAGGCATCAACCTGGCCCCGAGATCTTTCTGTAAGCATCCACATCAAACTGAATGACTTGAATGAAACCCGACTTAAACAACATCGGCATCAGAAGTCAGCCTTGAATCCAAATGTACAGCTCAAGGCAAAGTGGCATTTGTTTTCAAAGAGGAATGAGGAGCTGGTGTGACGACTCACAGCTTTATTGAGGAACAGCTGGTCTCCAGATAGGTGGTATGTGCTCAGCAGCCCCCCAAGGACACGTATGGTTGTCTCAAATAGATTCACGTCCACATTCTGGTTGAAGGAGAGCTCCTTCTCTACCCACTGCTTTGCCTCTGCAAATTCTGTGGCAATGAACACAATATCAATCAATCAATCAATCAATCAAAGTTTATTTATATAGCGCTTTACAATAGCCCACGTGCTCCCAAAGTGCTTCATAATAAGACGATACATAAGAACACAGCATAAAAACAGAACATGAACACTGAATAAAAACTCTATAAGAAAATGCTTCAGTGCTGCAGAGTGCTAAAAGCCTTTAAAAGTACGTAAAATGGGCGTCAACAAGAACTAAATATGCATAAAATGAACATAAATACAAGACCGCTCTAGTCGGTGTTGAACGCCTGTCTAAATAAATGAGTTTTCAATTTCGATTTAAAAAGGCCGACTTCAGTAGTGGTGCGAATGTCAGTGGGCAGTTTGTTCCACAGTCTGGGATCAGCGACGGAGAAACAGCGTTCGCCCCACTGTTTGTATTTTGCCCGTGGGACTTCTAACAGAAGCTGTCCCGAGGAACGCAGGGCCCTGCCGTGATTGCGGATAGTTAAAAGCTCCGACAGGTACGACAGAGCAAGGCCGTTAATGGCATTAAAAACAAATACTAAAATTTTAAAATCGATTGTAAAACGAACTGGAAGCCAGTGGAGTGATGACAGCACCGGGGTGATGTGCTCACGTCTGAGTGTGTTTGTTCAAAACCGGGCAGCAGCGTTCTGGACCAACTGCAGACGCGAAATTGAGGTCTGGCTCAGGCCAAAGTGCGTTGCAGTAGTCCAGTCTTGTGCTGATGAAAGCATGGATCGCTTTCTCAAGATCCTGCTGACCTAAAAAAGGCTTGACTTTAGCCAGAAGACGGAGCTGAAAGAAGCTCGTCCTAATGACAGAGCTAATCTGTTTGTCGAATTTGAGTCCACGATCGAATATGACCCCAAGATTTTTGACATCAGGTTTAAAAAAGGGGGCCAGAGAGCCGAAATTCGCTGCAACAGTGTGCAATGTTGGTGACATACCAAATAAAATACACTCTGTTTTGCTGTCATTTAAATGTAAAAAGTTCCGATACAGCCACAGCTTTACATCGGTAATACAATCGAGCAGTCTAGTGGGAGCAGTATTGTCAGTGGGTCTAATAGGCAGATATATCTGCAGGTCATCAGCATAGAGATGAAAAGACAAATTGTGTCTTTTCAAAATTGGACCCAGGGGTAATAAATACAGAGAAAAAAGAACTGGGCCAAGGATGGATCCCTGTGGCACCCCGCACGAGAGGGACGCATGGGAGGAGCAGAGGTCACCGATCATAACGGAGAAGCTCCTATTAGCCAGGTATGACCTAAACCACTGGAGAGCAATGCCTTGGATACCGACACAGCGCTCTAGGCGGGATACAAGGACTGCATGGTCAACTGTATCAAAGGCCGCTGTGAGGTCCAGCAGCACCAACACAGCGGGATTCCCAGCATCAACAGACTCAGTGCTATGTCGGGATCTAAAACCAGACTGGAATTTATCAAGAACAGAGTTCATCTCTAGGAAAGTTTGTAACTGAGTAAAAACAACTTTTTCTAAAACCTTTGAAAGAAAGGGCAAGTGTGAGACAGGCCTAAAATTAGACAGCACAGAGGGGTCGGGATGAGGTTTTTTTTAAGGGGGGTCTAACCACAGCATGTTTGAAGGCAGCTGGGACAGATCATAAGTTAAGACAGGTGTTTATAAAAACAAGCAAACTTGACCCAACAGAATTAAAAACCTCTTTTAAAAACTTGACTGGGATGACATCTAAGGGACAGTTAGTGGGTTTCATGCCACTAACCACCTTGGCAAGAGACACCAGAGAAATGGTCTGAAACCGCTCAAAAATGGCAGTCTGTGCTGGAGGACCATGTACATCCTCAGAAGACATCCCTGAGCTGCTGATGTTCTGCCTGATAGATGTCACTTTGTCAGAGAACAATGAGACAAACTCTTCACATGTTGTAGTGGTGGCATCAGACAGAATAGTGGGGCGTCAATGGTTTTAAATAAGAGTTTTGGTTGGTGAGAGCTGTTAGTTATAATGGAGGACAGATATTTGGACTTGGCCTCCTTCAGGGCTCTCTGATAGGTGGCCAATCTGTCCCTCAACCAACCCAGGGAAGCATGCAATCTGTCTTTTTTCCACCGCCGTTCAGCCTGTCTACATTGTTGTCTGAGCAGCCAGATGTGGTCATTCAACCAGGGATCAGACTTGGTTTTAGTATTTTTTTTGCCGAAAAGGGGCAACAGAGTCCAGAATCTCAGTACATGTAGAATGGAAGGTGGAGAGTAGGCTGTCTGGACAGAGAGGAGGAACCAGCCTAGTGACAGTATGTAGCCGAGAGTCCCTGAAGGCAGCAGCAAACTCTCCAGCTGTTAATGAACTGAAGATGCGGTGTCTGAGGGCTGAAGAAACAGGCTTATTGGCAGGTGGGGGGGCAGCAAAGTCAAAGATAATGGGGAGGTGATCAGATATAGCCGTGTCTACAATTTCTCTGAGGGAAACTGAAAGGCCCACGAGAGACGACTAGGTCCAGAGTGTGGCCATGGTCATGTGTTGGTGCATTAACAGACTGAGTGAGGCCAAAGGAATCCAAAAGCTGTTTAAACTCATTAGCCATTTGGTTTGGTGCACAACAAACATGAATATTAAAGTCCCCACAGATCAACAGACTATCAAACTTGGGGATAAAATCAGACAAATTCAGAAAATTCCCGTAGAAAGTCCTTATTAAATTTAGATCGGCGATAGACTGTGGCACACAGCACGGGGCAGATGAAGTCGATCACAAACAGCTGCAGCTCAAAGCTAGAATAATTATTAGCCGTTATTATTCGGCATCTGAAGCTGTCCTTGAATATAGCAGCCAGGCCGCCACGGTCGCGGAGTGCTGAGGAAGGACCAGCCGGGTGGGAGGAGCTCCGAGAAGGTGCTGTTCTCCCCTGGTTTCAACCAGGTCTCAGTCAGCAGGAGGAAATCCAGGTCATGAGTCATGAAGAAGTCATTCAGAATAAATGTTTTATTCGTAAGAGATCTGATGTTAATCAGCGCGGTATGAACCGAGCGTAATTCAGCCAGGTGAGCGAGGCGGCTGAGCGAGCGGAGATTCGCCGGCACACAGCCGCTGGGAGATCTGCACGGGCCGACAACACGGAAGCAACGCTTCGGTGTCATGGAAGACCGGCCGGAGCCATCGATACCTGTGCTCAGTGGAACCCCGCAGATCGTAACCTCTGTAGTCAGAGGAGGATCCAGCTGGTTGGCGACAGGTATCGTGACGGGAAGACGCCAGGTAGGATTTCAGCTTGGTAAGCACTCCTCCGCGTCTTCTTCGACTTTGAATGTCCACCAAAGTGACATAAAGACACGTTCTCCAAAGACTCACGAATATTAAGAAGTGTCAGGCGACCGTACACCTGCAGCGGTGAGACACTCCTTATAACAAACAGCAGACACAACACAAACAGCGAAAAAAACAGCAGAGGCAGACGGACAGCCAAACACAGGGGCGCCATCTTTCGACCAATACGCTGTAATCCAAGAGTGGAGAGTTAATGATTACAGCCATACAGTTTCACATAAAATGATTTAACCCCCATTTTAAATTACATTTACTTTGTAAAAAATGTACAATTCATGGATGTGTTGCACCATTTACCATATTGTCTGGACTATAAATTGCTCCAGACCATCAGCAGCGGTCATGAAGAAGAAGAAACATTAGGTCGCAGTGGACCATCAGTTGCATTTCCTGGTATTCATGATGGCGCTTTGAGTTTTTATTTATTTTTTTTTTAGGAGTGTCATGGCTCTGCTCCTAAACAATTTTTAAAAAGTATATGGCTACAATAAAACCATACCTGTCTAGTGAATGTTAGAATGTTCTCCAAGAAGATACTAAATACATGACATGATGCCTGGGTGCATCCCAGTTTGTAGAAACCTATCAAACAGCCAAGACTTCACAAATTAAATACACTGAAAATACAGGGCCGCACTGTGGTCTAGCAGTTAGCGTGTTGGCCACACAGTCAGTCAGGAGATCGAAAGACCTGGGTTCGAATCTCGGCATTTCTGTGTGGAGTTTCTCTCTTAGGTGTACATTACTTACACTCAGTCTCCAAGCAGAAGCCCCAAAGTATTTCATAACAAAGTGTCCGCATCATTCAATTTGTGTGTCTAACCATCACAATCTCAACTCAGTGAATTATTGTGACCACTAGGTGTCGCACAGTAGCACAGTAAGTGAATTTCACTGAGTGCATGCAGACGGCAGACAGGGCTTGTGCCTCAAGCTGAGGAGAGAAGCTACAGTGAGTGAGTGAAGATTACTTTTATAATTATTACCCCATATCTCCACACAATAAGTTGGATATGGTAATACCAAAGAACAGTAAAGAGTGTGGAGTGATTTTTGATCAAGAACATATTTTGCTTTGTTCAATATTTAAGTATTTCTCGCCACCTTTTGTTGTATATTTTTAATATGAGATTTCCAAGTCATTTTTTCGTCTATTATGATCCCCAGAAATGTATTTTCTTTCACTCTTTCAATATCCACTCCGTTTACTTGTATTTGATCTACGTATCCCTTCTGCTATTTCCAAATAGCATTATTTTAGTTGTACTTAAGTTCAAGGATAATCTGTTTCTGTCAAACCATTTCATCCTTGACCTTTTTAATGAGGTCTTGTGTGCTTTCCCCAGAACAAAGGCAGTGGTATCATCCACAAATAATACCAACTTTAAATCCTTTGTTACTTTACAAATGTCATTGATATACAAATTTAACAGTTTGGGTCCCAATATGGACCCCTGGGGTACTCCACACGTGATATTTAAACTCCCAGATGTATATTCTTCTCACTTTACAAATTGCTTCCTGTTTGCTAGGTAGCTTTTAACCCAATTCAAGACTAATCCTCTGGTTCCGTACCTTTCTAATTTTGTTGTTAAAATATTGTGATTAATTGTATCAAAGGCTTTTGTCAGATCCATAAATACTGCAATTGCACATCTTCTGTGATCTATAGCAGTAGTAATTTCCTCCGTGACTTCGATCAGTGCCATAGAAGTTGAAATGTTATCCGTACCGACTACCTGCTAGTAATTCATTCTTATTAATACATTTGTCCAACCTGATATTAAATAACTTCTCGATAATTTTAGAAAATTTAGGTAATAAGGAAACTGGTCAGTGGTTTGTAAATGGATGTTTATCTCCATACATATCTCCATTTTTGAAAATTGGAACCACTTTAGCTGTTTTCATTTTGTTGGGAAATTTTCCAGTCTGAAATGATAAGTTACTAATATATGTTAACTGTTCTCCTATCTCATTGATGACCCTTTTAATTGTTTCCGTTTCGATTCCATAACAGTCAGTTTGTTTTTGCCTTAAAATTTTTGACAATGTCAGTGATTTCCTTTTTAGTTACAACAGTGAGAAACATGGAATTAAACATTCCCATCTATAATATCATTCCATTCGTCCATTGGATGTCTACATCCACCTCCTTAGATTGCAAGAAGTTAACAACTTGTTGCTCCGTTGAAGCGACATCCATTTCATCTGCTTCGTCGGTATTCGCCACTGCCCTGGCATAGGACCTAGGTTTGATCCGAAGCCCCGTCACTTGTTCTCCACTCTCAGACCTTGAACTTCATCCGTCAAGTCTGGACCTTCTTCATTAAGGAGCCCATATTTTTTGCAGGGAGACTATTTCTTGTTGCATAGAGCTGGTGTTCTCCACAGTTTGCTGCAGCTGCTTTCCGAAATCCCCCATCATTTGCGCTATGATAGCCTCTTGCGTTTGCGCTTAGCTTTTTTCTTGCTTTTTCCAGACCTCCTTTAACTTCTGCCTAGCTTTCCTTGTTAGTGCATCCATTTGTTCACCCAATTGACTCTTCCAGTTGAGTATATCCTCGTCGTCAGGTCTCGGCGGAGGGTTAGGTACACAACTCGCACGTCCGGATTTCGGCGGCTGAGGGGTCAGTACTGAACCGGCACCTTCCATACTTACAACTGAATCCGGAGTGCTTCGTCCTGAACTGCTGGAGCCGCCACTTGATCCGCTTCTTCTCCCTTTTATCTTTGGCATTGTTGCTGTTGCTTAGCAACACCGTCAGTTAGCCGTTAACTTGTGTTATAATGCCTTTGGTGTTTAATGTTCGTTATAACAGGAGTTTGTGTCTCACCAGTCCTTGTCAGCCGGAGATATCTCCACAAGAAGACTCCAAGATGTTTTAAAAGTCCGGCTTCGTGAGCAGCCGTCTAGCCGTGGCTAGCTTGATAGCTTGCCTTTAACGGCAGTTGGCTCCAACTAAACTTTTGTTTTGGTGCGTTTACGGACTCGCTGGTCCGTATTGAGGCAGAAGTATCAGCACTCACGTGCAGAGTTGTAATCACAAACTGTGGTCACAAAAAGTCACAAAAGGTTTTTAAAACTCCGGTAATAACAGACGGAGCTTTTCCGTGAACGTCCTTTCCATACAACAGGAAGTGACGTAGCTTCAGTCTACATGAAAAGTCGTTAATCTCATTTCTACAGGAATACTGAGTGGAATGCGGCCCATTAAGATTCCCTGTTAATAACCTCGAAGCTCCCGCTCTGCTGAAATCAGAGATATATGCATCTCGCTGCACACATCCAACTCAGTAAACACACGCCTAGTAACTCCCTCTGAGACACTGCCTGTCAATCAGTGGAGGACAGGATGATCTAAGTCCTTAACGGGCTCCAAAAAATCTAGCAACAAAGTCAGTTGGAAGCACTGGGTTGCAGAACTGCTCTCAGCAGAGATGCAGATTTGATTAGCTGATAGCATGACGTGGGGCGCTGTGCCGGCTAAAAGCCGAGAAGTATTGTGCCTTAATGTTACCCAGAAGATAATGTGACAGCAGGCATCCATGCGCAAAACTTTTAACCCATTTGCATTCGCTCGCAAGTCATTTGTCATTTTCCATGACTGAAAAATTGGTCATTTTCCAGAACATGTGGTAACCCTGATAAGTCATAGCACGCTTGGGTGTGCTTTTTCTAACGCCACATATGTGCATCGGGTTAATAAAAGCTGAGAAACACAAGACATACTGCACCTTCTTTCAAACCCATGATCCACATGGTGTCCAAAGAATCAATGATGGTCAAGCCCAGTCCAAACCATTCGCCAAAGGACTTTGAGATAGGCTTCAGCTCATCATGACCCCAGGCGTAGTCTTTGTAGCCCTTCCATGCATGTCTGAAGGCATCACGCACAGCTTCCAGTCTATTCATTCCAGTTTCAACTGAAACGAGAAACAGAAACCCACAAGAATTGGAAATTGGGATAGAAAAAAATGTCATGGCTTAAGTTTCATCCTCCTTGTTGTGTCTTATAGATACAACACGAGTAAGTAGTTCCAAGTGTATATTTAAGAATATTATTTGTATTGTATAAACGCATTTATAGATGTGCATTATTTGTATTGTATAAATACATTATACAGACCCTTTCCAAAAAATTTGAATGTCATGGAAAAGTTGTTTAATTTCCATAATTCCATTCAAAACGTTAAACTTTCATAGATTATAGATTCAGGGCCCACAATTTAAACAATTTCAAGTAGTTATTTGTTTATTTTTACATAATTTGGGCTTCCAGCTCATTAAACCCACGAAAACAGGAATTCAAAAAATTTTAATACTGTGAAGAAATCAGCCCAAATTTTGCAGGGCATGAATGTTTTAAACTAAGTGTCACACTAATCATCTACTAAACTCAAATCACCTGCACAGGCTTCCCCAGGTGTCATTAAATTGCTTCAGTTTGGTTCAATTGTCTCAGTTGGGTTCAATATGGGGAAGACTGCAGACATGACAACTGGCCAGAAGACCATCATTGATACCCTCCATAGGATGGGTAAGCCACAAAAATTCATAGCTAAGGAGGCTGGTTGTTCACAGAGTGCTGTGTCCAAGCATATCAATGGAAAGTCTAGAGGAAGGGCAAAATGTGGCAGGAGAAGATGCACCAGCAAAAGAGATGACCGTGGGCTTCAGCGGATTATCAAATAGGGAAGATTCAAGAATCTGGCAGAGATCCAGAAAGAGTGGAATGAGGCGGGAGTCACAGCTTCAAAAACTACCACATTCAGATGCATCCGGGAGATGGGCTACCACTGTCGGGTTCCTCGGGTCAAGCCACTTCTGAACCTGAGCCAACGTAGGAAGCGTCTCCACTGGGCCAAGGAGAAGAAGGACTGGACTGTTGGCCAGTGGTCCAAGGTCCTCTTTTTCAATGAAAGTAAAGTGTGCCTTTCATTGGGAATCAAGGTCCAAGGGTTTGGAGGACGACGGGTGAGGAACAGAACCCAAGCTACCTGAGGTCCAGTGTGAAATATCCACAGTCCGTCATGATTTGGGGTGTAATGTCCGGTGCAGGTGTTGGTAAACTCTGCTTTCTTAAATCCAAGGTCACCGCAACAGTCTACCAGAATGTTTTAGAGGACTTCATGATTCCTTCTGTTGAGGATCTGTATGGAGATGCAGATTTCATCTTCCAGCAGGACCTGGCCCCTGCCCATACCGCCAGAAGCACCAAAACCTGGTTTGATGCCCATGCCATCACAGTGCTTGACTGGCCAGCCAACTCAGCGAACCTAAACCCCATTGAGAATCTATGGGGTATTCTCAAGAGGAAAATGAGGGCACCAGACCCAACAACAAAGAAGAGCTGACAGCAAGCATCAAGGAAATCTGGGCTTCCATAACTCCCAGGCAATGCCACAGGCTGATTGCTTGGCATCGAGGCATCGAGGCAGTGATTAAGGCAAAGGGATTCCCAACCAAGTATTGAAGATTGACATATCGTTTTGAAAGTACCATATTTTGATTGATTTGATGTGATCCTAATTTCTTTCTTTTTTCCTGCAAAAACTGAGAAGTAAATGGTGATTTCTTCACAGTTTTCGTGGGTTTTATGAGCTAGAAGCCCAAATTACGTAAAAATAAACAAATAAACACTTGAAATTGTTTAAATTGTGGGCCCTGAATCTATAATCTATGAAAGTTTAACTTTTTGAATGGAATTATGGAAATTAAACAACTGTTCCATGACATTCTAATTTTTTGGAAAGGGTCTGTATTGTGCCTTGCGATTCAAACAAGTGAGAATGAGAGAATGTTTTATATGAAAGAACATTTTGTGTATCAAGCTCTATCTATCTGCCTTTGTACTGTTGGCATTATTCAGGCAGGAACTGCACTGGTAAAAAGTCCAACAAAGTTGACGTTCAGTACGGACCAGCGACTGGGACAGACAGTATTACCTGAGACATTTGGTACCGGGGGTGCTGCATCATCCTTCTCATTAGCAGAGGGTGGGGGCTCAGTGACCTGATCGGCTTCAATCATTGCACCTCGCCAGCTGAATGACCAATAGAACAGATGTTGAATCCAACTCTCCCAATTGTTATCATGTATCATAGAAAAAACAAAGTTTTAAAGGAACACAAATCTTACCTGACCATCTTTTTTGGTTTCTCCCCATCCTCCTCCTCTTTATCTTCTTCTTGTCTTGCCACAACAAACGTGTCTGAAACATTCCCATTCTTCTGAAGGCTCGGTGGACCTCTCTTGTTTGGAAATATCTTTTTCTGTAGATATTTTCAGCATAGATAAATGGTTTTATTGACCGTATTTGCATCAACCAAGACCTCATACAACCAACTGAGCCAATCAATGTACTAAAAAGACAACTTAGGACTGTTCCAGTACCTCACAAAAGTGAATACATCCCTCATACAAGTTTGTTTTTCTAATGTTGGTCCTGCACATTACAATGACTTTAAAAATGAAACAAAACAAATGGTGGAAATGCTGACTAAGTTTTAATTCAGCGGGTTGAACAAAAAGGTTGCATTAAACGTGAGGAACTACTGCATTTTTAAACACAATCCCTTCATTTCAGGGACAAGTTAAACAACTGACAATAAAATTGGTTGAAATCCCTTTGCTGGCAAAGACTGCCTGTAGCCTTACACTCGTGGATATCACCAGACACAGAAAAAAGGCTTCTTGAGACGTCATCTGTACTTCTATGAAGAAGGTGTCGGACGTTTCGCTCCTCATCCGAAGAGCTTCGTCAGCGAACTAATAAGTGCTGGTAGCTTAGGCCTTAAATACAGTAAGAGTGGGCGGAATTGGTGTGCCAACACCCTCCTCCTATTGGTTCGTTACACTAAGCCTGGGCGGAGTAGTGGTATAATCCTATCCTGTTATTAACACCGCCGATAAAAGGGAAGTGTCGCTCCCTGAATTGGGTATGAACGACTCTGATACTGGCTTGTTAGCATCTATTGTTCTAGCTCGGCCCTGCCTTCACCTCATTTGCAAGACTAAGAGCTGTGGGTTTTGGTCTCAGTAACCTGCTGAACACAGGGTCCAAATTAAACCTCAAACCACCATTCCGATTCAATGATGGGTTCTGTTGTTTGACAAAAATAGCTTCCTTTACTCCTCTTTCAAACCATCTGTTTTCTTTGGCCAAAATCTTTACCTCGCTGTCCTGAAAAGAGTGATTGGTAGCTTTCAGGTGTAGATGTACTGCTGATAGGAGGAGGGTGTTGGCACACCAATTCCGCCCACTCTTACTGTATTTAAGGCCTAAGCTACCAGCACTTATTAGTTCGCTGACGAAGCTCTTCGGATGAGGAGCGAAACGTCCGACACCTTCTTTACAGAAGTACAGATGACGTCTCAAGAAGCCTTTTCCTCGATGGACAACTCCTGTACGACTGAGAGCCTACACAGACACCAGACACAGAGTTTCCTCCTTTTTAATGATCTGCCAGGCTTTTACAGCAGCGGTTTTTGGTTGATGTTTAGTGATGTTTAGTTCTTAACAGGTGACCTGTATGCTCAATTGGGTTGAGATCAGGTGACTGACTTGCCCATTAAATAATATTCAACTTATTTGCTTTAAAAAAAAGTCCTGGGTTGCGTTAAGAGAAAATATTTTTCCACCTGACTAGAGTAATGTGTTATGGCTGAATAGACGAGCGCGCACACAGTCGAGTCCAAGGACATATCTCCCACTTAGACGATTTCTTATCCTGATCACATACACACATTGCCTAGTTGAAGTCTTCAGTCTTGTGAGGGGAAGCAGTTGTTGCTAACTTTGAAGGAGGCTGACACAAAAGACCCAATGCGAGGAGAGGAGTTAGAATAGGAAAGCGGCTTGTTCTGGCTTTGGTTCGCAACAGCTGATTTCCTCCAGTGCACTAGTCTTACAATTGTTTTATATCCACTCCAATAGGAGATTAAATTGTTAAACTTAGTTTTTGGTCTCACTGTATTATTTCAAAAGCTGACAGAACAAAAGAATCTGGGTGAGCCACAGAACAAAAGAATCTGGGTGGGCTGTGCCCTGTAAAAGAGCTGGACCCAAAAGTTGCTTTGGTTGGGTCTTTGTCCATCTGTTAGCAAACACAGCCCAATCAATTTGGGTGAATCTGTCAATCTGAACAGTATGTCTCTGAACACCTCAGAATTCATGTGGCTAATTGTGTCCTGTGTCCTGTGTCAAACCAAAATGGTTATTTTCAAGTTTAACAACGTGTGTGCATAAAACATACTAAAGCTATAATGTAACTTTTTATCCGGCAAAAGAGGAGATAAAAAGCTAAGCAATGCTCACATATAGATACAAAACAATTCTTACATTTGTGTGAGGTTTCTGAAATGCTGGGACGTTGGGTTCTTTCAGTTCTGGAACAGAATCTGAACCAAGATTGGGTCTCACCACGGGGGCTGGTGCTTTGCCCTCCTCATTTGGCCCAAACACCGACTTTACACCAGGAAATGCAGGCTTCAACAGATCATCACTCATCCCCAGCCAGTCTTCCTTGTTTGAAAACTCTAAAAACATACCAACAGTTTCTAGCTGTGTGAAACATAAACAGGGTGCAGTGATGTCATAGTTTTTAATATATATATTAAAATATATATAACATTCAGAGTATTATGTCAGTAAATGTTCACCACTTTCATTCATCACTTTCTTTCATTTTTCACCTATATTCGTGGCCCTGCAAATTTGACACAGAATGTAGTCAGAGGCAAACTTCGACTTGCTTGACATGCAAGGCATGCTGGGAAGCCCACACACGCAACCTTCCCAACAGGTAGTTACCCAGCATGCATTGTGGGTTATAAATGAGTATAAAATAGTATTGTTTTGCATCTACAGTAGTGTGAAAACTCTTGAGTGTTAGGCTTTCAAACACAAAGTGAGTATAACAAAATCTTTAAAAAAAGGAAAGGTCAAAATGCGTGCCGAGTAGGCAAAACAGGTGCATGTTGGCAGGTCGGCGATATCAAACATCACAGCATGCAATCTGGTGTTCAAATGACAACATCACTCCTGTGTTACTGCAACCAAATTAGACTGTCATGTGCGCATGCGGAAAAGGCATAATGTCAACACTTACCTCTCCTTTGCATCGATACATGGGAAAAGGACAGTAGTCCCAAAATGAGGAGTAGCGCAAGAAGAGCGAGAATAAGGCTTCGCTGTAGCCGAGACAGCTGCTTCCATTTCTGTTGGGACATAACAGAGGTTAGCAGAATGAAATACAGATGTTTCTCTCAGGAGGGAAAGCCCACAGGAAGGCTACCTTGTCTCTTACTCGCTCTAATTAACACTTGTGCAACACCATGAAACTACTGAGCCAGTGCCTGTGAGGAAAGCCAGTGAGCTTTCTTTTCTCAAGGGATGTCTTTATTATTAGTATGTTCATCCCCTGTACCAGTCACAGGGAAGTAGTTGAGCTGGTTGAGGTAATCAGCCCATGGCCATGATAAGGACTTGGCGATATATCGATGTTATTAAAATATAGATATTTCCTTTAAGCACAATTTCAAAAACAAACGTTCACATGTCGATATAGACTGGATTTGCGCTGTTCTCTTGTAACTTGACATGGAGGTCTGTCTCGCACGTGAGCAATGCTGCCGCCCCGCCCTCCCGGGTGCTAAATCTGGCAACATTTCAAACGCTTATGAATGTAGGGATTTTACAGATGATGTCTCAATTTATTGTGGAATACGTGCAATGACTCACCTTGGTGTACTTTTTCTACCACACACAAAACCTGGCATTTCCACAGGGGTTTGTGGACTTGACGAGAACTAAAGAACGGGCAAAGTCTTATTTGCTGTGTGAAAAGCAAACACTGGACAACACAAGCCACAGGAAGGTTATGCGCCAGGTTCATAGGAGACGACCCACAGGCATGCCAACCTTCTCGTTACGTTAACAGACGCCTATTTAGCCTGTTCTCCATTTTATTGTTATTACTATAACTTGCCTTTCAAGATGGAATGTCTGTTCATGGTCTCTGATTGTATAAAATAAATTTCCCCCCAAAAAATGCGACTGGCAGTCCAGTGTGACTTGTGTGTTTTTTTCTTCTTTATCATGCATTTTTGGCTGGTGCGACTTATACTCCCAAGGGACTTATAGTAGTACAGCATTTCAGAAACGGATGACGACAATTCCAATTGTGTTATTAATGTAAGATTTTTACAAAGAGAGTAGTTAAGAGGAGTTTCATATTGTTTTCACTAGCTTTTGTCAGTGTTTCAGGTCACCCTTTCCACATGTTTAGTTTGGGAGGGGGCGGGTTAGTGTTTGTGATGAGATTCGGCCACGATTGAGCGGTTCGCCGAGGATATACTTCCCCAAACAAAAGTTCATTCTGCTCACAATGACAGCATTACGTCAATTTCCGCGTTCTTAACATTAGATTCCTTTTTTTTTTATTGGCAAATTCCGCAGAAATCACAGGGCTCCAGTACACATGCAGACAAGAGGCCAGCATGTATCGATTACTCACCCTCCAGCAGGACTGTTTGCGGTGTTTGCCGTTGTTGTAAATGTGACAGTTTTGATCCGTGAGGGTCAGAGCAATGAAGTCTTTCGTGGCTGATTGATACATCGTTTCATCAACGACAGGCAGATGACGCTGGACGCTGCATTCAAAAAGCCAAAAAGAAACTTTAACCTCTGGTCTCACAATGATGAAATTACATAAGGTTAAAAGAAGAACGCATACCAATATGATGACGGCAGCAGAAAAAAAAAAGCTAGGCGTGCGTTAGTTTTGTGGCAGACTGCACACATGCAGGCATGCAAATTACACAGCCACGCAGACGCTCCCTTTCAGCTCCCTTCACACTGCATACAAATCTTCGAATAGTGTGTATCAGTCAGGTAAAAACAAACTTATGACTAGGGGGGTCCCGATACAACTTTTTACCGCTGCCGTAGGGGTGTCACAAGATCTCGCGAGATTAAAAGGTGACAGGATTTCTTGTTCAGAAAAAAAATGCCTTGACGCTAATTATTTAACAATAAATGAAAATAAACTTGCTAATTTTGCTGGCCTTAATATATTGCCATCTGCATGCATGTCTGTTTTCCTCATCTCTCGCCTCCAAACAGGCAGGAAGAGGGTTCACTCTGCACATTGGTTTCAGCACCTTGGTGCGTTTGTTGCATAGATCATCGGCATGAACGGAGCGGGCCATCAGTCTGTCATACAGTCTCTTTGCCTCGGCGGATGGAGGCGAGGCTGCTAGCATACACACAGAGTGCAGAAGAGTGTAACGTAGTAGAAATTAAGCAAGTAGACATTGTACTTTTCTTAAAAGTAATGTTAAAATCTCATCTCGTTGTGTATCGTCTAGTCTCATGAACTGAGTGTCTCGTGACATCCCATGATATCGATATTGCAACCTTTCGGTATCTGCCGCTATCGAACTGATATCAACACAAATCATGGATACTTTTTTGGCTCGATAAAGTCATATTCAAACAGAGAACAATAATCAGCAACAGGAGGTATGAGAAAATCTCACCCATTAACTTACTACTGACTACCATACATGTGGGGTATAGTTTATCCACAGTGTAGCGGCAGCTAGGCATAATATACTGAGGTGCTCAGTGAGGGCCTTGTCACACTTTGACGATTTAGCCAGCGTACGCCAACGTATGAAAAATTTGGCCAATACGTTGGCGTACATCGAATAAGTTATGGGTAAGTTTTGTATGTGTTAAGAGCACGCCGGCATACGTGGTAGTACGTCCAAGTCGTCTAAAAATTTAGTGCTTGCACAAAACTTTTCGACGTACGTCAACGTATGATTCATATGTCCCACATCCGCGGGCAATAAGGTATGCAATAGTTGACACCCGTTCACACAGGTTATTTGTAAGTTACACACAAGACGTAATACGTCAACATACCTTGAGACAAAACTGTGTCTTCTTGGCAAGCTTTGGCTGAGACGAAACAGAAGACAGATGGAGGCTGTCGTGTTTGCATTAGCAGATAAGTTAGCAGCTTTACTATGGAATCACAGGAGTGCCAAAATTAAAAGGGAATACATGTGTAAATACAAAGAGAATTAATACAAAAATATACAAATGTGGAAATACAAAGAGAATCAATAATAAAAAAAATATACAAATGTAGTCATATTCTTTTTGCAGTTTGTCATTGTTTTTTCTGTATTGTCTGTTTTTTCCAATTTGCCGTTGTTTTTCCTGTTTTGTATTTGTCTTTTCCACTTGCGTTTTGTCATTGCATTTAGTAATGACAAAGACAAAACAGGAAAAGCGACGCCAAAATGGAAAAAACAAAGACAATACAGAAAAAACAATAACAAAATGGAAAAAGAATATGACTACATTTGTATATTTTTATTTATTATTGCTTCTCTTTGTATTTCCACACGTATTCCTTTTAATTTTGGCAATCCTTTGATTCCATACTTGAACAGTACCAACACAGTACTTACAGTGCATCAAACCTAACTCTAACTTGGACAGTAACATGCTGTATCTCTCCATTCTTTTTTAATGTAAATACTCCTGTGCACTTTATGTTGACGTGATCAATAATGCTTGATTAAAACGTGCATTGTTTCTTTCAGACAAAGCGCAAAAAAATAAAAAATGTTAGTGCCATTCCCAGTGTCACAGTGCCCTCTACTGGTCAAGCTAAGATAGTTTTGTCTCAAGGTATGTTGACATATTACGACTTGTGCATAACTTACAAATAACGTGTGTGAACGGGTGTCAACGATGGCATAACTTATTGCCCACGGATGCGGGACGTATGAATCATACGTTGACATACGTCGAAAAGTTTTATGCAGGCACAACATTTTTGGACGACTTAAGACGTATGCCGGCGTGCTGTTGACATATACAAAACTTACCCATAACTTATTCGACGTACGCCAGCGTATTTGGCCAAATTTTTCATACGTTGGCATAAGCTGGCTAAATCGTCAAAGTGTGACAGGGCCTTGAAGTGTTTAAACCCGACTTTACTCACCACCGACAGGGGCTTGTTCTTTTCTGGTATATCTCATAACCTTTTGACATACCGTGGCAGTTTCCCGTGTAATCCTGAATTGTATTTGCAATGTCGAATGATGTGCCACCACGGGAAATTTATGCATTTAGTTTTACACGCAGCTACAACATCTCATTACTCCTGTTCCTCTGTTCCTGCTACTTTGTTAGCACACTAGCTAACACTGCTGGACAGACGTGCTTGTTCTGTCCAATTTGGTACTAAACTGACCTCTGTGACTACATCACAGAGGATGACAATTCTTATGACAATTATGATGCTAAATGTTTGTGTCTTTGAAATCCCAGATACAAGATATGATGGTAATTATGATGACTTGTCACTTTATGCTTTTCCACTTTGATTCAAAGGTTATCAACCTAACCTGTAGTCCTGTAAATAGTTGACGTATGCAAATAAAACCCGAGGCACCTACTGCAGTCAAGTTGATAAACTCGCTTAGGTCCAAAAGAACTTGACAGTGCTGGGGTGGAGGCTTGTATCAAGTGCCATTATCGGACATTTGTGACGCAGGCCGATACAATCTGATGCTGTATTTTTTGGTGATATCAAATATCGGACATTTGAGACACAGGCCGATACAATCTGATGCTGTATTTTTTGGTGATATCAGCCTGATATCCGATATCGGATGGGGACATTGTCAAGTTGTTTTGGACTTAAGCCAGCCTGCACTTGAAAAGGATGAGAACATAGAAAATTTTATTTGATTTTTATCAATTCATCTCCATTAGATTTTCTGGAGTTTAAAAGGATAGTTCGGATTTTTTGACATGAAGTTGTATGACATCCCCATCAGTATTGTAGTCCAATTACAGAGACTTACCCCCCACTTGGTCTCCTAAGCCAGTTCTTAAGTAGAACGTAATTCTAATTAGTTGCTGGGGACAATTAAGTAAAAACTTTCGCTTCTCAAACCAATATGCGCTCAAAAGATTAATACATTTGCATCACAAAAATGCCTCCTCAAAATAAATAAATAAATAAGACCTCACAAAACGCTTGCCGTTATGTACACTCCTGATCGAAATCTTAAGACCGGTTGAAAAATTGTTAGAATTTGCATTTTGCACATTTGGATCCAAATGAGGTTTTAAGTAGAGCTACAATATGCAAAAACAAGAAGGGGGAGTGAGACAAAAAGCACTTAGAAAAAGTAATTTATTGAAAACAACAATTAAACTGAAATAGGCTGTTTATCAGCTTATCAAAAGTTTAAGACCACAGGCTATAAAAGCCAAAATCTGCTCAAAATTATAATTTTCTGTCAGGCATTCACACTGTCATGCCCTGCTGATAGATAAAGCTAAGAAGCTTTCTCTTTTTGAACGTGGTCGGATGGTGGAGCTGCATAAGCAAGGCCTTTCACAGCGTGCCATTGCTGCTGAGGTTGGGTGCAGTAAGACAGTCATTCTAAGTTTTTTTTAAAGATCCTGAGCATTATGGAGCAAAAAAAGTCAAATAGTAGACAACACCTGCACCACCTGAACCATGTGTCACTATGTATTCTTTACTTCTTATCTTGCTTGCTGCTGTAACAAGTGAATTTCCCTGCTGTGGGATTAATAAAGTACTATGCATACATACATAGACAGCAGAATTCATGGTTCCATTTATCACAGCAAGTCTTCCAGGAAGCAGCAAAACACCCCCAGATCATCACACTACCACCACCCTATTTTACTGTATTTGTACTTTATTTATCCCACAGCGGGAAAATTCAATACTGTTGGTATTGTATGCTTTTTCTGAAATGCAGCATTACGTTTACGCCAGATGTAATGGGACACACACCTTCCAAAAAGTTCAACTTTTGTCTCGTCAGACCACAGAGTATTTTCCCAAAGGTCTTGTGGATCATCAAGATGTTCTCTGGCAAAATTGAGACAACCCTTAATGTTCTTTTTGTTCAGCAGTGGTTTTCGTCTTGGAACTCTGCCACGCAGGCCGTTTTAGCCCATTGTTTTTCTTATGGTGTAGTCATGAACACTGACCTTAGATGAAGCAAGTGAGGCCTACAGTTCTTTGTTGTTGTGAGGTTAGGGTTGTGATGTTGTTGTGGGGTCTTTTTGTGACCTCTTGGTCAATGTGCTTTTGTAATTTTTGTAATTTCGGTACTTTACAGTTGCATGCGTAACTGGACAGACAGCTGTGTATAGCAGTCACCTGTCCGACGCGGCCAGCGGCCACCCATTTTGTCTCCCTTGGTCAATATCTGACTGCATATAGCGGCCAAATTACCAACTCAAGTAGAAGCTTCATGCACGAAAAAAGTTTGGTTTCTCAATCAATGAAGCCGTCGTGTGTAGACTTTAATTATGGAGTCCTAGCTCAGTCACAATCATTCACAAGATCCACACAAACTGTCAGTTGTTCCACATAAAAAAGCCGTCTTCTTTTGAGCTTGCTATTTCCTGGTCAAACATGTAACTTTAAGAGCATTTTGCACCAAAACATTACCGCAAATTAGGCTGGGAACAGGACGTGCTCCCAGCGACGCTACAAAAAAAAAAAAAACATACGCCAGCATGCATGCGGCAGCGGGAGCAAAACTGAGTTCGGTTGTACTTAATTGAAGTATTTTAGAATGTACTCATATTTTTCATCAATCCTCATCCACAAATCCATCAAAGTCTTCTGTATCCGACACAAAAAAAGCTGTCTTCTTTTCCGTTCGCTACTAGTCTGTTAACTTGTCAGTGCTAGACACCCCTGGTCTAACAGAACGTGCACATGTTAATCGTGCATCCAAAAAAAATAGTGCCGTTAAAGGAAACTTGAGTTAACTTTGATAGCCCTGTAGGAAACATTTATTATGAACAATTTAATTATCTCATCTGCCTATGTCACAGCCAGCAAGTGGTGGAAGGTGATGATGTAATGACAATGAAGTGGTGTCCCATTTCTTAGTGGCTTAGTGTCAGGGGTAAGGGAAGGGGTAACACGGGGGTTCAGCCTTATTTCAAATCTCAACTATTTAACAACAGATTCAACCGTTCAGACATCCCTACTTATGATCAATAACATTCGTGTTTTATTGCCCATTTGTCTGAAAAAACAAAACTAAAGCACGGACTGAAACATCACATTGTCTTCCTACTTGTGGAAAAAAGCTTGTCATCAATCACATCAATGGAAAGTCTGTTTGCAGGAGGAGAGGGTAAGCCAACACTGCCTTCAAGTGGTCAACTGACGCAAAGGCGAGTGTCATTGCTTTGAAATTCTTACACAGACCCCAACACTTGGACAAAAACATTGTTTGGAATGCTCTTCTCAAGAAGCAGTGAGTTGCTGTGGGCCCCTCAACTATTCATGTTGCTTCTGCTGTACAACATGATGCACCGGAACAAAACTGTTTTGCACGTCATGCCAGTCTGACCACATGTCAATCCAGCTATATTTATATTTCAGTGAGGAGCTGACAGCTAAAGGAAATGATTATCAGGGCCCCGACACCCAACAACAGAGGCGCACTTGAAGTCGCTTTGTTTCGTTGAAGATATAAACAAGGATGGTCTGAAATGATGTCTCTGTCTGGCAGCCTCATTCAGAGGGGAGCGGCGTGGCCAACTGCTTCCTCTTATAGCCTTTAATAAACAGAACTTTTATAGCCTCTAGAAAACATAACTAAACTTAAACAATAAATAGATCATTTATTACCTGACTGACTTTTAACACCTTTTACACAATTGAAATATTTTTAACCCTCTCACAATCTGAATGGATATCATTCATAACCAATTATAAACCGGACTGAGCTATTGATAATTCTAGGCTTTGATTGATTGGCTACCGATCAGAAAAAACGTGATTGGCATATGCCTTTTAAAGCCGATCACAAAAAGCAATCGGCGTGCGGTGACAACCCCTACATGTGTGCTACGTAGCGTTGCCAACACACGTATTGAGCCAACAAGGGACACACTTTGTCCCGTATTGTCGCGATAATCAAAACCAGTCTGTAAAACCTTAATGGCTTCAGTTTGATAGCTTGACATAGGCTACGCCAATACGTGGCAGCGTGTTTGATCACTTCCTTATCAAACCTATTGCCGTTCGACTTTTCTGCGTCTTCATTTACACACTTGGCCTAGCTGTCACCGGCGGCAAGCTAGCTAGCTAGACCTGTCCGCCTAGCTTCTCTGGTCTTCAGACTCCAAATGTGACTTTTTAGTTTTACAACAAGCAATGTGGTTCGTTTGGAAATCGTTTTTGTCCCACGGGGAAGTGGATATCATGTTCATGGGGTACGTACAAAATTCTTCGTGTCACTAAACAATTTTGCTCTCTTGTTGTCATGATACTAATTATTACCTGTCCTCAAAACACTACTTGTGTGCGGTTGTTTAATGAACATAAACACATAGTGTGTCCAGCCTTACTATCCCAGGGGTGTCCTATCCCGAGTAGCTCACCACACGGTAAAAGAATATTTGCTTCAACTCAGTAGTTTATTATAACTCTTCAATTGAGACTTTATGCATTTATATAATGATAAATGACCACAAAATAGCACATAAAAGACGATGGCCACACTGTTGAGTGGAGATGTGCCTGGTAAATAAACTAGTGTACAGTTTAAATGCTGCCAGTCATAAATCAAACACACTCTTATTAGTGATGACAGTGGGAGACCCCTGCAACCTGGACACTGAATTTACTCTGTTTTACGTTAAGCAGGACAGATGTCTATTTGAGATATTCATTTGTATTTTATTCTGTTAACTTTGTTTTCTTGACCTAAAGAAATTATTATTTAACACTTTATTTCCCATGTATTCATATTACTCTGTCAATTAGTACAAAAATCATTTTCACACAACTAAAAAATAACAACAATATATAGCATAGAAGTTGCCATGTACACTAATAATAACAAACGAAATACATTTAATATTGCTCAAAAGGGAGTGTGAAGAAGAAAATGTTTTTAATCCCACCCCATATCACATGTGTACAACAATAACATATTAATTTTACTTCCTTAATGATATTATAACATCTGTTTAGAATCCGAATACTGTAAATAACCAAAGGAAAATTGATTAGAAAAAGTGATGTACAGTATATTGCACATAATAACCATCTTACTGATACAGTAGTTCTATAGTCCAAGTTGATCAAAAGTTCAAATCATTAAATAATTCATGGAAAAGTTCAGACATTCATCCAAAAAGAACTCTGGTTAGCGCCTTCATTTTAACTGTGCAAACTTTTATGACGCTGCCTCTAAAAATCATCAGAATCTAGAATTGTTATGAACTGGAATCGGGACAAGGAATCGTTCAAATGAAAACATTGCCCAACACTACATGTACGTCCTTTGCAGTCGACGTCAACAACAACAAAAAAGGTGTGTCCAATCTTTTCTCACTTTCTGCTCCTTCTCCAAACTCCCTTTCTCCTTATTTAGGTATTTTGCCCGTTTTTCAGGGTCTACATGACGCCATGCCCTGTAACACCTTTTCTTCTGCAAATAGCGTACCATTCTCTGACATACAGCTGTCCTCAAAATTATTCATACTCTTGTTAATATTTAAGATTTTTTATTTTTGTGATGAAATGAATGCATTTTGTCAAGTTTGTTTATGATTCATATGTGACCAACAAGTGAAAAAATAATAACTAGGGGTGTGACGATTCATTCACTACATCGATGCATCGATTTATATTCCTACGATTCAACTACATCGATGTGTGTTTAGCAAGTTTCCATTCTAGACGGCATATATCGATCTAACATCCTTTAAAAAGTTTATCAATCGATTGAATCAATACTAGGAAATAAAGCATTGGATTTAAACAAGGCAGGCTTTAAATGGATGTGTGTGTTTTTAAGCACTTAATGTTAAAGTAAGTGCCTGTATCCAGGTATTTATTTTACACGGTGGTTACATTTTTGGCTAAAACGTTACTGAACGTTACTTGCTTTAGTAGTCAATAGCATAACCTTTGTTGTTTATGAGTGCTTCGAGACGATTCTGGTACGTGGCCACAAGCCTCTTGCATGTCTCCTGTGGGATTTTCTCCATTCTTCCTTGGTGAAAGCCTCAAGCTGGCTCAGGCTGGTCGGTTTCCTAGCCATCACCCCGGCCTTCAAGTCTCGCCACAAGTTCTCGATTGGATTCAGGTCAGGACCTTCATGTTTTCATCAAGGATCATGATGTAATCCTCCTTTCTCATGGTTCCTTGGACCCTGACGAGGTTCCCTCTGCCGCGGGAAGAGAAGCATCTCCATAGCATTATTTTTCCACCACCATGCTTGACAGTGGGCACTGTGTTATTCGGATTGTATGCTTCCCCTTTCTTCCTTCAGACGCATTTAACATCCATATGCCCAAATAACTTCAACTGCATCTCATCAGACCACAGGACAGTTGACCAAAAGCTGGGATCTTGCTTCAGATGACCTCTAACGAAGGCCAGGCGAGCCTCCAGATGTTTCTTCTTGAGCAGCGGCATCTTCCGAGGCCTACGTCCACGGAGACCTCCCGTGTACAGGACTCGCTCGATGGTGGACCGTGACACCTTCGTCCCTGCCTGACTATTGACTATTAAACTATTGACTATTATTGACTATTAAACAGACATTTAATGCAGTAAACCTAAGGTATGAATAAGAATGAAGAATTTTTTAAATTGTGTATTGTTATTCTTTCACTTGTTAGTCACATATAAATGATAAACAAACTTGACAAAATGCATTCATTTCATCACAAAAATAAAAAATCTAATGTTGACACGGGTATGAATCATTTTGAGGACAACTGTACATGCGTGTTTTAATCAGTCCTTTTAAAGGAAGTATACGAACCTAATGTATAATCTCCTTCTAAGGCCCACCATGCTGTTACTGCACAACATGATAACAGGATGGACATTTTAGGCTGAAGTTAGCCTTTACTGCTCATGGGATGGGTAACATGCTGGTTGGTACCCGGTGACCTCACAGGAAGCCTTACAACTGATTGTCAAATTGAACAAGAAAAGAGCATAACTGACCCTGTTCGTGTACAACATTCTCTCCGAATATATTTAGTTAATTACTGAAGATCGGGTGACTGTAGAAAAGTTGACAAATAAGGTTACACAACAATAACAAAAAAGTAGAAATTGTTTGAATGGCATTACTTATATTTCTAACTTTGCCAGTTTGCAAAAACAGTATATCAATTATTCTTAATTCATCTTTTTTTTAATACAGTAGTACCTCGCATAACGTAAACCTCCTTTTACGTAAATTCCACTGAACGTAAAGAATTTATGGAAATTTTTCACATTGTATTACGTAAGGAATTCCATATAACGTAAAGCGTCAAGTCCGTGCAAGCGACAGAGAGACTAACAGAGTATACTTGGTGACGCCTTCTGGATTCACGCTCTCATTGGCTGATTATCGGGGCACCGCCCAAGCTCTCATCTCATCGGCTGATGATCCGGGCACCGCCTACGTTCTTATCTCATTGGCTGACTTATCCAGTGCGTCCCTGTTTGTGTGTGAGCTCCCTTCCTCATCGTAGTCGCCCTTAAACTAGTTTGCACGCATTGAAATCTCTTCTTAATTTGTTTACTTTTATTTGTGTTAAAATCACCGGAGTCATGAGCCCTAAACCAAGTGTAAGTGACAAGAAAAAAGGGAAAAGTTGTCGATCGAAACGAAACAGGAAGTTATGCAGAAATTCTGACGCTTCATGCTCTCATTGGCTGATTATCGGAGCACCGCCTACGCTCTCATCTCATTGGCTGACTAATCCAGCGCGTCGGTGTGTGGTATGAGAGACATGCTGCTCTGTTCCTCATCGTAGTCGCCCTTAAATTAGTTTGCACGCATTGAAATCTCTTCTTAATTTGTTTACTTTTATTTGTGTTAAAATCACCGGAGTCATGGGCCCTAGACCAAGTGTAAGTGACAAGAAAAAAAGGGAAAAGATCGAAACAAAGCAGGAAATGATCTAGAAGCATGATGGTGGTATGAAATTAAGTGATGTTGCTAGACTGTACGGCCGTTCCCCATCGACCATTATACCTTATTTACCTTATTTTATATTGGAATGTTACTCGACTATGTTTATGCTGTTTTCTTATATTTTCCCACCATATTTGGGGGACTTTTAATATTTTGAAGGCCCAAAGGTGTGAGTTTGGGAAGATCTTGGAACGGATTAGGCTATTTACATGTATTCTACGCTTCGTATAACATAAAATCCCTATAACATAAAGGTTCTTGGAACGGATTATTTACGCTGTAGGGGCGTCTACTGTATTATGTTTTTTCGTACAAGTACGGGACTTTTTGAATGTGATTGTTCAAATTTAAATAGCAAACTAATGTACATCATGTAATATCACGGGGACGCAAGTTGTAGGAATGACCCATATACCTATAATTGGATGGAATCACAGGAGTGCCAAAATTAAAAGGCAATACGTGTGGAAATACAATGACAATCAATAATACAAAAATATACAAATGTGGAAATACAAAGAGAATCAATAATTTAAAAAAGTATACAAATGTAGTCATATTTTTTGACTATTTTGTCTTAGTTTTTTCTGTATTGTCTTTGTCTTTTCCACTTGCGTTTTGTCATTGCATTTGGTAATACCATGCAAATGCAGAAGAATGACCCGCCCACGGTCATTCTGCCAGGATGATGACTACTCCATACGTGATTACACGATTCCTGCTTGCAGGGGCTATGTAGCTAAGGAAACTCGGGAGCCCGGAAATAATGTCACGGACAGAAAGTAGACGCAAATACAACCCCTGGCAAAAATGATGGAATCACCAGTCTTGGAGGATGTTCATTCAGTTGTTTAAATTTGTAGAAAAAAAGCAGATCACAGACATGACACAAAACTAAAGTCATTTCAAATGGCAACTTTCTGGCTTTAAGAAACACTTAAAGAAATCAAGAAAAAAAGATGTGGTAGTCAGTAACAGTTACTCTTTTAGACCAATCAGAGGGAAAAAATTATGGAATCACTCAATTCTGAGGAAAAAATTATGGAATCATGAAAAAAACAACAACAAAAGAATACTTCAAACACACCACTAGTACTTTGTTGCACCACCTCTGGCTTTTATAACAGCTCGCAGTCTCAGAGGCATGGACTTAATGAGTGACAAACAGTACTCTTCATCAATCTGTCTCCAACTTTCTCTGATTGCTTTTGCCAATTTTTTTTTACAAAAAGTTTGATTATCAAACTTCTTAAAGAAGGTAAATCATCACGCAATGTTGCAAAAGATGTTGGTTGTTCACAGTCAGCTGTGTCTAAAATCTGGACCAAGTACAAACAACATGGAAAGGTTGTTAAAGGCAAGCATACTGGTAGACCAAAGAAGACATCAAAGCGTCAAGACAGAAAACTTAAAGCAATATGTCTTGAAAACAGAAAATGCACAGCAAAACAAATGAGGAACAAATGGGAGGAAGTGCCTTTACCTGACATGCAGCCCCATATCATCAATGACTTTCATCTTTTTTTCTTGATTTCTTTAAGTGTTTCTTAAAGCCAGAAAGTTGCCATTTGAAATGACTTTAGTTTTGTGTCATGTCTGTGATCTGCTTTTTTTCTACAAATTTAAACAACTGAATGAACATCCTCCAAGACTGGTGATTCCATCATTTTTGCCAGGGGTTGTACATGTTTGTCAAAAGTAAACGGGGAAATTTAAATATGGTGGACGTGGACGAATTGAGAAGAGGTGTTCAACGAGAATTATGAGCAATTGCTCGGTTGGTGGAAAATGTCATGGAAGGTTTTGATTTAAAAAAGTCTTTAAGGGCTATATCTGCTTTGGTGAATGCAGATATGGATGAAGCTGTGTGGCGCAATCTTTAAGAGGTAAATGCCTTATTTTTATCTGATTTAAATTTCCCCCGTTTACGTTTGAATGACCCATTCTTCCGCATTTTCATGGTATTATCAAATGCAATGACAAAGTGCAATGACAAAACGCAAGTTGTATATATTTTTTAAATTATTGATTGTCTTTGTATTTACACATTTGTATATTTTTGTATTATTGATTGTCTTTGTATTTCTGCACGTATTCCCTTTTAACTTTGGCACTCCTGTGATTCCATATAATTGCAGTGCAGTGTATCGTGAGCCATCGTTTCGTGAGGCAGTCCCAGCCCTGCTCCATGACAGTGTTTACTCCATTATTCACCATTTTGTGAACATGTAACTAACTCCAATAATAACACTTCAATCCGAAGCTCTTCAAAATATGCCGATGCTAGTGATAGTGATGTATCACAGTGATGTAGATACTATGTGTTTTCTCCACCGCCCACACATATTCGCAAAAACGCCAAGCACAAACAACACCTTAGAAGTCAGATAAAAGTCGAAAGTGCAGGTGCCTCCTCCTCACCTTTACGTCTGGTTCAGTCCTCACATCAATGTTGTTCTCCACACAGCTAACCAGCTCTTAGCTTGCTAGCTAGCGAGCCAGGAGCGTCTTGAACGTAGTAGACGGGGTCTCAATGAACGAACATGACCAACGCAGCACATCCACTATTTTAAGGTGAAACGTACACCTTATTTAAAAATAATAGAGCGCTTTGGAGAAATACAACACAAAAGCGCTATAGAACAGTCAGGAGGAGACGTCACGCGTCATGTGACATGTCACGTGTACATTTTCTTCTTCGAACAGACAGGCGGGGTTGTGTATGTGAGCTTTGCTGCCTCCGGGTGGGCGATACTGCTAATTTTGGTATCAACACAATATGCAAAGATAACATGCCGATAATGATCCTGATTCCCTTTACTAGATTTTTTTTCTCAACTCATTCTCCTTAAATTTGTATGGAAACCCGTTTCCTCCACTGAAAGAAAAAAAATACTTTTATGTATTATTACTTTTTATCTTGTAATTGCTCATAATTATGGCTTTTTATCTCATAATTTCGACTTTTTAGCTCATAATTATTAATAATTAAATGAGGTTTCATAAATTTGCTGATCATTGTTCTAATCTGAAGTATATATATACAACCTGTCTTAGCGGCCACCTGTATAGAACGGCCACCTGCTTATGGCGGCAACTGAAAAATCCTCTGCAGAAAATGTACAGGTTATAGACCCTGTGTATAGCGGTCACCTGTATAACGCGGCTAGCGGCCACCCATTTTGTATCCCTTGGTCAATATCTGACTGCATATAGCGGCCAAAATGCCGACTCAAGCAGAAGCTTCATGCATGAAAAAGTTTTGTTTTTTAAGCAATGAAGCCGTCGTGTGTAGACTTTAATTACTGAGTCCTAGTTCGACATAAAAAAGCCGTCTTCTTACTTTGCAATGCCGCCCTGAAAAGATTCAATGATGGCCAAAACGGTAAACTTCCCACTTTGCAATGCCGTGTATAGATTCTAAAATAGCCAAAACACCTGAATAAAACATCTAAAATATCACTTAATTGCCGACTAATTAGAGACCAAAAGCCCATTCAATAAGAAAGGAGCGATGGTATTGTTAGTTTACGACGATCTTCGCACCTCCCCCGCACTCAATTGTTCACGCATACACCCATTCATGACTGCTTCACGCGTATCCTGTACATACAGTATATCCTCGGGCTCGTTCACTCAAATTTTTATTTCGTGATTTTAAAATCGTGTTTTAAAAAAAATCAAAGGTGGAAATTTGTGACGTTCTGCAGGACAGGAGCGAGCGTCCCCTGTCCTGCGCTCTTATTTGGCGGGCTGTGCCTTCTCCGGGGAGGAAGAGGCAGCCGCTTCATGCCTGGTGGCCGCGCAGCTGCGGTCAATTAACATTTGTGGCGGATAAAAGGCCAGCGCCGTCAAATGTGCGGTGTTATTGATATTACTAGTTTCCTCACCGGAGCTGTTACCTAGATTTACCTACCTGTTCATGTGTCAACAGAGCGTTTTCCCCTATGTCTCTTGGTTTTGCTCCAGTCTTTTTGTGAATACATGTTAATATGTGTGCGCACAAATTCAAAATGGCCGCCAACCTGTCTATCGCGGCCACCTGTCTATAGCGGCCACTTTTCCCGTTTCCCTTCAGTGGCCGCTATAGACAGGTTTGACTGGATATACAGTAAGTGTATGTGCAATTTTATATATAAAACTATTATTACATCATTGAGCAAAATAATGACATTCAGGGATGGACTGGGACAAAAATTTGGCCCTGGACTTGCCCAATTGAGATATATACAAACACACAAGTCCTTAATAACACCACTATACTAAACAATATCCCTCTACTGTATATTCTGGAGCTGTGAATACATGAACAAGAGTGAAATCATTTATGTGTGGGCTCCCTGGGCTGCTGGGGTCTTTGGTGAGATCATGTCCACAGGAGGTCACCAATCCGGGCATGAATTGTTCTGAACAAGATTACATGCAAAAAAAAAAAAGTCTGCATTCAATCAGAACTTTGACTAGTTGACTAAAGTATGGAAAACAATAATATAACCATCTGAATTGATTTTCAAGATTCAAGATTCAAGAGTTTTATTGTCATATGCACAGTAAAACAGGTGGTTCTGCTATGCAATGAAATTCTTGTTCTGTTCATTCTCCCAGAAAAAGAAAGAAAGAAATACACACGAAAAAGAATAAGAACATCAGAAACATAAATGGCAATAAATTAAGCAACAACAACAGAAGAGACATTAATACAAATAAATAAATCAATAAATCAATAAAGTGCTATGAGTGTGTGTGTGTGAGTGCTTCGTTGAGAAGCCTGATGGCCTGTGGGTAAAACTGTTTGCCAGCCTTGTGGTCCTGGACTTCAACTCCTGTAGCGTCTGCCTGACGGTAGGAGTGAGTCACCTCTCTTCTGTATGATGTTTCAACAGTGATCAGTCCGCTGACTGTCGTGTCATCCGCAAATTTAATGATGCTGGTGTTGTTCTGGGAGGCCACGCAATCGTAGGTGAAGAGCGTGTAGAGGAGTGGACTCAGCACACACCCCTGTGGGGTCCCAGTGCTCACAATTCTTGAGCTGGATGTGCGATTGTGGACTCTGACTGACTGGGGCCTGCCTGTGAGAAAGTTAAACACCCAGTTACAGAGGGAGGGTGACAGGCCAAGTGTGAGGAGCTTGTTTGTGAGTTTGTGGGGGCTGACTGTATTAAATGCAGAGCTGTAATCAATAAATAACATTCTGACGTATGTGTCCTGGCCCTGTAGGTGCAAAAGGGCTGTGTGGATGGCAGTGTTGACTGCATCATCCATGGACCGGTTCTGGCGATATGCAAACTGTAGAGGATCCACAGTGGCCGGGATGCTCTTTTTGATGTGGGTCATGACTATTCTTTCAAAGCACTTCATAACAATAGGAGTGAGTGCTATAGGGCGATAGTCATTCAAGCAGGTCACGTTGCTCTTCTTGGGTACGGGCAATCTTATTGTAACAGTAGTGTTTTCGTCATTGCAACTCAAGGACCATAAACACTGACTGAAAAATATAGAAAGCATAGATATTGTTTAAATTGTTACGTCAGTGTATTTCATGATGCCAAATTTGGACTGTGGGCACTGAAATAGGAGCATGTTGACACTGTTAAACACTTGAACGTGCATGTTCAATTGCAACATGTCACTTGCAAGCTTGCTGATGTGCAATGCTGCATCCTTTGATGAATGCATCACTTAAGTGCTTCATAAAAGCAACTCATCAATGAATCAGCAAACTCATCAATGAATCAGTATAGTATGCTTATTGTTTTCCTCTACTTTAGATGACTAGATTTAGTGATAACATACACACCATGTTTGCTATGTATTATGTCAAGTCAAGTACATAGACAGTTACTGTATAAGCCATTAAGCGTTCTGAACCATTTACTGGGGCAGCTCAGTTTTCCCCACCAAACACACGAATGCACACAGATTCATATTGTAATATCTGTGACTTGTGTGCCTGGGCCTTTAAAGGGCGGGGCTTGGGAAGTGACGGTGCGACGTCAGGAGCAAGAGAGTTTGGCTGAGTGCTATATCAGAAAAGAGGTTATTTCTATTTCATAACACAAACAAAAAAAATCAGCAAAACGAGAGCATAGTGAATCGTATGAAAGTAAGAAAAAAAAAAGTAAAGGATCATGACCATGGATTTTAGTGGAAAAAAGGGATGGGATATGCAGTTAAAATGAAAATCTCTTTCTAGAGGAGTAAAACTATCATTGCTATCGGGGAGTGCTGAGCCAGGGTGCACAGTAGAATTTTGTCCCAAAGGCAATGAGAAAGTAAAAAAAAGAAAAAGTACATTTAATATAGCCAAAAGATAGAGAGTAACGTATCAAATCGTTTTTAAGGGACGAAGGTTGCGTTACTTGAAGGAATGGGAGAATCTCCCCGCTTTTTAATGTAAAATATGGATGTTCTGCGAGCCTCTTCATCTGCTTTGTACACTATGTACGCTGTGCCAATGTAGTCTGCTACGTACGAGATGTGAGTGGTAAGATGGCGTCTCTTTGGCTTCAGCGGCTTGCACGGGCGGGTGTGACGTATGAGCTGTCCAGATATATAATACAGATCAGTGGGGTTGTGTCCTACAGAAGCCCTTGTGTGAATGTGAATTGCTGCAGTGTTCTCCGCTGTTAATAAAGCGATTGAAGGGCATCGGCGACGTGAGTCTCTCCTTCGCCACAACCAGGGGCATTACATTGGTGTCAGAAGTTTCGGTTTCAACCCCGCTGCACGAGCGCTGTTGTGGGGGGAGCAAGCCTAGTGAGATCGGCGCTCGACTGACGGTGAAGCAGGGACCTGACCACTGTGTGACTGAAATGCCTGGTGAGTTCGGCGCTCGATCGACGTTGAAGGAGGAAGGGCGTGAGGAAGGGCGTGACCGACGCACACGCCCCATGACCTGCTGGGTGTGTGGTCAGAACCCAGGTCACCTGCTGCGCCGCTGCCCCAAGTTGAAAGACGTTTGGGGAAACAGGAGGGGGCCCGTGTAGCCCGGATGGCACGGGCCCTTCATATTACTTGAAGGGATTTTCCTGCATCCCTTCATGAGGATGCAGGAAGGGATCCTCGTTAATTGATGAGCTTGAGTTGCAAGCTCAAGCTCATCAATTCACGAGTTGTAACTCAAGAGCTGCCTAGCTTGCCTAACTCAAGGGCTTAGCTTCATATTACTGGAGGTTCGTGAAGGGATTTTCCTGCATCGATGCGCCCTTGTACCGCCTCCTCCAGAACGACCAGCCCTTCGCATGGACGCCAGACTGTGAGGAGACGTTTTCCAACCTCAAGAGGTCCCTCACGAACGCTCCTGTCCTCACCGCTCCAGACCCAGCTTTGCCCTTTGTGCTGGACACTGAAACTAGCAATGTCGGCATGGGGGCTGTGTTATCACAGGTGGGGCCAGAAGGTGAACAGGTGGTCACCTACTTCAGCCGAACATTCAATAAAAGCGGCACTACTGCGTGACCAGACGTTAACTGTTGGCTATTGTGTTGGCTGCACGGCGCTTTAAGTACTACCTCTGTGGCGTCCCCTTCACCATCAGAACTGATCATGCAGCACTCCAGTGGTTGATGACCTTCCGAGAACCAGAATGCCAGGTGGCGCGATGGTTGGAGGAACTGCAATCCTTCCACTTCAGTGTGATCCATAGAGCAGGTGCTCAGCATGCTAACGCTGACGGCCTTTCCCGGCGGCCGTGTGCTGTGAACAGCTGCAACTACTGCGACCGGCGAGACGCCAGAGAAAAGGAGCTGTGCGGTGATGAGACAGCTGGTAGGCGGTCATGCTGCACGCTCGAGGCAGTGGATGCTGCAGAGTGGGCGGTCAAGCAGGAAGAGGACGCCGATCTCAAACCAGTGCGACAGTGGGTCCAGAGTGGCAGGAGGCCACCGTGGGAGAGCGTGATGGGACTGTCGGTGGGCACCAAGGGCCTGTGGAGCAAATTTGCAGTGCTGCGCATCAAAGATGGCGTGTTGCAGCATGCTGGGATGGAGCCAGCCACTGGGGAAGAGAGGTGGCAGGTGGTGGTGCCTGTAGCCCTCAGGGAGGCGGTGCATGTCACAGGGGCACCGGGTCAGGCCATTTCGGGAGCACAAAGACCCTTAGGCGGCTGCGCCTGAATCAAGATCCAAAGGTTTGGGGAAAGACGAACAGAATGAACAGAACCCAAGCTGCTTGAGGTCAGTGTGAAATATCCAGTCCGTCATGATTTGGGGTGCAATGTCCGGTGCAGGTGTTGGTAAACTCTGCTTTCTTAAATCCAAGTTAACGGCAACAGTCTACCAGAATCTTTTCGTGGACTTCATGATTCCTGCTGAGGATCTGTATGGAGATGCAGATTTCATCTTCCAGCAGGACCTGGCCCCTGCCCATACCGCCAAAAGCACCAAAACCTGCTTTGATGCCCATGACACCACAGTGCTTGACTGGCGGGGCAACTCATCGGATCTAAACCCCATTGAGAATTTATGGGGTATTCTCAAAAGGAATATGAGGGGCACCAGACCCAAAAACAAAGAAGAGCTGACAGCAAGCATCAAGGAAATCTGGGCTTCCATAACTCCCAGGCAATGCCACAGGCTGATTGCTTCAATGCAACGGTACTTGGAAACATTTACCGTATTTTCACAAACATAAGGCGCACCCTATTAAAAGGCGCAGTCTCAGTTACAGGTGCTATTTCTGTATTTAACACATACAGTATATAAGGCGCACTGTATTATTGGGTGCAGGTATGGTCAAACATACGGGCGCTCAAGAGTCAGTGAGGAAGCGATAGTGCTTTATTTCCTTGGGCAGATTAAGAACAGAACTCTCTTACAGTTTATCAAACCCACTGGAAATTGCGGAAGGTCATCCATCACTCAACACAACAGTCTCAGTCATGGTGCACAAAAACATCACACAGCAACGCAGCAGATAAACACAAAGAGACAAGACACTACCGCTATTTGTGGAGAACAATAACTAACAACTATGTAGCTCAAACATGTAACTTTAAAAGCATTTGCACCAAAACAGTACCGCAATGCACGCTGGGGAACAGAAAGTGCTCCCAGCCAACGCTACAATACGCTAGTCTGCATGCATGCACGCTGAAACATACGCTAGCATGCATGCTAGCGTATGTTTTTAACTGAAACTGAGTTCGGTTGTACTTTATTGAAGTATTTAACAATGTACTCACGTTATTTTTGATCAATCCTGATCCACAAATCCATCAAAGTCCTCATCTTCTGTATCCGAAATGAACAACAGGGAAAGTTCTCCATCAAAAACGCCAGGTTCCCTCTCGCCATTGTCAGTCTCGTTGCAATGCGGCTCCTCACAAATGATGCCGGCTTTTATGAAAGCTCGAACAACAGTGCAAGCAGACACGTTAGCCCAAGCATCCACAATCCATTCACAAATTGCGGCGTAACTCGCACAGCGCTGCCTCCCAGTCTTAGTAGAGCTGTGTTCGCCATCTGTCATCCGTCGCTCCCACGCGGCTGGCAACGTCACTTTGAACGCCGTGTTTACACCGATGTCCAGCGGCTGGGGTTCCTTTGTCAAGTCTCCCGGAATGATGACAAGCTCCGAGTTCATTTGCTGCACTTGGTTTTTCACAGCGGTTGTGAGATGGGTGTGCATGGAGTCACAGATCAACAGGGACGGTCCTTCTCTACAGTGTCGTTCACCAGGATGTCGAAAGTGAGCGTCATGTCGTATGTTGGTGATGTGGTTGGAGATGGATGTGTTTGTTGGCAATGTTTTTACTGCAGTAGGAGTTGCTGCGCCACGGTAGTCCTTGCCCGGATGGATAGATGGCGCCGTTTCATTGATCTGGAATTCTCCTGCGGCTGCTCGATTCCCATGTTCCTGTCCGCGTAACTGATGGCTTGCAGTTTAAACTGTGCTTCATCAGTCTGTCTCTATGTAGGTGGCATTTTCGAGGGTCCTTAGCCAAACCGATGTTGTTTTGCACAATGCACATACTGGCACTATGTTCTACCTACTGGGGGCGTGCCTCTTTCACGCCCACCCTTTGCTTTGCCGTCCTCAGTCACGTCGGCCTTTCGTCTATATAAACAGCTTGTTGGTAGGAAATGCTTCCAGTCAGTCAAGCTGAGCGCGAATCAAAGTCACACAACAAAATTAACAGATTTTGGATCTCGGTGCAAGCATAAGGCGCGCCGCATTATAACGCGCCCCGTCCATTTTGGAGGAAACTTAAGACTTTTTAGTGTGCCTTATGGTCGTGAAAATACGAGTAATTTCCAAGCTGTCAAGTCATTTCATATTAAGCCAGACAATAACATGGAACATGTGCACTACAACTAGTTTCCCCAGGGAGACAATAAGCTGCGGTGCAATCATATCAGCTGTGTTGCATTCTACTTGTGGAGCGTTATCAACATATATGAGTGAGGGGGTACTTATGCTGTGACAAAAAGGCTGTGGGGGTACACAAGACAAAAAAGGATGGGAAACGCTGCTCTATGCTACTAAAATGACCATTTTTTCATAATATTACAAGTTGATTCTCGTAAAATTTTGACTTGTTTTCTTGCTAGCATACAACTTTTTTTTTTTATATCCTGACTTTATTCTCAAATGTTTTTTCATTTCTGCTATTGATTTTTTTTTTATTATTTGGCAACTATTTAAACTTTCTTCTTGTAAAAGTTCTTCTCATCATGATGACTTTATTCCCATGTTTTGACTTTATTCCAGTAACATTTGAACTTTTTCCGCAAACTCCAAATTAACTTAAAGAATTACAACTTAGTTTTGTTTCTCATAACATTTGACTTTAATGACACTAAAATAATTTTCATTTTATGACTTAAAAAAAAAAACGTCTTTAATATTTTAACTTGCTCTAAAAATGATGTTCATTTTTCTCATAAATTATTCTCGTAAGATTACAACATTTGCTCATCAAATTGCAACTTTTTTTCTCCTTATATTTTGACTTTATTCAGGAAAAATTATTGCAGATTTTTCCATTTTTGCTGTTGTTGGTGGTATTTTTAATTAATTTTTCTTGTTAAATTGTATTTTTTGAATTTGCCCCGGCTTCACTTTGGACACCCATGGAGTAAGGGGAAATAAAAGTCAAGACGGTCAGTTGGTTTTGGTCTTGGCCATTGCCAGCCTTGGTGTAATTTCTCTTGTAACGTAACTCATTGAACAGATGGGAGCAAAATGGCTTTCGAGCCCGCGTATAGAGAATCTAAATACCATACCTGAGACATAAAGAACATACAGTACAGTTAAATACACATGGAAAACAGTTTGAATGATGACGAAAGAGCACCAAGTATTCCTAAAATAGTAAAACTATCACACAAAGGATGGATTATAGTCTACATAGAGCTGACTGTAGACTATAATAGATGTGGGTGGAAGTTCTAGCACCTTGACGGCTCGCCCATGAAGTGTGTGCTGTGTGACCCATATTTATACACAAGGTAGAGATAATCAGATGAAATTTCAGGATGGATTTAAAATGCACTGTAACCTGTATAAGTGAATTTAATTGTACCTTTTTAAAACTTCTGAATGCACATGTCCAATTGTAGGCAACGGCAAAATTCCTAAAGGCGTGTGATCCATGAGTGGAGCAAGAAATTAGAATCCCGGTTCAATTAGAATTGTTTTTTTTTTTCACATTTTGCCATCATGAGACCAAGACCCCGCCTTAAAATTCATCCACAGTACGTCGCCACTGCCAGGCTTCAAAAACAGAAGTGGCCATTGAGCTTAGAGTGTCATCAACAGGTTACAACACAGAGACTAAGTTGTGCAAAAACTATTGAAAGTTGGACTTCTGCTTTTCCCCCTTACTGTACTGTATGTTCCTGGATCGAGACTTTTATTTTGGATGTCTATTTCCTGTTTGTCACAGTAGGCCAGGGGGTTCACACTTTTTCCACCGAGGGACACTTACTGAAAAATGAAAGGATGCAAGGGCCACTTTGAGACAGCTTTGTGATATCGGTGTAAAAGCGTATTATTAATATTATTATTAAAAGTATGAACTTCCCATTTTTGCTATTTAAAAAAAAAATTCCAAATATTTCAACATTCTTCATAAGTAATCGTCGTACATTTTCCATTTTCTTATAATATTATGACTTTATTCCCATATATAAAATATAGCCCCCCCCCCAACGTAATTTTCCAGAAATTACAATTTATTACGAAAAATACATACATTGTTTTCAACTCGATGCTACTAAAATGACACTTTTTCCTCACAATTTTACAGGTTTATTCTCTTAAAGTTGCAACTTTTTTCTCATTAGAATAGACTTTATTCTCATAAAATTAGTGTTTTTATCCATTTCAGCTCTTATTTTTTCCCAACTATTTCAACTTTCTTCTTGTAAATTGTATTCTCGCAATATTCTGACATTATTCCCTTATTATTTTGACTTTATTCTCATAATGTTATAACATTTTCCCCAACCTAATTTTCCAGAAATTAAAACTTTATTGTATTTTGTTTCTTTCTCATCCATCCATTTTCTATACTGCTTCTCCTCTTTAGGGTCGCGGGGGTATGCTGGAGCCTATCCCAGCTGACTTCGGGCGAGAGGCGGGGTACACCCTGGACTGGTCGCCAGCCAATCGCAGTGCACATATAGACAAACAACCAATCACACTCACATTCATACCTATGGACAATTTAGAGTCGCCAATTAACCTAACATGCATGTTTTTGGAATGTGGGAGGAAACCGGAGTACCCGGAGAAAACCCACACATGCACGGGGAGAACATGCAAACTCCACACAGAAATGCCCAAGGAGAATCGAACCCAGGCCTTCCCAATCTCCAGACTGTGACTGTGTTGGCCAACATGCTAACCACTAGACCACCGTGCGGCCCGTTTCTTTCTCATAGTACAGCTTAAAAATATATATATTTTAATAGTTCATTTGCGTCACACACATTGCTCGGAGCGTGTGCCTGAATACAGTGCACCTTACCGGGGCACGCCAGGTGGCTCCTCCTGCTCTATACTCCGGTTCTCCTGACATTTGTAGGAGCACGTGTCCAAAAATAGTACACTTTGCTGGGTCACAGCGGGTGGATCCTCCTGCTCTATGCTCCCCTCATAGTGATGTGGTAGTGGTAATGTCATGATATTTGATGAGCAACGAATCAACAGGTACAGTTGGTCAAATCCAAATTTGTTCATGTCCTTCTTACCGCCAGGTGTGTACAAACTACAGTCTTTACAAACAAATTACAAAAACAAGTACGAATTTTTTAAAAAGTAGATGTAAAAAAAAGTCAGTTATCGGTATCCGTTTGAAAAAAAAGATTGTGCAGATCTAATATTTTTATCAGGGTACTATTTAGTTCAGCTGGAGCTTTGGCTAGCGGGCGGTTCATTGTTTTGTTCCTATGAACTTGTGATTTCCTTCTTTAACTTAGTTGTTTTCTTGTTTCCTGAATTATTCTCCTGCTCGGGCGCATTCCTGTTTCCACCTCCCACGGTGAATTTATGTAACCCTGTTTGCCTGCTGTTTTTATTTATTTTTTATGAAGGCACTTTGCCTTTTGTATTCCTTTTTGCTCTGTGTGAGATGCTGCCACCACGGCCTTGCACACTACAGTAACGGGTGCAAAGCATAATAGACACGTTGAACATCTTAGCTTAAAAAATAGCATAAAAAATAAGTTCACCTGTAAACGTGCATTTTAGATCCATTCTGAAATTTCACCCAAAAGCCTAACTTTGTGCGAGTAGTAAGTAATACAAACCTTATATACATTATGTCAAACAAAAATGAAAAACAATGCAGGGAAACTTAAAAACGAGACATTTTAAATTATTCAGTACAGTTTTAAAGTGTCTGTAAACAATGCGGGTTCTCTGGGAGACGAGGCATTTGTCTTGTATTTGCGTCCGGGGCCTGAACTTTGTCTGGGATGGCATGGGGGTCAAACTATTCTAACTGAAACAAACAGGTCCGACACTGAAGCCAAAGGGATGCGAAAAGTTGCCACCTCCCATCGGGGCCACATCTCTCAGAGGAAGAAGGTGGAGGTCCTCAAACTCAAACACCGACTCCCGGGGTCCGGAAACCGTATGTTCTGCAGGCTGACAACACAGAAAGCAAATTAGTCGTCCCTTACAACTTTTGCAGCTTCACCCTATCACGGTTTTTCAAAATTAATAAATGTGTGCTGTTTTGTGGTTGAATGGAGCCTATTATTAGTCCAAAATGAGGCATATTTAAGCAAATTTGACGTATTCTTGGTCTAAATCAGGGGTCTCAAACACAATTTACCCGGGGGCCGCTGGAGGTAGAGTCTGAGTGAGGCTGGGCCGCATCAAGTATTGGGAGGAGGGCTGGGAATCTCGGGGTACCTCACGATACGACACGCGATACATGGCTCACAATAACAATAATATCTTGATACAGTAATAGGCTGAATCAAATAAATAAATAAATAATTTCACAGCTTATATTTTGCTGCATTCAGCTGGGATAGGCTCCAGCTTACCCGTGACCCTAATGAAGACAAGCGGTATAGAAAATGGGCGGAATTTTTTACCACATTTTTCTAAGTGACTCACTCACTCTTAGTTCAGTGAAGGCTTATGTGTGCATCCTACGAGTAACATTGGCTTGTTGCACGCCGTATTACAGTAATCTTTGAAGACAAGTCGCAGGCCGCAAAATGTGCCTCGGCGGGCCGCAAATGGCCCACGGGCCACGAGTTTGAGACCCCTGATGTAGACCGTGCGGGCCGCATTTACAGTAGTCTTTCCTGTCAAGTTGCGGGCCGCAAAATGTGCCGTGGCGGGCCGCAAATGGCCCGCGGGCCGCGCGTTTGAGACCCCTGGTCTAAATGAACCATTTCAGTAGAAGGCTCGCTAATTTACAGCCATCCTGACGTGGTGTCATTCAGCCGCCGTTATGTTACATTGAGCTTTTTATGATGTTCAGTTTCACTTCAATGGTGAGGACTTTCCTTTTCTTTGGCGCACTGCCGCAAAAGGTGAACTAAGAAGCCATGAACACACAATTTGGATGGTGATTTTTGATTCCTTCATGGGAGTGTGTTCGTAACCACGAAACGTCGTGACATGGAACCTCATAAACCCAGGACCACCTGTACCAGTGTATCTTTAAATGTTTGACGCGTGTCTGCAGGGCCGTTTAAGTCAACATCCCTCAGATCGGCTGACTCACGGCGACATAAGTGGTTGTCGACTTAAAAGGGTTTTCAAGAAACACTGCAGCAAATTTGCACAGGTTAGCTTTTTACATACCACGCAGTCTTGAAGCGCTCCGAGGAAACTTTGTTTTCGTGTGTCAGTGAGGAATTTGATGTCCCTTTCCGACTGACCCAATATGTGCCCTGGGTGGCAGGCGTAGGTCATCTTCTGTGTGGCCGTGCTACTGTGCAACCTGAGAAAACGCATCTGGACCACATCGGCACCTGGATAAATGAACTGAGCAATACAAACATAACATTAAAACTATTGGAATTTTACTTTAGTTTTGGTTTCATAAACTGTCTCAAGTAATAATATTAAATGACTCCTTTCTTTGTGTTATTTGCCTCATTATTGATCTTTATTTCTGCAACGCCAAAGCACCCAACCGATTCCATTATCACTACTAACTGGGCATTATCTACTGTACCATATTCCCGTCCCCAAGGGCACAAGTGTATGCCTTGTCCTTTTTTACTAGCCTTATCTTATGAGGTCTGGAACAAGCCCCAGGGGGCATTCAGCTAACGGAGTTTAGTGCATTAGCGAGCTGTGTTGAGTTGAAAGCCGGACATGCGTGTTCAGCGAAGGTAGCTCTCTTTTAAAGCAGCTGTATCACCATGGCAACTTAGGCTGAACTCATAACCTGGTCGGGACCAGGTTATGTCCAGGCTTTCAGCTTAAAGTCAGCTATGAAAGTGTTTCACTGTTTAACTAATTCAGAGATGGCGTCACCATTTATTGAGAACCACATGGAGAAAAAAAATGAAAAAAAGAGCATTCCCTTATCCATCTGTAAGCGAGATAGATTATCAGACGAGGAAATACGCTACATATGCTCACACGAGCACCATGTGAAATAGTAATAATTAAGCCAACATTAGCAGACGTAAATGCCACCGCAGTCCTTGCGTGAGTACTCACGTCAACACTGCCATCTAGTGGTCACATCGACATACAACAAGAAGACATACTTCAAAGATTTAAATGAATACGGTTTTGCTCCAATATATTTATTTTTTAAATGGGTAAGTGTTAAAATGTCAAACTTGTGCAATGTTGAGAACTGATAAATGAACACACTTGTAGGGTATAGTTAGTAGAATAAACACATGCTCATTACAGGCTCAACATTATTCTGTCAGCGGCCGTTTCTTGCTCTATTGGTGGCAACAGCGTTGCTTTTGGCAGTCATAATCTTTTGGGAACTCCTCATAACGCTCCATACTAATTACGTACACATTTTTTTTTTGAAAATACACTGGCTGGGATCGCTTCACTTTTCAGCGGAAGTAGACTAATATGACGTTAAACGCCCCCTTTCATGTGAACGCGCAATTAGCACAAAGCCGAAAACCGGAATTGACAAAGTAAATTGATAACCACCGTCGCGGGACCAATTAAGTCTGTTTGCGGATGTTAGGTTGTGTCAAGTTGCATTTTGAGCACAAAACCTGGGTTAAAAAAAGTTAATTAAAAAAGTGACATTGTCCTTCCTCAGTGTATCACATAACTAGTTATCATTTGATACAGTTTGAATCATTTATGGGAGTGTGTTGTAAGTTGGTAAAACGAGGACCATCTGTAGTGTGTTCCTCAGGTGATGACTCACATGAAAGCCTTGGTCCAGTCTGCTGAGCCACTGAAAGGAGTTGTTAGCAGAAGAATCTTCCATCCAGGCCTTTATGGGCAGCTGCAAGTGGAGACAAAAACAGCCAATTTGTACATGCAATACTGAGTGCAGATGGAAAGTGTTCATTTTGTAAGTTCATTTTGTCGGTCTCATCAAATGTTTATTAGAAGAATGAAATTAGAGCCGCGGCAATTAACGAATCAATGGTTCATCGATTATCCAATAAATCAACAGTTTTACCTCTTTTCTGATATTTTGGGGACTAAACCGCTAACTGTTTGTGTTTGGTTCGTTTTCCAGTAAATAAATGGATGTACTGTGTTGTGAAGGCATGGAAACACTACAGTAATGACATCCAAACAAACAAAATGACGGTCAGTAGAAAGAAATGATCCAGACATGCAAATTCTTGTCATGGTTTTTGTTTTGGACCTGAGAATCTTGAGGATGAAGGCAGGTCTGTATTGATGTGCTGGAGAAGATGCAATAGGCCAGCAGAGCGTCGCCAGGACTCCCTTGGTTTGGGTCGATGTAAAACGTTCCTAAACAGAAATGTTACTGTGAGCTCTGCAGCTGTAAAAGTCTGGCAAGCATTTACTGAGATGATTTGTGTTTAAAAATGAACATAAAATATGACAATGATGCGATTCTTATTTTGGTCTGAAGGTCTTATGAAGAACAATGCTGTTATGGTAAGATGTTCTGCTAGCTTCAACACGACAACAGCAGTTCTATAATGCAATGTTCTCACCCTCTACTGAGCCAAGGCACATATTTTACTAAATGTTGTATGTATGGCAACATGTGTGGCAACAGGTGAATACACAAGTTAATTAAAGTATGTACCCAGTGGCAGTTATCGCTTCAATGGTGCCCCTTCATGTGAGCAGTATGGGGGGCACCGGTCACCTGCTTGTAGAGGACACCCCTCTGGCACATCCTGACCTGATTAGCAAATGAGCACTGAGTACAAGTATGAATCTTTTATCCCTCCCTTTTTCTCCCACCTCACCTATATGGCGCCCTCTAGAGAACAAACACGAGACTGAATGAAAACTAGCGACAGCGTGCGCCAGCACATGAACACACATCACACAAGAATGCCGTGCGTGCCTCTTGCAGGGCAGATGCTTGCCCAGCTTTGAATAACATCGCTTAGAAGTGAACTTTTTGGACATCATTATGTCTCCCAAGTGGCAGTTCGCCAAAGAAAATGAAAGCTGCCACCATCAAAGTGAAAGTGAACATCATAAAACAGAGAGCAGAAACGCCCACCAGTGTTGGCCACTCTTTTGGTCCCAATTGCACGACCGTAAAGATAAAGAGGGAGAAAGGGAGGAGATCTGGGAGGAGGTTATTCTTCCAGACTAGCCTGGAACCATATATTAACAATTCTTGTATTATTTTATATGTCCTTCAAGTGTTTTGTGTGAGTGACACTAAAGAGTTGAAGGCGCTGTCTGTCATGGTTAGATACCGCAATGGGGGCAAAGTTCCGAGTAGGCTTTATCAGTTCATGCTCAGCGGCTAGGTGGGACAACTTTAGTCTGACTAGATAAGACAGTTATAGTCTGAGGGGTTGTGGTGCAGGATCCAAAGTGTTTAAAAAAAAAGACGCATGTCCAGACAAGAACAGTTTTGCTAAGTCGTTAAGATACAGTGGCTTATGGAGTGAATAGAGCTGTCCTATCTAGTCAGACTTGAGTTGTCCCACCTAGTCTTTGAGCATGAACTGATGAAGCCTCCTCGGATGACAGGAAAAACTTCTTCTAAGACAACCTGAACAGTCCAGTTGCGATCGATTCAATGCCGTGTGAGTTCACTCCATTGTATCTTAACATCACAGTCTAAAAACAGAACTCGTACGTAACCAGAGGACCACCTGTACATTATTATTATTTTTCAGACCAGTTAAGTGAAATTTGATCATTTCCAGCATCATACCTGGTAATCTCCCTCAGCACATACTGTGCCACAGCACAGTAGCTGGGAATCACTGCTGTAATGTACTGTGTTTGAGTTTGGTGTCAGTTAGCTCACTTATCCTCTTGCACAGACCTTTGTGATTGTTTTGCTTCGTGGAGACTGCTCACCCGTGCACCAACTTTAAATGGGATGCAACGGGATGCGTTCTCACGTCTGTCGTCTTGCTTTTTACATTCAGGTCTGACTTGACTTCACCAAAACCTCGTCAAATGTGTTTACTGACAACTGCATTGTTTGTTAACTGACCACTGGTGTATTCTGGGTGGCAGAGCCAAAGTTCTAGACATGTGGTGGCAGGGTGCTCTTTGGTGCCATCGGGAGGATCCACCAGGCGTCGAAGCTCCTGCTCTAGAGAATCCAGAAGAGTCTGGATCAAATGGAGGTTGGGCTTATCGGACACATACATGATTTCCTAGAGAGAGACAACATGCGTATGCATTAGTGAACTCAAAATGCACTCTGATGAATGTAAACTCCAATCACTTTGGCACTTTTAATCTGACATTTGTAGTTTCATTTGTTATTCACTGGTTTCTCAAAAGCCGAACACTCCAACTCCAGTTTGGAGTTCAGCCAAACCCATATCTGTCCATATCTTGCAAGATATCAAATGGATTAACACAACAATAGTGTTTTTCTCTGCTGTTGTTTTTTGTGATGCCAACACTGAAGGGTACCAGTGACTGTAATGACAACCTAGTAAACTACATGGACCATGTCGTGTTGTGTAGGAGTGTGATCCCACTGTCATGGATGCTCAGCAGCGTTGGGAGTAACAGCGTTAAAAATAACGGTGTTGCACATACGCCCTTACCGACGTGATGCGTTGTTATGTTCTGATATTGGGGATGCACAATGGTTTTTTTCAAGCCAATGCCAATAACTGCCAGCTTTTCAAGATTGATACCCGACAACTTATGCACAGTCGTCCCTCGCTACATCACCATTCGATCATCAGGTTTTTA